>NC_135339.1:50865466-51171733 GCF_023851605.1 Tamandua tetradactyla
TGGCAAATTGGGATGTGGCTGTAACCATGACTTCGAATTACAAACATTCTGCTATTTTTAAAAACTATGTTGGTTTTAAAGAAAGGAAATATATTTTTAAAACCCATGTTGATGACAAACTCTGGGATCTATGCTGTAGCCACTTTTTGAAGAGTGCTTTGAAAACGATTGCTTTCTATATATGTTATACTATATAATAAAAAAAAGTTTTTAAAAAATCCATGTTGAATATACACTCTTTATTCACCTCCATTATTATAATCACATTTTTCAACTGACAAGATAAAGATCAATAAAAATAACTCTACGACTTAAAGAAAAACTGTGCATGTTATTTCTGATTTAGAACACATTATTACAGAAATGACCTGCACCAGACTTTGAGTGGGTCAAAATCACTGAATTTAATGAGAAAAACACATTTGGACATGGAAACTTTACTTTTTTGGGCATGGGAACTTTTACCCTAAAGCACAACAATAATGATACCGATAATATTACTTTCCAGCATTTATAGAGCCCACCACTGAACTAAGCATTTTACTTGCAAAATTTTATTTAAGTACATAATTTAGTCTGCCCAGCAACTCTGCAGGCTAAGTATGATTAGTATTCCATTTTGTAGCTGAGAAGACTAACAGAGATTAAGTAATTTGCCCCCAAACACATCTGGATTCCCACCCAGGCCCACCTAACACCAAAGTCCATGATTTAACCATTTCTTGTAATCTGAGTACCAGAGTTTAATTTATGTGCAAACTCAAAACAGTTCTTTCCCCATTTTTAACTGAAATGGGCTCCAAACTTGGTAGGTCATAGGATTCATAGTGCCTCTCTTGTTGACCAGATGCTATTTCAAGTCAAGTACTTACTGAGTACTAACTGTGTGACCTATGTGAAGGCACTAATCTAATAGTAGGCAAGGCCGTACAGGTGCTGTTTTATAAATAATTAACACAGTTAATGATTTTTGGACCATGTTTGAAGATTTAAGTAGATCTTTACTGTTGAAGTTAAACTCAACTTTAATATGAAAGAAATAGATATGCCAAAATGGCTAAAGATATATTTGGGGATATGATAACCTGATGAATTTTTAAAAATCATAGAGTTGTTAGACGGAGATAATTTGTTCATCTATAATGTTAAGCCTAACTCCAGGGACTGTCCTCCTCTCCTCAAAACTTTGAGTCCACCCGCATCAGAATTACCAGGTACGTATAGCATAAATGCACATTCCAGGCTCAGGAATTGAAATTTACAATAGGCATCCCCCCTCCCCCTCCATATTCTGATGCACACTGATTTAAGAAGAGTTGATATAGGGGGTATAGGGAATGTTGCCAGATCAGGGTTTCCTAAACTTCCCACATAAGAATCACATGGATCATTTGTAAAATATACAGATTGTGAGTCTTCTCCCCTAGACACTGTGACTCAAGAAAGCTAAATCAGGACCTGGGAATTTGCGTTCTTAAAATCACACCAATTGCAACTGTTAAAAAAGTTGAAAAAGTGGTCAGACTTCAACTAGAGGTATGAATGAAGCTGATCTGAATAGGATAAGGTAAATCAGAATATCGGGTAAAGGATTATATTTTAAAATTTGAACTTCTGTGTGAAACCAAAGGAAGAGATGTTTATTTGGCACAAAATTTATATTTTCAACAGCACAGTATCCAATTTAACCTGTGTGATCGGTTTATTTAAATACCATAATTACATGGAATCTTGAGCAGGAAGTAAGATCTTGTTGGTTTTTACAGGTTAGTGTGATGCCCCAATACATCTCACAGTAATTTGAGCAAAGAATAAAAAGTATTTGCAAAGTCCCCTTGAAGGACTGGGGAGAAAGGAGGAAATATTAAACTTCCCCATTTGGGAAATTCCTGATATTCTCTCAAGCATTGGGGATAACCAATTTAGCTTGGGATTCGCCCCTATGAAACTTATTCCTGCAAAGGAAAAGCTAAGTCTACTTATAATTATGCCTAAGAGTCACCTCCAGGGAGCCTCTTTTGTTGCCAGATGTGGCCTCTCTCTCAAAGCCAACTCAGCAGGTGAACTCACTCTTTCCCTGCTACATGGGCCATGACTTTCACAGTGTAACTCTCCCTGGCAACGTGGGACAGAACTCCTGGGGCTGAGCTGAGACCCAGCATCATGGGACTGAGAAAGCCTTCTTGATCAAAAGGGAAAGAGAAATGAGACAAAGTTTCAGTGGCTGAGAGATTTCAAACAGAGCTGAGAGGTTATTCTGGAGGATATTCTTATGTGTTGTACAGCTATCCCTTTTTGGTTTTTAGTGTATTAGCATAGCTAGGAGGAAATACCTGAAACTGCTGAACTGTATTCCAGTAGCCTGGATTCTTGAAGATGATTATATAACTAATTAGTTTTACAGTGTGACCGCATGATTGTGAAAACCTTATAGCTGATGCTTCCTTTATCCAGGGTATGGACAGATGAGTAAAAAATAAGCACAAAAATAAATAAATAATAAGGGACTAAAGGGGTAAAAAAAAAAAATGGGTAGACTGCAATACTAGTGGTAAATAAGAGATGGGATGTATAGGTTTTTTTTTTTTTCTTTTTTTGGAGCAATGCAAATGTTCTAAGAATGATCAAGGTGATGAATACACAACTATGTGATGATATTCTGAACCACTGATTGTATACTTTGGATGGACTGTATGGTACGTGAAGGTACCTTTGCAAAAATATTTTTTACAAAAAGCACAGCAATTATTTATTGTTAAAGTTGGGTAACAACTGCTAAAGGATTAAATTTAGGCAAATATATTGTAATTCTTAAGACCTTAGAATCTCAAAAGAAGCTTAATCTGGCAATGGAAAAAACTTTGGCAAAAAACAAAACATAAACAAGAGTGTTTTGATAATTTAGTGCTCTGAGTCAGGACTCAAAACACTAAATTATTTTGGCTTTCTAATTAATTCTCTAGCCATGGTGCTGCTTCCTGGTCCTCCTCACAGCCCCCTAGCCTGAGCTTTCCTCTACAGGTCTCGGTACTCTGCTTATCTCTCTTTCTCTCCTTTCCTAGAAAAGCTCATGTCAACAACTCTAACCATCATAGCTAAGCAGATGATATATAAATGTGTAACTTCAGTTCTGGACTCTCACTTAAGACCCAATCCTAACGCTTCAAAATATCCATTTCGAATCTATATTTTCATTTTCTTTTTATGGTGCCAGGTTCATTCCCCCAGATACAAAATCTTGGAGGTATTTGTTATTCCACCATGTCCTGTACTGAGTTTACATCCATTTATCCATCAGTTGTGGGAATTAATCACTTTCTACTTTCTTTGCTTTTACTCAATCACCATTTGCATGAATATCTACTACTTCCTGGTTGTCCTCTGCTGTGAAAGACCAAGAGAACTCCCTACAAACTCACAGGCAAAATATCGTATGTAGGTGGAATTAATACTTTGGCTACTAAGGTTGGAAGAGCATTATTCCAACTGAGGTTGGAAGAGGGTGGGATCGCCATGTGCTTCTCAAATAGCCATCTAAAATGGGAGCACCCTTCTAGCCTAACCACAGGGGCCTGGGTCTGTGGACTGGGGAAGGCAAGTTTGGAGTCAGAAGGGAATAGTTGAGTACAACAGAGGGGCCAAAACCACCACCTATCTTACCCCTTGTCAATTTTCAGTCTCTCTATAAGTAGAAACTAAAGTAAACATATGTTTAAATAGCTGGATTTATCAGGAATACCAATTATGGCCTCTAAGTTTCTTCATCCTTGAAATGGGAATCATAATCCTACCTCACCAGGTTGTTTTGGTATACATTCATATACAAACACTCAACATACACAAAACACTCAACACAGTGGTTAATATAACAAGGGTTGCTTGTTTCCACATGAATTCTGGGCAGGTTGTTATATAAGCTAGGGGTGAGTTAATATATGCTTGTTTCTAAGCACATGAGAATAGGCAAAGGGGAGAAAAGGTCATTAATATATAGAGGACATGTGGTTCCTTCACAATGTCAAAGGCCTAATTAGACATTGATCTGTTATTTTTTTTCAGGGTGATTTCCTTTTAGTCTACAGTTACAGATATAAATGTATAAAGAAGAAAACATGGAGATTATATCTTTTGATAGCTGTCAGAGTATATCTAATTAATATGTAATTTCCTCATTTGAAGGGACCCTTGTTTCTATAAAGGAACCATCCACAACCAGAACTCTCCGCTGGCCACTCAGAGTGGGCCTGACAAAATTGTCAGTGACAGCCTCTGTGCACCAAAAACAACCTTGAAATGCCTTTAGGGAAGTGGGGTATTTTTAAGTTAATCTTGAAACTGAATGAGACTAAGGAATTGAAGATGAAAGACAGAGGGGAAAATATTAAGGTTGAACAATTAATAAGTGACACAGCTAGGACTTGAACCAGGTCTTTGCTGGGGATTTTGTTCAAAAATGCAGATTATGATTCATGAGGTTTCAGGCAGGTTCTAAAATTCTTCTGGTGTTGGAACCACACTTTAAGTTACAAGACGGTTAATGTTGGTAAAGTACTTAGAACAGTTAGGGCATGTAGTTCCTGATTCAATAAATGGTAGCTATTATTATTGTTACTGGTGTTGTTAACTTGCAGTGATGAAGCATGTAACTTTCAGAAATGGGAAAACTGGTATTTTTCTGTTACCTTGTTTAGCTCAATTTGCCAGGGTTCAAAGAACTGACTGAAATAGGCTGGATGAATTTCCCTCAGGGTGACGATTAGATCTCAATGCAAAGTGGAATAAACATCTGAGGAGAACATAAAAAATACTACTTCCTGTGCATGGCAGCACCTAAAGAGTATTGCAGCAGGTTGAAGATATTGCACTGTGTGAGGTGGGTAGGTAGCGTGCTCTAGAGCCAGGTATGGACCTGACACAGAAGCTGTCGCCCTTAGATGACAAGTTAGTTCTCCTCAGGGAAATGTGGGTGATACAGAAGCCAAGAGACCCAGAAGGTACTCAGAGGAGGCTTTCAGAGATAATCTAGAACCCCGCTACTCACAATAAGGAGCTTGGACCAGGAGCAACTGCATCGTGAGGGAATCCCCTAAAAATGCAGAATCTTGGTTCCTGCTACAGGTTTAGCAAATCTGAATCTGCATTTTAAAAAGATCCCTGTGAGACTTGTATGCACATTAATGTTTGAAAGGCACGCTAAGAAGGTATTTCATCACAACAGGGGCATGAGCTCAAGAAAAGAAGCATCCAGATATAATAAAGAATAAGTCCCAGTTGGCTTCACAAACCCACACCCGTAACTACAACTACTACCACCACATCATCATCATCATCCTCATCATAGTTAATAAAGTAGCAATTGCAGCTTACATTTCCATAATGGCCCACAATCAACAAATGGAATACCTATATATCCTTATGATTTTCAGGATAAGCCTATTATTTTCACTTTGCAGAAATAGGAAACTGAGTCTCAGAAAAGTGAATAAACAAATCTGAGGTCCCCCAGAATGGCTGTTTGAAATTGCCCTTCAAAAATTTAGTTTCAACACAGAAGCCTAAATCAAAGTTCCATATGATACCATGGGTCACTTCTTAAACACATGGTTTCTCATTAATTTGTATTAACTGTGCAATAGAAAAGATTAGCTTTAATATTTTTAAAGCAATGTAGGTTTTTTTTTTTTTTTTTTTTTGCTTTTCAGTGCAAAGTGATAAAGCTAAATGACTGACTTTTTTTTTTCCAAACAAAATCACCAGAATTTATGTCCAAGTAAGCATCAAAGTCACCTTTGGGTAGAATATATGCATTATTTTTACAAAGACACCATCATGGCTCCACGCAGGGCTGAGTCCCTTTTCGGTGCGGGCTTCATTGTCTTCAGCACTATAGTTTGAACCTCTGACAAAAGCTGCTAAGGGCAGGGGACACACCTTTATGTTGCTATCTCTAACACCTGGTGGAGGGGAGTCCTCAGTAACTGTCACTGAGTGAACAGATGGAGAGAATGATAAACACATAGGAATGTGACACAGCCCAGGGCCAAAGGGAATGAGGCCCTCTGTGGAGAGGTCAAAAGATTTTGGAGGGGAAAAGGAAAATGCCACAATAGACTTTCTCAGATTCCTGGTTTAATCTTTCCAAGTCTAGACAGGGCAGAGGCAAAGAAGACAACAAGAACTAGAAGTCCCACAAATGGAATCCACTGGAAATACTGATTTGTGATGTGCTTTTGATAAATGAAGTAAGAAGTCTGTGCTTTGCCGAGCATGTCTATTTCTGTGCATCTATATGTCTCTTCTTTTCCTTTCCCTTTTTCCTTACCTCCTTCCCACTCTTCCTCCCTTCCATCATTTCTCACTTTTGTTTCTTTTTTTTAATTATTATTATTATTATTATTTTTACTTCTTTTAAAGCACAAGTTTGCATAAAAAAAATTCTCACTTTCTCATGGTTGAGCTGAGGTGGGGCAAAGGAATTTGCTCATGTATCATTCAACTGAGCCAGGCAGGATGACCTGTGTGAGCTAGTGAGTAGTGACTGTGGCTGATGCAGCTTGGAATTCTAGGAAGTGCTGACTGGGGTGGAAGAGACAAACTCTGAGCGTCTGAGGAAGGAAGCACTGGTGTCCTGGTCCCCTGTCCTCTTGAGGTTTGCCTTGACCCAGTGCCCACACACAGCTCCAAACAGCCGTCCAGACCTGGGTGCCCTTTCCAGCTCCATTTCCCACAGTCCCCTCTATGTTCCTCTCTCCTCCAACCCTGGGATCTTGCCAGCCCCATCCTGAGACAAATGTTATAGCTAAGCCCTTATTCCTGCTATTGCCCGGAAGGTACTCTTTGCTCTAAGTCCATCTTTTAATAGATTGTGAATATTAGGGAGGCAGGCATATTGTTTTATTCCTCCTCCGACAGCAACCCCACTCCTATCCCCCAATGAACATTAGTAATTTTTAACATAGGTGAGCTATCTACCCAGCCCCTCCCTTCTTTTAAAAATGGATTTAAAGAGTCTTTAAAAAGAAAACATGCCACTTTATTATGAAGAGAGAGATATTAAGTTTTGCTATGCTTTGCATATACAAAACTATCCAAACTGCGAAGCTTTGGAAAGAGTAACAAAAGGTATTGAAAATAGAAATCAAGGCTGGGAACTTACTAAGACCCTGTCCATGGAAAATATGAATGCTCACTGGAACTTTTCCAACCCAATTCCTGCATAGGTAACATACTTCCAAGGGATCTAAGTTGGGATTTAAATCCCATGTGCAAAAAAATATATAGATTGTATATATTATAGGTTTAGAATGCTATCCACTTGAGGTGGATAAGCATCTGAGGTGTTTCTATACTTCAAAAAGAGGACAGAGCAATACACACATAAAGTCTCATCAGACTTGAGCTAAGCAGCTGGAATAAGACATTAACCCCCTTGAAGACCCTTGAGGCTTCCAGCTTCTCCACTTGGATAACTCTGAAAGGCATCCAACAAGTTCCAATTTGGGATGGGGTTTGTTTATTCTGCTTGGTTCAAATCAGGGCTACGGATCCCTAATGGTTTTAATGTCCCAAAAGGTTTTCCACATTTGGGCAATATCTATTCTTTATGTAAGCCCCGAGGAGGCCTTGCTCCCAGCCCTCTCCCTGAGCCAACTGCATGCACCAAGTGCACTCAAATGCCCAGACTCAGGGGAAGAAATTTAGCAGCATTTACCCCCTGGCATGAGCTTGGAGACTTTTACAATGGTGCTGTATCGTAGTAAAAATGCTTCCATTCTTAACTGACTGTAATTTTTATTACACTTCATTTTTCTCCTGGTAATGCTAAATTTTCAAGGCTAGTCTTTTTCCTTCAACCACTGTCTTGTGCCAATGAAAACCAAACAGGCTTACTCTGGCTTTTGGCCCTTTATTTTGACTGCACAAATTCCTAATCCAGGAATAATTATTCAGGATTGTAATTGTCACCCTCTTTACTACAGAGGGTGTCTCTGCCTCCAGTCTCTGGATCTTAATGTGTCACACTGTTGACTAACCTTCCTAAAATTTGCAAATGAATAAAAGTGCTCAACAGGATGTGGGAATCTCAGACTATAATCCGGGAATCATAAATGTAGATGTCTGCAGGGCCAGGCATGTAAGAAAATAAAGAGGCCTAAGCAAAGAGGAGCCCACTCAGAGGAGAAGCCAGGGGCAGTGGGTATGTAGCCAGTGTGTCCTCTCTAAAGGAGTGCCCACAGTCACTGCCAGTCCATGAGGCCAAGGGAGAAAGGTGGCCCAGGTTTCCAGATTTACATATTCTTTGGGAGGAACCAGAAATTTCTCAATTTTTAAAACACTGCAGCTGTCAAAGAAAATCACATGTGGCCTGGATTTGGCTCATAAATGACTATTTTGGTAGTCTGGTTCAAGTAAAATACACCTACTATTCACATTACTCAGTGGGTTTAGAGCCGGGAGGGGAGTTCTGGAGGGAGAGGGTCCTCAATCTCCATTTCTTTGATCCTCTGGTGAGGATCAAATTCTCACACCACAAGCCTCTCAAATATGACCTCTTAGAACACAGTCCAAGGAAGCAGGGAAAGCTGGGTTACTAGGCCACTTCATCCTTTCCACCTTTTCAAAACAACTACACAGAATGTCAACCGGGTTTTATTTCAGAACACTCACTTATTTTCAGATGAGATTTCCCTGACAGTTTCAAATTTAACTATTTTAAGTTTGGGTACAAAGAGGGCTGGAAGGTACAGTATAGATGGGAGCATTCCTAGTTTATTTTGACCAGAATCATCCTTTTGAAACCCAAATTTTACTGTGCCAATTCTCCTGCTTAAAACCTTCTGATGCCCAATTCATGGAGACAGAAGGGTAGATGAGAGTTTACAAGACGCTGAAAGTGGGGGATGGATAGTTTTTGTTTAATAAAGAATTTCTGTTTGCAGTGACTGGAAAAGTTTTGGTAATAAATGGTCTTGATGGTAGCACAACATTGTAAATGTAATTAATGCCACTGAATTGTACACTTCAAAATGCATAAAATGGCAAATTTTAAGTTTATATGTCCTAGCATATGACAACCATAGAGAAGAGAATTTTCCTCAAAGGTATAGAGGTTATGGGGATTTCCCTCTTGGCCAGAGGGCTAGAAATAGGGTTCCCTCTCCTCTCTGTACACAAAAGAGTCCCCAGATGTTCCAAAGTAGGGGTAAGGCAGAAATTGGGGCCTCACCCTTCCTTTTTTTTTTGCATATGCATGCATTGGGAATTGAACCCAGGCTTCTGGTATGGCAGGCAAGAACTCTGCCACTGAGCCACCATCGCACCGCTCCTCACCATTCCTTTTTTACCCTAATCTCTTTTCCCAACAACAGTATGGGCATAGTTTGCAGAGACAAGATCCTTAGGAACGTTTGCCAGCTGCGCCAAGGCTGGAGGACATCTGAGGTGACTGTAGAAACAGACCAGAGAATAAGAAGTCCATGGCTGTCTGCCTCTCTGTGAGTCAATTAATACTTCCCAGTTCAACTGGGCAAGACAGTTTCACTCAGAAGCCAATGAGGATCAAATTCCCAGAAGCTGATGGGGATCAAAGGTATAAATAAACCTCATATGGCTCTCAAAAGGACAAATCTCAGCTGCAAGCCTAGAGGGTATCTGCCGTTTACCTGCAGCCACATACTAGGCAGGGCTGAGAACCAACCCAAATGATTTTTAGAAATGATGCTTCAAATGTAGTCACTGCTGATAAATTCACTTTTGTCGATGCTGATGCTCACTGCATAGAAACAGATAGCTTCAAATATTTCTTCCTGGTTTTATCACAGGTAACTGTGCAATAGTCTGAAGTTATGTGCAAGTGTTCATCCATTCAACAAATATATTCTGAGTCCCCATCACGTGGCTTGTTTGCAGAGAGGAATACTTACATTTGCTCATTAGCTGCTAGGAGCTCTTTCTTCTCCTACTTGTTGGACATTGTACTGTGACTACTCAGCTGTAGGTGGGAAGAGCCCCATCCACCCCAAGTTGCCTATATCAAAAATTGTGCCCTATAAGTGAAAGGCTTGTCCCTGGCTCTAACAAAGAGACATTCTTGAAGCTCTCAGAGATCCAAGGTAAAAAAGACAGCAGGTATGTGGGAAAATAATCAATTTTGTAGCCAGAAGGACCTGGATTCTATTATGGGGTTCCATGTTGTATGGTGTGTAGGTATATATGTACATGCATATACCACATATACACACTCACTACACATCTGCACAAGTCAGGGTACTGGCTTGTAACCTGCACAGGAAATAATATTGGAATGTTTCTAGAGGTTATAAAATTGGTTTTGGGAATTAGACAGACTTGGGTTCAAATGATGGTTTTACCCTCTAGTAGCTGCTCAACCGTAGCTGGGAGTCTATAAGCCCAGAAATTATGCATCACCAGTATCTTTCAAATTTTTTGGACTCTCAATTCCTTTGATGATCCCAGATCATCCACAAAAATATATATTTGAAATAGATTTTGGAAGAGTCTGCTTGTTAATGCAAATAAGTGACTCAGTATAAACAGGGCTAAAACACTCTGCTTAGCCTCCATGGTGTTTCTGATGACTGTAAAATGCACAGGAAGAGCCTCTGAGGGTTTGAAGACCTACATTTTTTTTCAGGCTTTCATGGAATCAACTGTAGAATTAAAATTACAGAAACTACTTTTTGAAAGTTTGCTGTAATCATGAAATATGAAATTGAAAGATTTAACTATCAAAAATTTGTTTTTAAGTTGGCAACATTTAAGACTTTCCTGAATATACTGTTAGAATTCAGTCCCTTGAAATCTGAACATCTTAAAAATGCCCTTTAGGTACTTTAACTGTATTACTAATTTCCTTAAGATTTCTTGGTTTCAAGGTTCAATTCTAAAAGAAGTTTAAATAATGACTCAGACTATGTTGAGGTCTTCTCTTTTTTTTCCTTCTTGAATATCTGCTATTGACCCCCATGTTATTATAAACACATTATAAGCATATCCCATTATGTTTTACAAATGTTCCCATGGACAAGAATTTTCATAGCTCAATTAAATGAGTTTTAGTCCTTTAAAATAATAAACAATTTAGAAACACTGAAAAGGAATAGTCTCGTGTACTTAAAAAATTTCATTTAATTTTACTGTAGTGAATAATTCATCTTCATAAAAATGTACCAATTTTAACTTGAACACTAAATTTTGCACCAATCATAGATTTTTAGACAAGGTTTTCAATCCCATGAGTAAATGCTTAACATCTTCTCTACCCTAGAGAGAGCAGAGATGACATCAGCAGAGAGTGAAGTTGAAACAGTGGAACTCCATAATACAGATCAGGCCTTGTTTTCACCAGTGCACATTTCTCCAGGCTCTTAAATGGATTTAGGAAACTCAGATGGTATGAGGTATGAGGACCTCCCTCTGGGCCCCTACATCCTGTGATTACTTCAACCATCACATTTGCCCTAAAACTGCAAAACTATTTTGCCTATCTACTCCACTAGAAAGCAAAAGACTGCATCTTATTTAATGTTCTATTTTCAGGGCCTAGCACAGTGCTTGACATACAGTAGATGTGTGAAAAATATTTGTTAAAAGAATGAATGAATGAATGAATGAATGGTCTAATGTATGGATCCTAAGAAAAAACTAACTGAAGGAGTTACTATACATAGGGGTGGGGGTCTCCAGCCACTAGATATCCCATGAGGTGCTAGTCCTCTAGATAAACAGCCAGGGAAACCCGAAGGGCACTTTTTCTTTTTTGTGTATAAGTATGGCTGAGCTAAGAGCAGAGCTTCTGAATTAAGAACAGTGGAGGAATAAGGTGCTATATAAAAATGTGTGGCAGCAACCATCATTACCCCATCAATCCTCAGCAGCAGCAACATTTCCACCAAACTTTAATAAACACATACTAAGCGCCAAATAGTAGGCTAAGTTCTTAGTTGTTGGTCTTATTATGGGTGTGGAAATTGAAGCCTAATAAAGTAACTTATTCAAAGTGACACAGCATTGAAGTCAAGACTCAAATCCATGACAGAATGATGCCCATATTTAAGTTCTTTTAACCACAAAGCAACTCATGGTTGACAGTCCTACCAGAACAGAGAACTCAAAATAACAAGTGCTTCATTCATTTCTGAGCCCCTCTCTCCCCACCTTACTTCTGTCTGCCTTCTCAATTGATTGTGAGTCCCAAATGGACTCATCGTGGTTGCTGACAACAAAAATATTGGAAGTGAGGAGCTTGAAACAAGGAAAACCACCTTAAGACCTCCAAAAGAAATACCATAAGAATAGAAATACCATAAGAATCTCCATACAGGCTCTAAATGCCTCTTAAAATTACAAATTTTGTAATTTACTAAAAGAAATTTTTATTAGTAAATAAAATGTCTCTCTTTACCCTTCAATTTTATTTGACTTCCCCATGTAATCCATTACTCTTTATCCTTCACTAATTTCATCTGTCTCTTGCAGGGCAATTTCTTGTTCAGTTTTGTTTTTCTGGATCATTTCATTATCAGCATTAGAAAATCATCCATTAGGACTATTTTCCATTTTAAATATTTAGGACTTCAGTTTTATTATGTGGTAAGCAAGCTTTGGGGGGGGTGTGTCTAATTCCTGTTGTCTCTTTGGGTATAGCATTTCAAATAACTCTCTTGTAAATGAATTTTTGGAAAATGGCCAATTCTGAGTTTCTCTAACTAGGGCTTTTTATGACCAGCTTAAATGCAGAAACCTAAGTGCCTGTCTGGGATGCCTGTTTTCACCAATCACTTTCCTTAATTTAATGATTAGGCAGACTTTAAACCAGTCCTTAATTTCTGGTGGTGGGGGAAAGAGATATACAACCCAAAAATCCTACTTACTTCTTAACCATTAACAACACATTAAAAGGATCTGAAATAATCTATTATTAAAGATAAAACTGACGGCCATCTTAGACTCAGCTCCTCTTCCCCCAATTATATCCATTCAACTTCCAAGTTATATTAGTCCTATCTCTTACATACTCTTCTCTTTCCCAAGGACTTAGACTTTTTTTGTGTACAGGTAAACAGTTAATGCACATTCCTAAGGATGAGGGGGACTAAAATCCAGTCTGCATTCCATACACTAAGTGATATGCATTGGTGTGAGGTTGAATCACCCAAAAGCGAGTAGGGAGGGGTGTCTTTTCATAGTTTTCACCAGTTGCTGAATGTTTCAGCAGCGCCTTACCAGGAGCCTCACTGCTTTTTCCCCATCCACCTTCCATACTAAGTTTTATCAAACTTCAACACACATATGAGTTATCAGAAGTTTTAATTTTATAAATCTAGGGGCAAAGCCCAGAAAGCTCTATTTTGGACACATACACTGGGCAGTTCTAATACAGGTGGGCTAAGGATGATACTCTATTCAGCCCCACCCCATACTGCACCTCACATTTTGAAAAATCCAATGTGATCACATCATATGTTTCATGAGAACACTTCATCGTCTCTTCATCACTTCTAAGGTAAAATCCAAGATCCTTACCTACCCCCTGTGCTCCCCAGGCTTTGGCCAGAGGGACCTGCTAGACCAGCAGCCCCTGAACACAACATGCTATCTCCCATCTTGTGCCTTTCACTGACTGACCCCATTCCCTCTGCCAGGAATGCATCAACTCCTCCATCTGTCCTTCAGCCCTCCCAATGGAGTTTTCTTCATTCAATATTCCAGGCAAGGTCTCAGTTGCAACCCATTAGGTCACTATCTTCAGCAAGCCCAGCTGAGCTCTACTGTAGGGAGAACAAGAGATAGTGTTTTCATGAGGACAATGAGGGAGGAGTTGGTAGGCGGGTATAGTTAGGAGGACTTGGGACCCCAGAGGGCAGTGGTGCCTGGGGAGAAGGCACAAAGAATAAGGAAAGCTTGAAGATAAACCTTGCAGCCATTCCAGGGCTCTAATGCTGACAATAGCTTTTGAGACACTGAAAATTGGCTTCTGTGCCAACTTAGAAACTTCATGAATCTATTTGCATTTTCGGTTTTGTATAAATTTGAGATATTTACTACCTATAGCATAAATGACTATTTTCTTTCTTTAGGTCTAAAATGATCTTCTTCAATTAAATGTTACCAATGAGAAGTGATGATTACTTGTTCCCAGGTTCTGTGAACATATCCGCTAATCAATTCCACAAGGTCTATGTACTATTTGTTCTGTGCCTGGCCTTGTGCCAGGAGAGATGAGTGTATGAGTGGAGGATGACAATCAGAGCCCAAGACTTGAAAAACCCTGATGTAACTAAAACAAGGCAGAAAGGGGCAGTGCTGTCAGAGAGCTGCAAAGACCTCTTCATCATGATTGTGAACACAGGCCTTAGAGCAGCTTGATCTGGGCTGGCAGCACACACTTACTAGCTGTGTGATCTTGGGCAAACCACTTAAGCTCTCTGAGCTTCAATTCCCTGGTGCTAATAATTTCTTCCGCACAGAAAGAAATAAAGCATTGTTAAAACGGTATCACTATAATTCTGTCTAATTCCCCACCAATTTCTTCTTTCAGATGAAAGAATTTAAAATTTTAGAGGTAACAGTAATGATGACGTCATCTTGAAAAATATTCACAAAAGTATACATAATTGTTTTGACTCAAGCATTGTATTTCTAGAGACACTTTTGACGTGACTTCCCTCCCCACTGGGATTAGAGTCATATTCTTTGGTCACACTCTTAGGTTACACCTGGGGATGGAGTCACACTCTTCAATTACACCTGAGCATGGAGCTATCTATACCTTTGTCATACCCGGGTGAGGAATTACATTCTTTGGTCACACCTGAGCACAGAGTCATACTATCAGGTCTCACCTGGGTATGGAGTCACACTCATGGATGACACCTAACCATGTGTGGTCACAAGGCGGAGGGTTTTCATCCTGTGTCCAATGAGCTTCCCGGCCCCATGACCTACAGTTACCACCAACTAAGTAGCCCGGCACTTTGTGAATTCTCTTGGGGTGGTAAGGATTTTGCTTTCACAGACCTAAAACCTTAAACTGCATTTTCTCTGAAGTGAGAAATATTATTTTTACAAGTTGAAGACATCCAGCTCTGATCTTTTGCATTCTTCCCAGAAGTATACTGCAATAGGCCATAGGAGACAGCTAGCAAATATTTTTCAGTTGATTAACTGGTACAGAAATATACATATTACATTCAAGCATACTTTTAAACACCAAGAAAATAATTTCAGGGCCACAAAACTGATAAATCAGGGAATTTCTTTACACAAACTTCAATCTTGGAATTGTAACTATGCACATGCCTTTCCCTGCCTGGCAGGCATGTAAAGGGTAATTGTTTTGATTATGTGGAAGTCAAGTAAGACAGTTTTTATAAATGAAATTAGTTACAGGGTAGTCACACAATTCAAATGTATTTGTGTGTATTCCTATGATGACTTGTTGTTCTATATTCAAAGCTATTAATACAAATGGAATATTCTCATTGCAGCAAATTGAAATGAGTTGAAAATTTATTAGACTTTTCTATCAGAAAAAAAATATCACCTATTTCCAACCAAAAATCCTTAACATTTGTGGTGATTTAGAGCTATGTATCTCCCAAAACATGTCTTAAACTTAATCCATTCAGGTGGGTATAAACCCATCATAAATAGTACTTCTGATGAGGTTACATCAGTTAAGGTGTGATCCAACTGAATCAATATAGGTCTTAATCCTATTACTGAAGACCTTAAAGGGGAGGTCACAGAGAGCAGACAGAGGAAGCAACCAGAAGCTGAATGTCAGTGCAACCAGAAAGAGAAGAGAGAAGCCAGGACAGGCTGCCCTGTGCTCTGCCACGTGACAGAAAAGCCAAGGACCAAGGGTCACCAGCAGCTAGCCCTAGAACGCCACAGTCTTCTGGAGAAAGCATCACCTTGACAATGCTTTGATTTTGGACTTCTCTGAGCCTCAAAACCATGAGCCAATTCCTTTTGTTTTAAGCCAAACCGTTGATTGATGTTTGCTTTAACAACCAAGAAACTAAAACAATATGCAAAGCACTTTTTGTTTTCATATTAATAATCTATTTATAGTCTATATATGACCAATAACTTTAATAGCTGTTCTACACACACACACACATTCAAATGAGATAAAAATGAATGTGGAAATTTAAATATAAGCTGTGTACTGCTTCTATGCAAATACTTGATCACTTAATTTACAAACTTCATTAAGCAACCATTTGAGAAGGAAATTGAATTTAATGCATTAAATTTATTATATTGGCTGATAAAGTATGCACATTTGAAAAGACTTTGTTGTATCTCAAAAACCCTCTTCCTCAACACTACTTTATTTCTCTAAGTTTGTGTTTTCAGTGTTTTACAGTACTATCAATTGTCTCACTGTTTTCTATTTTGCTTTTATAATTTTCAGTAGGTAGAACATAGAAAAAAAAAAAAAGAACCAAAAGCAGATAACAGATATGGGAAACTTCTACCTGATTACTGAAATCAGTAATTCTTTTAACTACTGCTGCTATAAGAAGTTGGTCCTGAGAGTCTAGCAAGGTTGAGGGAGAATGGGAGAAGGGAATAGGAGCAAGAAGTAGAAAAACTTAATTGTATTAAATATTGGAAGTCTGTGGCAGGATAGTTTGCTAGCTGCTGGAATGCAATATACCAGAAATGGAATGGCTGTTAAAAAGGGGAATTTAATAAGTTTCAAGTTTACAGTTCTAAGGTCAAGAAAATGTCCCAATTAAAACAAGTCTATAGAAATGTCCAACATAAGGCATCCAGGGAAAGATACCTTGGTTCAAGAATGCTGATGAAGTTCAGGGTCTCTCTCTCAAGTGAGAAGGCACATGGCAAACACAGTCAGGGTTTCTCTCTCATCTGGAAAGGCAAGTGACAAACTCGGCATCATCTGCTAGCTTTCTCTCCTGGTTTCCTGTTTCATGAAACTCCCTGGGGGGTGTTTTTCCTTCTTCATCTCCAAAGGTCGCTGGCTGGTGGACTCTCCGCTTCTTGTGGCTATATCATTCTCTACTCTCTCAGAATTTCTCCTTTTCTCCAAAATGTTTCCTCTTTTATAAGATTCCAGTAAATTAATCAAGACCCACCCAGAATGGGTGGATACACATCTTCACCAAATCCAGTTTAACAACCACTCTTGATTGAGTCACATCTCCAGGGAGATGATCCAATTAAAGCTTTAAACATTCAGTACTGAACAGGGATTAGAAGAAACTGCTGCCTTTACAAAATGGGATTAGGATTAAAACATGGCTTTTCTAGGGTATGTACATCTTTTCAAACCAGCACAATGGTACAGGCTCCATTTTTTCATTTTGAGCTAGTATATCCTTGTGATCATTGTGCACTCCTGGCAGATTAATTATTCATCATAAAATGTTTCTTTATTATTTGGAAAACTTTCAATTTAGTAGAAGGACCATTCTTGGAGTTCCTGGAGGCAGAAATCCATGACTATTTGTATATTGGTTGGTGATTATTCTAGAGCCACCTGAACCATTGGAGGTATGGAAGATCATTGAGATGCTGAAGAGACAGCAGAATCTCAGAGTCTGTAGCTGCAAAACTACAGAATTCTTTTCAATCAAGCCTTGAGTTACCAATTCCTAATTTGTGAATGTACTCTAACTGTTTTACATTTGAAGTCTAATTTGTTGGATATTAGCATAGCCACTCCTGCTCTTTTCTGGTTGTTATTTGCATGAAATATCTTTTCCCAACCTTTCACTTTCAACCTATGTTTATCTTTGGGTCTAAGATGTGTTTCCTGTAGACAGCATATAGAAGGATCCTGTTTTTTAATCCATTCTGCCAGTCTATGTCTTTTGATTGGGGAATTCAGTCCATTAACATTAAGTGTTATTACTGTTTGGATAATATTTTCCTCTACCATTTTGCCTTTTGTATTATATATATCATATCTGATTTTCCTTCTTTCTACACTTTACTCCATACCTCTCTCTTCTGTCTTTTTGTATCTGACTCTAGTGCTCCCTTTAGTATTTCTTGCAGAGCTGGTCTCTTAGTCACAAATTCTCTCAGTGACTTTTTGTCTGAGAATGTTTTAATTTCTCCCTCATTTTTGAAGGATAATTTTGCTGGATATAGGAGTCTTGGTTGGCAGTTTTTCTCTTTTAGTAACTTAAATATATCATCCCACTGTCTTCTAGCTTCCATGGTTTCTGCTGAGAAATCTACACATAGTCTTATTGGGTTTCCCTTGTATGTGATGGGTTGTTTTTCTCTTTCTGCTTTCAAGATCCTCTCTTTCTCTTTGACCTCTGACATTCTAACTAGTAAGTGTCTTGGAGAACGCCTATTTGGGTCTAATCTCTTTGGGGTGAGCTGCACTTCTTGGATCTGTAATTTTAGGTCTTTCATAAGAGTTGGGAAATTTTCAGTGATAATTTCTTCCATTAGTTTTTCTCCTCCTTTTCCCTTCTCTTCTCCTTCTGGGACACCCACAACACGTATATTTGTGTGGTTCATATTGTCCTTGAGTTCCCTGATACCCTGTTCAAATTTTTCCATTCTTTTCCCTATAGTTTCTGTTTCTTTTTGGAATTCAGATGTTCCATCCTCCAAATCACTAATTCTATCTTCTGTCTCTTTAAATCTATCATTGTAGGTATCCATTGTTTTTTCCATCTTTTCTACTTTATCCTTCACTTCCATAAGTTCTGTGATTTGTTTTTTCAGTTTTTCTATTTCTTCTTTATGTTCAGCCCATGTCTTCTTCATGTCCTCCCTCAATTTATCGATTTCATTTTTGAAGAGGTTTTCCATTTCTGTTCGTATATTCAGCATTAGTTGTCTCAGCTCTTGTATCTCATTTGAACTATTGGTTTGTTCCTTTGACTGGGCCATATTCTCAATCTTCTGAGCGTGGACCGTTATCTTCTGCTGCTGGCGTCTGGGCATTTAGTCAGATTTCCCTGGGTGTCGGACCTAACAAGGTTGTAAGATTTTTCTGTGAAATCTCTGGGTTCTGTTTTTCTTATCCTGCCCAGTAGGTGGCGCTCGTGGCGCACGTTTGTCTCACATGTTTGGAAGGGATCCCCCCGGTCACCGATCTCCGCGGCCTGGGGATTTCCAATCCAATTCTCTCCGTTGGTTCGGAGGGCCGTGCGTGGTGGGGGCGTCAGCCGCCACGGCTTGAGGGGACCCTGTGGCTTGTCGCCGGCCGCAGCGGGCCCGGGGAATTCGCCACCGGACCAGGAAGTCGCCCGCGGGGGAGGGGCATCGGTCACCGGCCGCCGCGGCCTGTGGAATCCCCCACCGGACCAGGAAGCCGCCCGCGGGGGAGGGCCACTGCAGCTTGGGTAGCCCTCTGATCCTAGACTCGTAGCCAGACCAGGAAGCCGCCCGCAAAAGAGGGGCGCCGGCCGCCTCAGCTTGGGAAACTTGCCTCTCCGAGACTCTCAGCCGGCCCGGGAAGGAGGGAGGGAGGATCTCCGGCCGCCACAGCTCCCGCTGCTCAGGAAATCGTGCGCCGCTCGGGGATCTCACTGCAGCCGAGTCTCGCAGCCAGACTAGCCAGTCCAGACTGGGGTACGCTGTGTGTCCATTCCCTGCCGTGGCCCCGGGAGCTGTTCTGCACTGTTTCAGTTCACCTAGTAGTTGCTTTGGAGGAGGAACTAAGACGCACGCACCTTACTAAGCCGCCATCTTGGCCCCCCACCCTGTGAATGTACTCTAAATAATAAGCAAGTAATTGGACATTTTCTCCTATTCTTAACTACTTCAGGTTGCTGCACCCCCCATCTTGTAACCATAAACACTTCCAGAGGGCAAGCAAGTTGACTTAAGCCACCTGAAGGACAGTGAGAGGCTGTCCAACAACATATCTGTTTTCTACCACCTCAGTTCTTTCCTACATCTTGACAGACCTGGGACATAAGACCTATATAGCACTCCCTTCCTCCTTTTCCAACTCCATTTAAGACACTTCAAACATGATCTGTCTCATAGAAAGTGGTCTAACGTGACTTGAATTGTGTCCCTGAAAAGATATGTTAAAATCCTAACCCTTGGCACCTGTAAATGTGACTTTATTTGGAAATAGACTTTTTGTAGATGTAATCAAGATAATGTCATACTGGTCTAGAGGTGGCCTAAATCCAATTGCTGGTATCTTCAAGGAGGAGAGATTTAGAAGTAGAAGCACACACATAGGGAAGAAGACCATGTAATGACGGAGGCAGAGATTAGAGTGACACAGCTGTAAGCCAGGAATGCCAAGGATTGCTGGGAATCACCAGAAAATGGAAGAAGCAAAGAAGGATACTTCCCAAGAGCCTCAGAGGAAACACGGTCCTACCGACAATATGATTTCACATGTGGGAGAGTAAATTTTTTATTTTAAGCCACCCGGGTTGTGGCAATTTGTTACGGCAGCCCCAAGAAACTAATACGTCATTCTCTTTGACCCTTTTCCTTTCCATTTCCCTCTGGGAAAAAATATTTAAATCCAGGCTTGCCTCCTTCTTCCCTTCTTCATTTCATTTATAAGCCTCCAATTAAAAAAAAAAAAGGAAAAAAAGCTACTTGGACAATTTCCCAATTCCTTAATATAGGTATGAGTTTTGACATGGAATTAACTATAACAAAGAACTACAGCTGCCAAAATATAAAATCTCTGAAATGGTCAAAATCTCTATAGGAATGGAAACTGAACTCTTTATTCATCTTTAATTAATAATATTTCTCCTCAACAAGAAATGTCATTTGACTCACTAGTATTGCCTTTTCCTTATATGCTGATTCTCAGTATTCCAATAACAATGTTTTTCCTTTTATACCATGGGTAGTGTGCAACTGTGTTATAGGTTAGAGGAGTTTTTGAGAACTAGCGTCTGGGAACCATAATTTTTAATACTACTTTTCTAGGCAAGTTGTCTAAGTTCAATATAACTTCTAAGGAGTGAACTTCTGGAATACAATCCATTTAATATGAGAACTGAGTACATATTATACACACCCCACAGATTTTCAGCCTCTGATCCTGTGGGGGTTCCTCACTTTGCTTCTCTGGGGCTGGCTTTCATCTCCTGGCTTCCCTTGGCTCTCTCTCCAGGTTCTGGTTTGCTTAACATCTCATGGTGATGTCTGCTGGGCTCCAAGCATCTCCAAACATCTGTGTCTCTGTTCTCTGAAGCAACTGTTTTCCAAGCATCTACATCTGTTCTCTTTGTCGGCTCTGAGGCTTCGGTTGTTTCTGGCTCTCCAAAATGTTCACTCTTCTAAAGGATTCCAGTAAAGTAATCAAGACCCACCTGGAATGGGTGGAATTACATCTCCATCTAATCAAAGAGTCACACCCACAATTGGGCATGTCACATCTCCGTGGAGAGAATCTAATAAAAAATTTCTGCCCTACAGTGTTGTTGAATTGGGATTAAAAAGAAACAGTTGCCTCCACAAGACTGAATCAGGATTAAAACATGGCTTTTCTGGGGTACATAATATTTTCAAACAAGCACACCAAGTTTCTCCTTTTCAATCTTCTGGATTAAGGCTGCCATAACTTGTGATTGTCCTACATTCATCATTTATAATCAACCCACAGAAGGTAAAATAATTCCAGAAACTGAACTAACACAGCACACTGAGTGCCTACACAGAGAGCTGATGGTGTTTCCTCTCAGGCTCTCCTAGGGAGTATGCAAGGGAATGGAGTGGAGAAGGTTGAGGATCAGGAACGAAAGTCATTGGCCCACTAGTCCTGGGTCTCAGGTTCACTGTGGAGGGACAATAGCTGCTCTCCTAAACAGAAATAGCTGGATGTCAGATGGAGCTCTCAGCAGCCCCAGGCTGTAGAATGCTGCTCTGTGCTGTCCTTGTCTAGCTGGCAGCTTCCTGTCAGTGAAGGCTGACAAGCAGGTTATGACAGCTGTACAGTGTGCTTTGCAAGTCCCCAAGGTTCTTCAGTACACTGCCATTTCTGATCTGCCTGTCTGCTACTCGTGGGAAGAAGCTAGTAAGTTCAGCTGCTGGGAGACCCTATTTTCCATTGACTCATTTTTCAGTGGGATACCTGGCTACCTTGCATTTTAAAAATGAAATCATTGAAAGTTGGCCTTTGGCTTTCTGGTGAATATCCCAGATTTACTGATTCTGTATATGAATGGGATCTATATTCACTCTGTTCCAAACCACCATTGTTTTCACTGTGACCACATGACCACACTTGTTTATAAGCATCTTATCATAGCAATTGACATCAGTCATGGCTACTACTAGGAGAAGCCACCTGTCTAAATAACTTTTAAAAAAAATCAAAACTAGCCTCTTTACCATTTACTTCTTTACAAAAAGAAAACTCAAAATCCTACCATTTATTATTTGAAATGTTTATAATTTAAGGAGTTTTGAAAGAGCTCACCTTTTTTAATCCTCCTAATGCAGCCACCTTTATTTAAAGTCACTGTTAAGTGAATTCAGTTTTCTATCAAACAGCAGAAGATGCATAAACGTTAACTTACATTTTTTTCCATACTCAAAGGTGAAAAGCAAAAAGTGAAATTTCACACATTACCTTTCAGCATCATTCGTCCAGTAGATCCTCCAAAAGTACTGAGAAGTCCACTTCTTGCTCCTAACGATGTGGTTGCTTCTAGCAAAGAACCAGTGATGTATTGAGATAAAGAAGTCCTCTGGAGGGTGGCGCGATATTCAAATACGTTGCCTTGGACACATTGCTTTAAACATGGACCAACACTAACCCTTCCATGGGCCGTCTCAGAGGCTGGGAGCTTTCTGAAGAACTGGAAAAGAGATCCAATCGTATCTTCTGTTTCTTCTCCCCTTCTCACTGCATTGTAGATCTGTGAATAGCACAAAGTACAGGAAGTATTAATCTAGTTTCTTAGAAAAGCAAATTAACTTGTTGACAAAATGCCAAGATGACTTATTAAGAAAGAAGGCTCAGTCGCTCTAAGTGCAAACACTCTTGAGTACTGGACTCATGCATTAACCTGAACATTCTACAGACACAATTTATTTGGAAAAGCTGTGTGTAGTTATGAAATGGGTCATTCAAACAACCCTGCTATCAAACAGAGCACTTACAAGTTATACCAAAAATATATTCAGCTCAAATTTCTCCTCCTCCTCAGCAGTGCAAAGCCCTTCTGCAGAGGGATGAGGGCAAATTTCTCCTTTTCATCCTTTTGGACTCTGCTGAGGGACTGTCCCATGTCCATCTGCCTCCATGGAATGCTTCAGCCTGGCATTCATGAGAAATCTTTTCTCCATACTTAATGTGAGGATGAGAGAATAACAGGGAAGGAGAACTTCCCTATTTCTCTATTGGGCATAATCCTCCAATTCATCAGGTGGGATCAAATTATTTGAATCTTTTTTGGCTTTTCCTCCTTGCTCACCTTTCATATCCAGTGAGCTGACAAATCCTGCCTATTCTTCCTGCTCTGTCTCCATCACTATCCTGATTTCCTCTCCTTATCACCTGAATTCACCAAGAATTAACTCGAGACTGGACTTTTAGAATAGATTCCCAACCATACCTCCCATCTATTCAACATGCATATACAAAGATTCTGCTCGGTGCGAGGCACTGTGTTGGAAAATCTAGGACATTTGCAAACAGTAACATACACCCTTGTGTGGCTGGATTTAACAATCAGGTCTCAAAATTATTTGCTTTGACATTACTGAAGAAAGGTTTGGGATTTTATCAAGCATTCTGGGAAACTAGAGATTTCTCAGTAGGGCAAAACAGGAAAGAAGCGTTGTATGGGGTGAGTTCATCTAGCTTTCTCATGGTGGAATAAAGGTTTATTACATTGTGTCGTCTCCATCATGCCACTGGTCACCTTGGTTGACTCATCATTCTTTCATCAAATCAATAAATATTTATTGTGTTTATATACTGGTCAATGTGACAGGCCTGGGTAAATAAGAAATGTTTTACCTCAAAGAGCTCACAGTATATTAAGGGTGACAGAAGAAAAGCAAAGAGCTTATAGCAGAGTAGAAATGAAGCTCACCCTCTCTAGAAACATCAATGAGTGGCCAGGGATGAGAAGGTCATTGCATGCCCTATAGACCATGCATGTGCCCTGTGATGTGGCCACAGTCCAAATCTCACCTTAAATAGGGTCTAAAGTCACTTAAGAGGACCTCTGTTGATCTGTACAAGATCATTTTGAAACACTAAAATGCACCCCAAACCCACCCGATATTCAAACCATGCTGACCCTAACTAGATTTCTACTCTGCTTTCCTTTGTCTACTGTTATATGCTTGTCTCTAGAAGGCAGGGCATGAATTCTTAGCTTTAATTCTCAGTCATTAAATTTTTGGTGGACAATATAGCCATGGAGATGCTGTACTGGGGCATAAAGGCTTTAGGGTTAGGTATGTGGGAGTTTGGTAAATGACTGCATCTTGACCAGTTCTCAGACCATAAGCAAGGTGACTTGGCTGTTCTTGAGGCAGCTTTCTTCTCTGTAAAATGGGGATAGTAGCACCCCTTCTTAGGGATATCCTGGGATTCGACAAGACAATAGATGAAAAGAGCTCAGCCTACTGTGTAGAAATGGCATCCATAATGTTGGACAAGCCTGTAGAAGAGAATACACTACTCTACTTTCAAGAAATAATAGGCAGTTGTACAACAACACAGCACAGTCTAAGGGAGTCAAAGTGATAGAATTACTCCCTTGCTCTTATGTGCTGCTGGATATCATCATCCTAATCTTATCTGAGTATACTGTAAGGATAAAAGGGGATAGAGAGATACATAACTCAAGACATAATTTTGTTCTAAGAGTACTAAATCACTGGAGAGTCCCCAATACACTAAGTCCCAAATAAGTCCTTCAGAAATAAATTCTGTTAATAAAAAATAATAAATGTAAATGTCCTAAAAATGATCATGTGATGAATATATAACTGTAATGATACTGTGAGCCAATGATTATATACTTTGGATGTGTGTGAAGATCTCTCTCTCTCTCTCTCTCTCTCTCTCTCTCTCTCTCTCTCTCTCTCTATATATATATATATATATATATATATATATATATATATAAAAGAAAGTAATGATTTGGAAGTTCAGGGGAAAAAACTCACTGTGAGGATTGATGGTTAAAGAAGGCTTCACAGGGATAGTCTGTGAACATGAATTGTGTCTTGGAAAAAAGACAGTCTTATCTAATTGGGGAAACTAGGGGAAGCAACTCAAGTTGGAAGCAAGGGTTGCAGAGGCTGGAAAATACTGACTGTGTCCAAAGGACTGTAGGAGAGTAGGAAGTTTAGAGCAGACAGTGAGCCCAGAGAATAACTGGGAAGCCAGAAAGGTGCTGTGACCTGATAAAGGGGAGCCTTGAATGTCAAGCAAATGTGGGGAAACTTTGAAGTTTTTTGTTTGTTTTTTAGCAGAGGATTTTTGCTGAAAACATTTTGTTTTTAAAAGATTAATAAGCTGAGAGTTATAGTTACTAGTGGGCTGATCTACTTTCTTTACTTACCAAGCTATTCCACAGGATCATTATAGCCTCCCTGATTACCTTATTCATTCCAGTTTCTACATCACACCTTCACAGATTCTCAGTGGCTCATTCAGTCCCTTACCCAGCATGTCCAAGGTGATTTCCTCAAAACATTAGATCTAGAAAGGATTGCATGGCATAAACACTCCTTGATCATAGAAGTTTTAGAAATTTGATATTTCTCCTTTTGGAAATTTACATTGCATATTAGAATATTAAAGGCAATTAGAAAGGTCAGAATAAAAAAATATTTTATTTTGTTAACTGAGTAATTGAGTACTACTATATTGTTTGATCGTATATATATATTTATATTTTTTAATGTGGAAAAGATTTATTAGTCTGTACAAATTAGTTTTGATAAACTATTGGTTACAGTATATGATCAAGATTTTCTTTGCAACAGTATTTTCCCATACATAGCAGAATCTGGAAGCAATATGCCTTTCTCAAATTGTCACTTAGTGTTTGTATTCCACCCTCAAAACACAGATTTAGGTTTTTAATAATGACTAGCCATTTAGAAAGTCATAACATAGAGGTCTTCGTAAACATTAAACAAGCTACAATTGAGGTACCTGGACGAACAATATCAACATTTATGAAAAAAAGCGTTCCACTGCAAAGTGGTAAGTACTATAAGAGGTACAGTAAACATACTATTCATGTTCTTTTGAAACCAAAGGTGGGGGGAAAATCTTATTGTCACTCTGTCAAACACCGCCTAACCCAACAGGCTGTGCAAATGGGCCACTCATGCAATGTATGTACCACAGAATTTTTTTAAATTAATTTTTAAATTAAAAACATATATATAGGAAGATGGCGGCTTAGTAAGACGCACGGATCTTAGTTTCTTCTCCAGGACACCTACTAGGGGAGTAGAAACGATACAGAAAGCACCCAAAGCCACAACAGAGATAAAAAAGACAGCGTACCCCATCCTGGAACGGCTGGCTGGCTGAGAGAAGCAGCTCGGGTGAGATCGCCGAGGCGCGCGGGCCTTACCGGGCGGGGTGGCAAGCGGCCGGAGTTACTCCCTTTCCCCTTCCCGGGCTGGCTGGGAGAATTGGAGAGGTGGTCCCCTGAAACCAAGGCGGCTGGCGCCCACATCACGCGCAGCCCCCGGACCAACTGAGAGAATTGGATCGGAAACCCCCAGGCCGCGGAGAACGGTGACGGGTGCGGGAGGCCCCTTCCAAACCCGTGACTCCCGGGAAACGTGCACTCTCTCGGGCGGGCCGCTGCCGTTGGCGCCCTCCCGCCACGCTTGTTGCCCAGGGCCGACTAGGAAATTCGGACGGGCTCTTTCCCTGGCTGCGGCGACCAGCAACCCTCCCTGCGTTCGGACCCCGGGCCGGCTCAAGCCGCTTCGGCTAGCGAACCCCCAGGACGGCGAGAGTTTTCCAAAGTTTAAGGTCCCACAGCACCTTTTACTGGTGGGACCCGCAGACAAACGTGTGCCACGAGCGCCACCTACTGGGCAGGATAAGAAAAACAGAACCCAGAGATTTCACAGAAAAATCTTTCAAACTTTTGGATCCAATACCCAGGGAAATCTGTCTAAATGCGCAGACGCCAACAGAAGATAACAGATCACGCTCAAATAATTGAAAATATGGCCCAGTCAAAGGAACAAACCAATAGTTCAAATGAGATACAGGAGCTGAGACAACTAATGCTAAATATACGAACAGAAATGGAAAACCTCTTCAAAAACGAAATCGATAAATTGAGGGAGGACATGAAGAAGACATGGGCTGAACA
Source organism: Tamandua tetradactyla (assembly GCF_023851605.1). Taxonomy (NCBI): domain Eukaryota; kingdom Metazoa; phylum Chordata; class Mammalia; order Pilosa; family Myrmecophagidae; genus Tamandua; species Tamandua tetradactyla. Next base: position 50,892,793 of record NC_135339.1, read on the forward strand.
TAAAGAAGAAATAGAAAAACTGAAAAAACAAATCACAGAACTTATGGAAGTGAAGGACAAAGTAGAAAAGATAGAAAAAACAATGGATGCCTACAATGATAGATTCAAAGAGACAGAAGATAGAATTAGTGATTTGGAGGATGGAACATCTGAATTCCAAAAAGAAACAGAAACTATCGGGAAAAGAATGGAAAAATTTGAACAGGGTATCAGGGAACTCAAGGACAATATGAACCGCACAAATATACGTGTTGTGGGTGTCCCAGAAGGAGAAGAGAAGGGAAAAGGAGGAGAAAAACTAATGGAAGAAATTTTCACTGAAAATTTCCCAACTCTTATGAAAGACCTAAAATGACAGATCCAAGAAGTGCAGCGCACCCCAAAGAGATTAGACCCAAATAGGCGTTCTCCAAGACACTTACTAGTTAGAATGTCAGAGGTCAAAGAGAAAGAGAGGATCTTGAAAGCAGCAAGAGAAAAACAATCCATCACATACAAGGGAAACCCAATAAGACTATGTGTAGATTTCTCAGCAGAAACCATGGAGGCTAGAAGACAGTGGGATGATATATTTAAATTACTAAAAGAGAAAAACTGCCAACCAAGACTCCTATATCCAGCAAAATTGTCCTTCAAAAATGAGGGAGAAATTAAAACATTCTCAGATAAAAAGTCACTGAGAGAATTTGTGACCAAGAGACCAGCTCTGCAAGAAATACTAAAGGGAGCACTAGAGTCAGAACCAAAAAGACAGAAGAGAGAGGTATGGAGAAGAGTGTAGAAAGAACGAAAGTCAGATATGATATATATATAATACAAAAGGCAAAATGGCAGAGGAAAATATTATCCAAACAGTAATAACACTAAATGTTAATGGACTGAATTCCCCAATCAAAAGACATAGATTGGCAGAATGGATTAAAAAACAGGATCCTTCTATATGCTGTCTACAGGAAACACATCTTAGACCCAAAGATAAACATAGGTTGAAAGTGAAAGGTTGGGAAAAGATATTTCATGCAAATAACAACCAGAAAATAGCAGGAGTGGCTATACTAATATCCAACAAGTTAGACTTCAAATGTAAAACAGTTAAAAGAGACAAAGAAGGACACTATATACTAATAAAAGGAACAATTAAACAAGAAGACATAACAATCATAAATATTTATGCACCGAACCAGAATGCCCCAAAATACGTGAGGAATACACTGCAAACACTGAAAAGGGAAATAGACACAAATACCATAATAGTTGGAGACTTCAATTCCCCACTCTCATCAATGGACAGAACATCTAGACAGAGGATCAATAAAGAAATAGAGAATCTGAATATTACCATAAATGAGCTAGACTTAACAGACATTTATAGGACATTACATCCCACAACAGCAGGATACACCTTTTTCTCAAGTGCTCATGGATCATTCTCAAAGATAGACCATATGCTGGGTCACAAAGCAAGTCTTAACAAATTTAAAAAGATTGAAATCATACACAACACTTTCTCGGATCATAAAGGAATGAAGTTGGAAATCAATAATAGGCAGAATGCCAGAAAATTCACAAATACCTGGAGGCTCAACAACACACTCTTAAACAACGAGTGGGTCAAAGAAGAAATTGCAAGAGAAATTAGTAAATACCTCGAGGCAAATGAAAATGAAAACACAACATATCAAAACTTATGGGATGCAGCAAAGGCAGTGCTTAGAGGGAAATTTATTGCCCTAAATGCCTATATCAGAAAAGAAGAAAAGGCAAAAATGCAGGAATTAACTGTTCAATTGGAAGAACTGGAGAAAGAACAGCAAACTAATCCCAAAGCAAGCAAAAGGAAAGAAATAACAAAGATCAGAGCAGAAATAAATGAAATTGAAAATATGAAAACAGTAGAGAAAATCAATAAGACCAGAAGTTGGTTCTATGAGAAAATCAATAAGATTGATGGGCCCCTATCAAGATTGACAAAAAGAAGAAGAGAGAGGATGCAAATAAATAAGATCAGAAATGGAAGAGGAGACATAACTACTGACCTCACAGAAATAAAGGAGGTAATAACAGGATACTATGAACAACTTTACGCTAATAAATACAACAATTTAGAGGAAATGGACGGGTTCCTGGAAAGACATGAACAACCAACTTTGACTCAAGAAGACATAGATGACCTCAACAAACCAATCACAAGTAAAGAAATTGAATTAGTCATTCAAAAGCTTCCTAAAAAGAAAAGTCCAGGACCAGATGGCTTCACATGTGAATTGTACCAAACGTTCCAGAAAGAATTAGTACCAATTCTCTTCAAACTCTTCAAAAAAATCGAAGTGGAGGGAAAGCTACCTAATTCATTCTATGAAGCCAACATCACCCTCATACCAAAACCAGGCAAAGATATTACAAAAAAAGAAAACTACAGACCAATCTCTCTAATGAATACAGATGCAAAAATCCTCAATAAAATTCTAGCAAATCGTATCCAACAACACATTAAAAGAATTATACATCATGACCAAGTAGGATTCATCCCAGGTATGCAAGGATGGTTCAACATAAGAAAATCAATTAATGTAATACACCATATCAACAAATCAAAGCAGAAAAATCACATGATCATCTCAATTGATGCAGAGAAGGCATTTGACAAGATTCAACATCCTTTCCTGTTGAAAACACTTCAAAAGATAGGAATACAAGGGAACTTCCTTAAAATGATAGAGGGAATATATGAAAAACCCACAGCTAATATCATCCTCAATGGGGAAAAATTGAAAACTTTCCCCCTAAGATCAGGAACAAGACAAGGATGTCCACTATCACCACTATTATTCAACATTGTGTTGGAGGTTCTAGCCAGAGCAATTAGACAAGAAAAAGAAATACAAGGCATCAAAATTGGAAAGGAAGAAGTAAAACTATCACTGTTTGCAGACGATATGATACTATACGTCGAAAACCCGGAAAAATCCACAACAAAACTACTAGAGCTAATAAATGAGTACAGCAAAGTAGCAGGTTACAAGATCAACATTCAAAAATCTGTAGCATTTCTATACACTAGTAATGAACAAGCTGAGGGGGAAATCAAGAAACGAATCCCATTTACAATTGCAACTAAAAGAATAAAATACCTAGGAATAAATTTAACTAAAGAGACAAAAAACCTATACAAAGAAAACTACAAAAAACTGCTAAAAGAAATCACAGAAGACCTAAATAGATGGAAGGGCATACCGTGTTCATGGATTGGAAGACTAAATATAGTTAAGATGTCAATCCTACCTAAATTGATTTACAGATTCAATGCAATACCAATCAAAATCCCAACAACTTATTTTTCAGAAATAGAAAAACCAATAAGCAAATTTATCTGGAAGGGCAGGGTGCCCCGAATTGCTAAAAACATCTTGAGGAAAAAAAACGAAGCTGGAGGTCTCGCGCTGCCTGACTTTAAGGCATATTATGAAGCCACAGTGGTCAAAACAGCATGGTATTGGCATAAAGATAGATATATCAACCAATGGAATCGAATAGAGTGCTCAGATATAGACCCTCTCATCTATGGACATTTGATCTTTCATAAGGCAGTCAAGCCAACTCACCTGGGACAGAGCAGTCTCTTCAATAAATGGTGCCTAGAGAACTGGATATCCATATGCAAAAGAATGAAAGAAGACCCATCTCTCACACCCTATACAAAAGTTAACTCAAAATGGATCAAAGATCTAAACATTAGGTCTAAGACCATAAAACAGTTAGAGGAAAATGTTGGGAGATATCTTATGGATCTTACAACTGGAGGCGGTTTTATGGACCTTAAACCTAAAGCAAGAGCACTGAAGAAGGAAATAAATAAATGGGAACTCCTCAAAATTAAACACTTTTGTGCATCAAAGAACTTCATCAAGAAAGTAGAAAGACAGCCTTCACAATGGGAGACAATATTTGGAAATGATATATCAGATAAAGGTCTAGTATCCAGAATTTATAAAGAGATTGTTCATCTCAACAACAAAAAGACAGCCAACCCAATTACAAAATGGGAAAAAGACTTGAACAGACACCTCTCAGAAGAGGAAATACGGATGGCCAAGAGGCACATGAAGAGATGCTCAATGTCCCTGGCCATTAGAGAAATGCAAATCAAAACCACAATGAGATATCATCTCACACCCACCAGAATGGCCATTATCAACAAAACAGAAAATGACAAGTGCTGGAGAGGATGCGGAGAAAGAGGCACACTTATCCACTGTTGGTGGGAATGTCAAAGGGTGCAACCACTGTGGAAGGCAGTTTGGCGGTTCCTCAAAAAGCTGAATATAGAATTGCCATACGACCCAGCAATACCATTGCTAGGTATCTACTCAAAGGACTTAAGGGCAAAGACACAAACGGACATTTGCACACCAATGTTTATAGCAGCATTATTTACAATTGCAAAGAGATGGAAACAGCCAAAATCTCCATCAACAGAAGAGTGGCTAAACAAACTGTGGTATATACATACGATGGAATATTATGCAGCTTTAAGACAAGATAAACTTATGAACCATGTAATAACATGGATGGACCTAGAGAATATTATGCTGAGTGAATCCAGCCAAAAACTAAAGGACAAATACTGTATGGTCCCACTGATGTGAACGGACATTCGAGAATAAACTTGAAATATGTCATTGGTAACAGAGTTCAGCAGGAGTTAGAAACAGGGTAAGACAATGGGTAATTGAAGCTGAAGGGATACAGACTGTGCAACAGGACTATATACAAAAACTCAAAAATGGACAGCACAATAATACCTAATTGTAAAGTAATCATGTTAAAACACTGAATGAAGCTGCATCTGAGCTATAGGTTTTTGTTTTGTTTTGTTTTGATTTTACTATTATTACTTTTATTTTTTTCTCTATATTAACATTCTATATCTTTTTCGGTTATGTTGCTAGTTCTTCTAAACCAATGCAAATGTACTAAGAAATGATGATCATGCATCTATGTGATGATGTTAAGAATTAATGATTGCATGTGTAGAATGGTATGATCTCTAAATGTTGGGTTAATTTCTTTTTTTCCGTTAATTAAAAAAAAAAAAAAAGAGAAGGGATAATTGGAGATGAAGGGATACAGACTGTACAACGGGACTGGATATAAAAACTCAGAAATGGACAGCACAATACTACCCAATTGTAATGCAATTATGTTAAAACACTGAATGAAGCTGCATGTGAGGTATAGGTTTTTTGTTTTTGTTTTTTTTGGTTTTTTTTCTTTCTATTATTGTTTTAATTCTTATTCTGTTGTCTTTTTATTTCTTTTTCTAAATCGATGCAAATGTACTAAGAAATGATGAATATGCAACTATGTGATGTTATTAAGAATTACTGATTGTACATGTAGATTGGAATGATTTCTAATTGTTTTGTTAATTCTTTTTTTAATTAATAAAAAAAAACATAAAAAAAAAACATAAAAAAAAAAACAAAAAACTGTAGACTGCAAATTATGCATGCTTACCATAATGGTTTACCTGGGAAAGCTGGTGAGTGGGATTTCTTGCAAACATTTACTGCCATGATACAAAACAAATATGTGCAAACTGCAAGGTCCCTAAAAGAGCAGTTAGAGTTTATATACAGAAAGATGTCACTATCTGATCAAATATGCAAGAGACGTAATTTCCCAGAGTTTATAACAGAACAATAACCACCACAGGCACCTCCTTCTTGGCCTTTTTCCCTGTGTGACAGTTTTACTCCTTTATTCTGGTTCTCACTTTCCCACAGTCCAAGGGTCTGAATGCTCTTTTGAACAACTTCCTCAAAGGCACATTGGACACCATCACAGTTTCCTGCACTTGCCTCTATGAATAACATGGAATGCTTTCGTGCAAATTTCAGGCCTTTGTTTCTATCAACTTCATGATTTTCCCTATCAATTTTATTTCCAACTAGCGTGTTTACTATGTTATTTTCTTGTGCAGTATGTTTCCAATTCATTTAACCAATTATCCAGTTCAAGAAAGGTGTCTCCTCTTGCGACATCATAAACTAATATAACACCTTGTGCAACTTTATAATAGCTGGGAGTTAATGTTCTAAACTGGTCTTGACCAGCAATATCCTATATTGCAAGTTTGGCTGTATTTCCATCTACTGAATTTGTTTTCACCTTAAAGTCTACACCTATTGTTGTTGTAAGTTCTGGATCAAAAGTATCATCTGTGAACCTTAAGAGCTAGCTGGACTTGCTAACCCCACTCTCGCCCATGAGGAGGATCTTAAGTGTGGTCAGCATGTCGTCTTCCATCCTGACCCACTCAGCTCCGACACCAGCTGGCCACCCCGGTCCAGCTCTCAACTCTGCCCCTAGGACAGCTGCTGTGCACACGCACCGCGCTGTGCTGCCACCTTTTACACCCGGGGTTGAAGCTAAGTATATATATATATATATAAACAGAACTCAGCCTGTGGAAGTAGTGTTCTACCAAATATTTTACTCTAATGTAGTTGCGGTCTTTTCTTACCCTCTTTTCCTAAGGCTCTGTGGAATCTCTGAAATAGACAAACTTTTTGAAGTTCCTTCCTCTTTTATCATCTCACTATTCCAGCTCCACCTTATTCTGTGGCTCCCTTTCCTCCCCTAGCTTTCAGGGCAGTTATAATGCAACAGAGAGGTACTACCCAGTGCCTAATATGGGAGACAAATTGGCATGCCATGGGTTAAATTCAGCTGACAGATCTGCTTCATCTGAAGCATAGTGTATTGAGATTATAAAGATTTTCATAGAAATCTAGAGTTACAGCATCTCCTGAAAACTGGAACTGTCTGGCAACACTGAGCATTCCCACATGGTGTCAAGTGGCACCTTCCTCTGTTAGATGGGGAATGACTTTCTTAGTTGGTACAAGCCCCCACCACTCTCCTATAGTCACACCTGGCCAAAACCTTGTCACCATTCAAATATGTATTTGTACGTTAATTAGATGTGGATAACAAACATGTACTGGGCTCCTCCTATATGTCCTATACTTACTTGTCCCTGTGTAGTTGCCAGGGAGACAAAGAGAAAAGCATGGTCTTTGCTCTCAAGGAGTGCTGGTCTTACCTCCAAGAAAACATTAGTAAACATATAAATGCTTAAATATCTGTAAACTAATCATTCAGCATTGCCAACGTCTGTTGTTTCCAAGTTCCAAAACTCGTTAGGAGGAATAAGAGATTAAGAGTTCTAAGAATGAAACCCTGAATTTCCATTACTAGTTCTAAACCTTCCACCACAAAGTACCAGAAACAGATCAAAAAGGTTCTATCAAGATAAGTAACACATTCCAGTCATAGCAGATAGATTCAAGGTGCTTATTGAGAAAATGTCAAAATGTGGACCAAGTGGTGGTAGATATGACATCACTTCAAAGAACATGTCAAAATCAGATTCTAATCTCTTAACAAAATCAAGAGCTCAGGGAAAGTCTCATATATATACAGAATAGGATTAAAAGGCAATATGGAATAGTCATTATCAGTGTGGCACTGGAGCCTTGGTTTGATTCCTAGCACCCCTATTTCCAGCTGTGTGTGACCTTAGATAAAGTACTTTACCATTCAGTGCCTCAATTTGCTTTTCCCCAAAATGGAGATACAGTAGAACCTACCTCAAAAGCTTTTGTTAAGAATTATGAGCTTTGATAAATGTAATTAGAAAAAGTGATTAGAACAGCACTTGGCACTTAGTAAATGTTCAACAAATAGTTTTTATGATGATAGTGAAAATGATAAGTATGGCAGAAGGCAAAACTAGCCATAAATCATTTCCTTCACTGACTCTGGGTTAGCCTTGTGATTTTCTTGGCCAATGGAACTTCAGCAAATGTGATGTAAGCAGTGTCCTTAAAAAGTACCTGTGTATTAGAACTTGCTCTATCTCGTGGCTTTTGGGAACTCTGCAAAAATTGCCATGTGAAGAAGAGTGAGCTAACCTGCTGGAGACCTTAGCTGATAGCTTGACAACAACCAGATACATGAGTGAGATCATCCTAGATCACCCAATTGCCAGTCTGACTCGCTACCCAACCACAAGCACATAACAAAGCCCAACAGAAATTTCTTGATCCAGAATGGGATAACCATCCAGTCAACTCACAGAATAATGACCTAAATAAATGATGTCACTAAGTTTTGGGGATGCTATGTTACAAAGCAAAAGTTAACTGACATGATGATGTGTGGCCACAACAATAGGTATTGTACTTACATGATGTTTGACTCCATATGCTAATCCCATTGGGTTGATTTATTTTTGCAAATGAGAAAAGAAAGCCTAAAGAGGTGAAGAAATTCAGTCAATGTTACACAACTAGTAAGAGGCTAAGCCAGGATTTAAACCTAGGTCTAACCAAGCTATGGGGTCCAGTTTTATCCATTGCACCACACATGGTCATACCTAAAGCCCAAACAGGATGATTCAGGACCATGTTGTGTTGCTGTTCTATGATCCATTCTTCCTAACCTTCTTAGATGGAGGATGGGGGTGTTAATTAACCATCATTTTGATTACTTATTACTCCCTAATGCAGTATATAGTTAGGTCCTGCTGTTTCTCTCCCTCAGTTCTCTCCTTCAATACCAACCATCATTTCTCACCAGTGGTTTTATTTACTTCTAATGGTACCTTGATCCTTTCCACAATGTGGTTTTTAAAGTACCTTGAGCTAGAAAAAAAAATCATATTTATTTTAACTATGTGTTAACTATGAGTTAATAGGCTAAATAAAAATGTAGGGACCTCTCTCATGGAATGAAGTGCAAAAGCTTTGTGCTGTGGGTTAGAAACCCTTTTACAGTCTCATAGAGCCCTTTCCTAACATGTGGAATTAACAGTTTCTGGAAGGTAGGAGGTGTTGATTTCTGATGGGTGTCGATGTGTAAACAAAATGCAATGGTATAAGAACAACCAAATTTCCTGAAGAGTTGCCAAAACTTCTCAAAAACAGTGAGGCTGCTGGAGTGGGGTGGTAGCTGGGGCAGCTTGGAAACAGAGTAGCAGGGAGTGGGAGTAGGGTTTTGGTAGCAGGACACTGTTTCCTTCACTCTTGATTCCACATTCTATTCAAGTGCCTGTCCTCAAATTTCATTCTACTGAGAGTATGCAGACCATGCACGAGACCAAACAGAACTCCAGAGCATCAAAAATAAAGGCTTACAAATGAGTATGACTACTGAATCTTTAATTGATATTTCTTTTTAGTCTCCAGTGTATTAGAGCAGCTAGAAGGAAACATCTGAAATTGTGGACCTGTAACTCATACCATACTTTGAAGTTTGTTCTATAACAACTTGTTACAGTGTTCGTTCTTTGAATTCTGTCACTTTTCTGCATATATGGTATATTTCACAATAAAAAGCATAAAAAAATTTTTAAAAATAATAATAAAGCATTGCTAAGACCAAGCCGAATAACCAGAGTTGTGCCATTGGCTTATATAGGAAGGAAGCCAAACCTTCATTAATATGGGGAACAGCTAAGAAGTAGTGCGAGAGGCTGTCCCAAGACATTTAATAATCTGAGAATTTAACAACTTGAAATGCCTTTTTGTACAACTTCTTCCAACCTATATTTTACTCATTCATTCAAATTTTGCCTCCTTCATGTTGTCTCCCCAGGGCTCAAGCTAGAAATAATCATGTTCTCTTCTACACTTTGCTGCACCCTATGCAAAACTCTATAGTTCCACTTTTGGTGAAGTATGGAAATCACTGTTTACTCCTCTTCCAGGTTGTGAGTCTCCATGGTGACAAGGATCATCTTTCATTTCATATTTTCTCTTCAGCACAGAACATAAAGCTAAGCAAACAGTAAGCAGTGGAGAAAGGGGTTGAAAAATTGAAGCCTTAGTACTGGGTGATCATCAAAGATTAGTCCCTCTATCAGCAGCATCAACATCACCTGGGAACTTGTTAGAACTGCAAATTCTTGTGCCCCACTCAGACCTACTGAATCAGAAACTCTGGAGGTGAGATCCAGCAATCTATGTTTTAACAAGCCCTCCTCCTGGTTCTAATTACTGCTAGATTTGAGAACCACTGTCATGGTTCAATACTGTTCATCTCCGACTGTATTTATATCAGCCATCCCATAAGCATTTATAGCCATGCCATATCCCTACTAGAATGGGAGCTCTTGAGGGCAGGGGCAAGGTAGCATTTATCTCTATATTCCCCAAAGTCCCAAGCTCAGAGTCCAGTAACGGGCACAGCTCAACAAATGTTATCTGAATGAAGAGGCATCTCTCACAGAAATTTCTCATAGCTGCTAATGTAACAGGCTTTTCTGTAAATGATGCTTCCAGTTAGATATTTCAGAAGATGAATCACATGTGAGATATTAATTCTACTGGGAATTACCAAACAGATGAATTATATCATAATAAGAAAACCTGGCTGCCAAGGAAGCCTCTTGAATAGAAAAAAATCAAATCAGGACAGATGGATTATGTTGTTAAGCTTATGATGTCAGGCCATGAATTAGGCCAATAGAAGGGATTTAATGGCCTGAACTACCAGGCTCCCTGCAAATCTAAAGAGCAATGGATCAATTAATGAATCACATGGGAACAAAGTCCTTGAAAGGCCAAAAAAAACTTTCACAAATCCCATAGATGGTACTGCCATGACTCAGAGGCTCAGGAGCAGTGTTCTTTCTAAGCTATGTATGTGTGAAATTGTGAGGGACAGAAAGTTCCTGAAATCCTTTGGCTCTGGGCTGCTGCATGTCCACAACAGGTGGAGAGGACCAAGGCCAATCTACAGGACCAGGCTACTTGCTTCTTGTGCCCCACCCCTCCCTGCTTTGTTACCCAAATTCCTGCTCCCCTGCATGTGAACTAAGGCAGAAATATCTGTGTTTTCCAGACCACAGCAACACTAAGAGCCAAACTCTGGACTCAGTTTTGGGCTAGTGCACCCACTATGCTCTAAATGCAGAGCTGCAGCACAGGCATTCAAGGCAGCAATCAATAAATGGGAGCATATTAATCCTCTTGGTTAATATAGTAGCTATATACTACAGATCCCCTCTCTCATCTTAGGTTTCTCACGGAGGTGCTGTCTCCAACTTCCTCTTGGTCCCCATGATTTCTTCACACTCAAAATTTCTTATCCCTCCCCACTTTCATATTCCTCATCTTGCTTTCTTCTGAATTTCATCTCTCTTTTTTTCTTGTACTATCCTAACCTTCCTACTTTCCTTACCATTCCTTCTTTTTTTTTTTTTTTTTACCATTGTCCCATCTCTCTTCCCCACCTCTTGTTTCTTTTCATTCCCTTTTGATCCTTTGAGCTGTGATCCAGGGGAAAGAAAAGAGGGTGGGAATGAGGTAAGAGGGGTTGACTAATTGGGCCTGCAAACAAGGACTCTCCTCCAATTATCAGTGAACAGTGTTTTATTGTTACTCATCACATTGCTTTCTTCTACTGCAAAGCTGCAGATCTGTCCTCAAAGGGGAGGCAAGCGAATTATCATCAGAGAGGAGCTAGGGCCATTCCTCCCCCCAGAAGTCTAAAGGAAAGGAAACTAAGTGGGTGACCCAACACTGGATACCATCCTCCCCTATACACTCCTTGGGAATAGACATGACGTTTAAGTCAGCTTTGGGCCCTGACTAATTGAGTCAACTCCAGGAATGACAGCATGCACTCCAGAGCTTCAGATCCCCTAACAAGACTTGAAAGCCATTTAGAACAAGCAGTAAAGACTCTCAAGCTTCACCCAAGGGTAGAACCAAGCTTAACAACCAGTTAGTGAACAGATGGAATCGGTAGATTGGGTGAATAGAAACCACTGGTTTTTCCACCCAGCTCAGACAGGTCAGGAAGATATGGAGCCTGGGAGAAAACTTGTCAGGTCTAGAAGGGAAAGTGCTTTCCTCATTCAGAGCCGGAGGGACATGGACAGGATGGAGAAGTTGAGGAAGGCTACAGAAAAGGAGTTTAGCCAGGTTTGGTGGGGAAATCCTGGGACCTCACAACCAGAGAAGGGGAATCTCTGAGAAGACCTAAATAACAACGAGACCAGACAGAAATACCTACCCAAGGAAATCTTCTGAGCTTGGACTGGCACCCAAAAGCACAGACTGACAAAGTCTTTCTGGCTGCACTTAAATTTCCAAAGATAAGAAATATGTGCCTAAGAATGTCTTCCTTATTTGGACTTCATTCATTCATGCACTCAACAAATATTTACTGAATGTCTACAATGTGCCAAATGGTGTGCCAGGAGCTAGAGACAAAATGATGAATAAAACAGTGCTTTTGTCCTCAGGGAGTTTATCAAGTAGCAGAGGAGGCAAAAAGTGGGCAATTCTACAAGCATTCAATTTTGCAATGGTGTGGGCACAAAGTGCTAAAGGAACACAGAGGAAGTCTTAGAAGGCCATGGAGGGCTTCTCCCAGGTGGTATCATGGTATCATCTAAAACATGGCCTGAAGACAAGAGTTAACTGGCAAAGGTAAGAGCAGAATAAGATAAGTGGGGGTTAGATATTCTAAGCAGAGAGAGTATGTGCAAGTAGTTCCATATGACTGGACTGAAAAGAATGAGCAAAGAGCTGGGGAGATACCATTTCCTTTCACACTTATTTTCCAAGCAAAGTACCATGGAAGTGCCTTCAATAGCAAAAAGGGTTTACAGCTAGAGGGTTATGTTACCTATGCCTGGAGACAACCTCCGCCTTCTAGGGGTATCATGCTAGGTACAGAGGATGCAATATCAAAGAGACTGTCACCTAAGGCACCAATGGGATAGAGATTACCACTTCTAAGACTCTTATAACTTGCTGGCTCCCTTTTTATTAACAAAAATCAATGGGAAGTGACAAAGTGTCCAATATTACCCACTAACCTGGAACAAGAGAGAGACAACTTACTTCGGTCCCACCTGTAATGTAACTGTCCACAGGCATCCCGCAGGGTCAGTGAGGGACCTAGGGCTTTTCCTCTCTAGTTAGAGGTATAGATCTAGTAAAAGATGGAAAAGACTCTGGAGGAAATATCACCCATCTCTCTATCTTTGGAAAATAGCAATGGAAAGGTAAGTTCTCAAGGAGGATAAAAAATATCAGGAGTCCTCAGAAAAGTAAATAGTTGATCATGTTAGAATTATATTCAACTTCATAGGGAAAAGTCAGGAGTTCTCTCTCAGCTATCCCCAGGCAGAATAATCCTGTTCCCTTACAGAGGCTCTCAGCTACTTGTTTGTATGAGCACATATATTCAGGGTTGGGAGTGTACCAAGAGATTAAAGATTCAGGTGTATGGGAAAGTTACCACCTTCCACCTCACCCCTGCCTACTCCTTACTCAGATAAGAGATGGTCACTCTGAATTGCATTCCAAAGAACTCCATGAATATCATTTAAAAAAATGTAAAGTTGAGCAAAACTGAGGCTAAAGTGCTATGAAAATAAAACAAAACAAAAACTAACTTTCAATTTACATTCCGAAAATAAGGCATGTTAGCTCTTACACTGTAGTTTTAAAAGCCTGTTCTGTTGTCTCTACTGAGCTTAAGGTTTTTTTTTTTTGGCTATCAAAACAAAGAGGTCTTTTGTTGACAGAAACAGGCGACAGTGTTTTGGTGAAAAGATTATATATAGAATAACAGTATGAAGCTCTATTGTGTAAAAAGTAGACTTATGAACTTTCCCTGTCTCCAGATTCTCTAGGTCTCTTATAACAATTTAAAATTCTGTCATCCTTCATTTTGTGGGAGCCTTAAACAATTAGGTGCAGCTATTATTTTCTACATGCTCATAAAGGATGCTATACTGGCATGGCTGCACATAATTAAAGGCAAAATCAACAACAGTGTGTCTACAAACTACATCCACAACTGGGATCAACCACTTGGGGTTGTCCTAAGGATTTTTCAACTTTGTACCTTTAGGGAACCAGTGATTCACATTATGTTGTATTACATACAGTCGGAATTCATAGAATATTTCTTGTATTGATTCCAGCTGGCTCTTGGAAACTGCATTTAACAGACATTACCAGTAAGGTCAAGGGCAGGGGAGAAAAAGTCAATGCAACCAACATTTGGATGCGAAATCACTGTCTGGGTGGGGTACAGGGAGGGGAAGGGTCATGAAAGCTCCTTCCCTGTAGAGCAGGTAATAAATGAGGTGCTAAGCTAGAAGAAGGGTGTTCTGATGGGGCCACCTCTATAAATCCCAGTCATTTCTGCAGCTGCTTTGGGCATCAATAGATACCCACCTTTGGGGGCAAATGAAAGTTCAGCTGGAGGGTTCAATTATCATGATACAAATATAAGGCCACCTTTTGTTCATTGGAAGTGTGATCCCCACACTTTTTTTTTCAAGATCTTCTATCCTCACTGCAAGAGCTCCAACCTTGCTTAGCCATTCATATTTTATGTTCTCAAAGGAGAGAAGAAGGGAGCTCTATATGTTGTATCCAGGATGGGAGGAGGTCCACATTCCTGACCTCAGGCCACACCACTACCAGTTACACCACTGACTACTCTCTTAACTCTTAGCTGATTTATGGTCTGGTAGTGACTATGATATGTTACAAAATAAGAGTAATAAGACATGTCACAAAATGAGGGAATGGAGAAGGAGAAGCTAGAAAACAGGCTCTGGAAAGAGTCGAGAGTGCTGGGATAACTGCAGGAACTCTTTCTCTTTTTTGATACCCTACCTCCATATTGCTCCTTTTCAAATCTTTATCTTCCAGCCATGGAGAAGCAAGTGCAGTCTCTTTTAGAAGACAGATCATATTCTGTACTGAGGGTGATTGTGTCTGTTTCTGGTTGGGCTAATTCTGGTTTCCCATACCCTCCAACAAGTTTCATCATCAGCTCTTCTATGTTTTGTCCTGTACCCATTAGTAAGAACTCGTTAAAGCAGAGTTTGGTAACCTTTTCTGAATAAATGCAAGCGATCCTTTACCCATTTCTGAAATCAAAGACCACACACACACACAGAGTTAAATAACTATAGTTATTTTCAGACACAAAATACAGAAAATAAGAAAAGCCCAGTGTTGTATGTATAGAAAATAAAAAGATAAATCAGATCTAAATTGTTAGCAGTAAGGAACTCGGGTATGGTGTGGGGGGTGGGGGTGGGGGGGTAGTTAGAGGGTGGGGAGAAACAAGTTGGTGAGGAGAAAATCAAAGAACGATAACATTTCAAAACCAGGGACAGAAAGAGGGAGGCAGGGACAGGAAGAAGAGGAGAATGGACAGCATGTCTGAGATGAGTGTGCTCCTGAGACATCCCACTGACATCCCCTGATTTTGGATGTCAGAACAATTATCACCTTTCAACAATGTCCTATGAAGTGTTCACCAATTAATCGATGATTCAACTTAGCTTCATTGAGTGTCTCTTACATAATCAGTCTTGGTTGAGGAGGTAGGATAGATAATAGGGAAAGCTAACTAATAGGATGAGGCAGGAGATAATAAGTGCAAAAAGAAAAGTTAATGCAACTGGAGCTCCAGGAGTTCAGAGGAGGCCAAAGGCACTGGGGAATAGGCTGAATTCACTGGCAAGTGTGTGCTTAGAATCAATCATGAAAGGGCAAAAAATCTGAGCATAACAGAATTAACCTGTGGTAAGATCTAGGGATCAAAAACATAAGGAAAGACCAGCTATATTATAAACTTGATTATTTGGGTTAATGTGGAGATTATCATAGTAAAGAAAGCTACCTACAAGTGAGATGCTTTGAGACTTGATATAAAAATCTAAGCATGGCAGGAGGTCAGAACAAAGAGAGAAATCATGGAAAAGTCTTCCTGAGTGAACTGAACTGTGAGCTGGGCAAAGCTAGGACAGAAAGGTCCAGGAGAATATGTGTTCATGGGGTTAGCTTGATCACTCTGAAGTGCAGAATTTAGGTTAGAGTTCAGACTTTAGAATGAGATCGTGGAATAACTGTCCTGATGTCCCTTCTTTCTCCTCTGCCCTTCTTGGTGGTCCCTTTAGCCACATTACTGCTTGTCCCCAATGCCACAGTGGGAAGGAAGAGAAAGTTTGGAAAACCTAACTTGCTTCTACTTTGGGGTCAAGGGAGAACATGTTTTTTCTTCCCCTATTAGTCCAGGAGACTTTATACCAAAAGTTCTGAGAATCCTGGGCTTGGTGAATTCCCCTGGGCTGGGACGTTTCCATCACTGCAAAGAATTCAAGTTTCTCAGGCAGGTCTGTGAAGGTTTTTTAGTTCACTCAGGGTGTTAACACTTCTTTTTTTTGGTGGCTGCTCCCCAGTAGCCAATTCATGGGACCTGATGGGTTGATAGGACCTGTGGTATGCCCACCCACACACCAGGTGAAATGCATGTGAAAGAGCTGCTCCAGACAATTACTCACACCTGTTAATAAATGCAAGCCAAGAGATAGATTCAAACTGTCACACAACTGTGCATTTAGACAACTGAACATAACCTTTCTAAAAAAATTTTTTATTGTATATTATAACATATAAACAAAGCAAAGAAAGAAAAAAACAATAGTTTTTCAAAGCACTCTTCAACAAGTAGTTACAAGACAGATCCCAGAGTCTATCAAGGGCTACCATAACATCATCTCAGATTTCTCCTTCTAGCTGCTCCAGAACATCGGAAGCTAGAAGGAATAAATACTTTTTTTTAATCTTAATTGACTTTTTTCTCTCTCTTTTTTTGTGTGAATAATAACATATCTAAAAAAGCAATAAATTTCAAACCTTCTTGACCAAAAGGGGGAAGAGCAAAATGAGACAAAATAAAGTGTCAATGGCTGAGAGATTTCAAAAAGAGTTGAGAGGTTATCCTGGAGGTTATTTTCATGCATTATATAGATATCACCATTTTAGTTAAGGTATAAGGGAGAGGCTGGAGGGAAGAGTCTGAAAATGTAGAGTTGTGTGCCCAGTAGCCATGTTTCTTGAAGATGATTGTATAATGATATAGCTTTCACTATCGTGTGAAAACCTTGTGTCCGATGCTCCTTTTATATACCTTATGAACCGATGAGTAAAACATATTGATTAAAAATAAATAAATAACATGGGGAAGAAATGTTAAAATAAATTTAGTAGATTTGAAATGCTAGTGATCAATGAAAGGGAGGAGTAAGGGATATGGTATGTATGAATTTTGTTCTTTTTATTTTTCTTTTTTTTCTGAATTGATGCAAATGTTCTAAGAAATGATCATGATGATAAATATACAACTATGTGATGCTATTGTGCATTATTGATTTTATATCAAGAATAGAAGGATCATATGGTAAGAATGTTTGTGTTTGTATGTTATGTTTAAAAACTTAATTAATTAATTAAAAAGAAAAACAACATATCCAAAAAAGCAATACATTTCAAAGCACAGCACAACAATCAGTTGTAGTACAGATTTCAGAATTTGACATGGGTTACAATGCCACAATTTTAGGTTTTTACTTCTAACTGCTCTAAGATACTGGAGACTAAAAGAAATCTCAATGTAATGATTCAACAATCATATTGATTTGTTAAATCCTACCTTCCCTGTATAACTCCACCATCACCTTTGATCTTTCTATCCTACATCTTTAGGGGTATTTGGGCTATGGTCATTCAACTTTTTCATGTTGGAAGGGGCCATCAATAATATGGGGTAGGGAGACTGAACTAGTTGATGTTCTTCTGGAGAGGCTGGGCCCTCTAGGTTTTAGGACTTATCTGGTTCAGGGACCTATTTGGAGGTTGTAGGTTTCTGGAAAGTTACCCTAATGCATGGAAACTTTATAGAATTTTACATATTCTCCTAGGTGTTCTTTAGGATTGGCTGGAATGGTTTTGGTTGGGGTTTGGCAAGTTATGATAGGTAGCAATGTCTAACTGAAGCTTGAGTAAGAGTGACCTCCAGAGTAGCCACTCAACTCTGAACTCTCTATTTAGCCACTGATATCTTATTTGTTCCACTTCTTCTCCCGTTTTGGTCAGGATGGAATTGTTGATCCCATGGTGCCAGGACTAGACTCATCCTTGAGAGTCATCTTCCATGCCACCTGGGAGACTATTTCATCCCTGGATATCATGTCCCATGTAGTGGGGAGGGCAATGTTTTCACTTAGAGTTGGGCTTAAAGAGTGAGGCCATATCTGAGCAACAAAAGAGGTCCTCCAGAAGTAATTCTTAGGCATACTTATAGGCAGGCTAAGCCTCTCTGCTACCTATATAAACCTCATGAGAATAAGCCTCAAGATCAAGGGCTTGGCCTATTGATTTGAGTGTTCCTAATGTCTGACACAGTATCAGGGGATTTCCAGATGGTAAAGTTTAATAGTTCCATCTTTTTTCTCCCATCCCTCAAGGGACTTTGCCAATACTTTTTATCTGCTTAATATATTCTAGGATGTATCCAGGCATTGCATGAAGTTATACAGGATTAAAGTCCCTTGTTCTTATTCTGGGCTCCCTGTGTTTCAATTTGGACATAACCTTTTAAAGCTTTGCTTTGATCATCTAATTCAATTGTCTTCAATGGCACCCACCCCACTGTCTTTATTGAATAAAGTAAAAATTACTTAGCATGGTCATGAGAACCCCTCAATTCTCTCCCTGTCCATCCTTCTAGTATCACCCTCCACTATCATCCTACATAAACTCACTGTTCCTGACAAACCAAGTAAACTACCACCCATCAACATTCCCTGGCTTACTTGACTTTTTGCTGCTGCCCTCCTTGTCACCTCATATGCCCTTGTCTCCACATTCCTATCAGAATCCTACCCAGTCTTTAAGGCAGTCTTAATGTGGTTACTTAATTAGTTGTGTGACCTTGGGGCAGATGCTTACCTTCTCTCAATTTCATCATAGTAAATGGAGATAATTGTGTGGTGGTTAAATGAATTACTAGTTTAATTCAATTTATGTTAATTTAACATTAATTTAATTATTAATTCTAATTAATTAATGTATGCCAGTCACTTAGAACAGCTGGGACACTGAGTTCCAGGTAAGTTCTTGCTTTTTTATCATGCACTGGATGTGCCAGGATATCTGTATGGCTTCTGGTCCCATCTACCCTTTCTAAAACTTAGGAATACAGGTAATAACTAATTACCTCCAAGCAGAATTTACTTTATTTTGCTCTAAATTATTTCCCCCTTTTAACCATCTACCTGGATAGAAAGGAAATGGATGTACAGCAGAGAGTTAATTCTCTGTGGTTCCTAATTAATTTATTAGTCTTAAGTTCTCCCTGTGAAGGATATCCCCTAGGTTTTTCTTTTATTAAAATTTATTGAGATAATTTACACACCATAAAATTCCCCCTTTCACACAGTTGTGCAACCATTACCACAATCAATTTTACAACATTTTCATCAACCCTCCAAAAACTCCTTAACCATTAGAAATACTCACAACCTTTCCAGCCCTAGGTAACCATTAATCTACTTTCAATTTCTATATGGTTTTCTATATTTCGTACCCCTCCCATCGGCTATTAAAAGGTCCATAGTCATATCCTTCAGCTCACTTTACTTTCCCAAAACACACCCATCCTAAGGCCATGCATATGGTAGTCACCCAAACCACTTTCTGTTGAATGAAAAGCAAAACATGGGTTCAGTGAAGTTACACATATTTTTCCCATGGGAGTGGCCTATGTAGCTCTGATGGCAGCACAATCATGTTTTATCTTTGGACCTTGTTGGTCTGAAGCTAGATTGAGAAATAGATCAGGAGCAGAGGTATTGTGTTTTTATTTTTCTAAGGTACAGAAAAGCTTTATTCAGTATACTTAAAGTGAAATTCTGATGTAGTGGTTCTCAACCCTGGCTGCACATTAGCATTACATAGGGAACAAAATATACTGTGGCCTGAGCCCTGTCCCAACCCCACTCCCAAAATTCTGATTTAATCAGTCTGTGGTAGGGCCTATACATCAGTATCTTTTAAAAGTTCCCTAAATGATTCTATGAGCAGTCAGGGTTGAGAACTCTTGTTCCAATGGAAACAACTATTTGAAGCAAGAATAATTTGTTGAATTCCAGCCATGCCCAGCAGGATACACAGCCAAGTTTTCAAATCTGTCTTCAGGGAAATGAATTTCTGAATTTTTTAAGAAAGTAATAAAATCATATATTCATTCCGCAAAAATTTTCTTTATAGCTAACATTACTATTAGACTGAACAATGGCAATTGCTGATATTTTGCCACTTTTGAACTATAAAAATGACAATTTCATATGGTTCAACCAAATTGAATTCATTTATTTCATGACATAAAAGATATATGTAATAATCAACTTGAATCTCCATCTTTACTAATCTACCCATTCATCTTCCTTGTCCCTCACACACTTTTTAAAAAGAAAATTTCAAGCTTTATTAACTACATTGCTCTAGTAGATGATGGAAAATAACTTAGGCATTAAAAGAGACAAAAGCATGAAAATTCACCAACAAATAAAACAAATATCAACTTTATAGACAATCTCCACCTTTTGCCACACATTAGTTCTGGAAAGTGCATCAAAAAGTAGATTGTTATAAACCAAGTTATATTTTCCCATAGGAAAAATTTTATGATTAGGGACTGTGTTCCTGACTAGGCATCATATAAATCATAGATATGATCAACAACAGGTCATGAAAGCAAAAGCTGCAACGGATATAAACCTCTTTCAACGTTTAAAATAATAAATTTATTACACAAGCACTAGAAAATGCCAAAGTATATTTTACCCATTGATCATTATACTGTCGTTTTGAAATGCAATTTATCAGTACCTATTCAAATTTAAAAAGTACACATTTTTTGATACACTTTACAGAGTTTCAAAGTATAAGAGTATAGGAAAACTGGTCTTTTTTCTTTCCACCTCTTACAGGACCAAAGTTTATACGTCTCAGTCTAGCCTCAAGGCCACCCATGATCTGATCCCAACACCACTGCCTCCTGGGCAATGCCTTGCCAGGTTCTTTGAAGGCCCATCCTTCCACCTCCTCATCTGGGGCCCTATTCATTTTATCTGCAAGCTGAATGCTGCCCCAGGCTCTGAGGACAATCCTGTTCCAAGTCAGAAGGAATTTAGAGAGCCTTAGTTCTCTCTTGCAGGCTCCACAATGTCTAGTCAATTGCATGTCTGCTTTCATTCCCAACTTAGGCTGGGGAATTGGGCTTTTGCCTCCTTTCTGTGACCAAGATGGCTGGTATCTCAGTCCCTCTGAGCCTTGTTGTTTGCCAGACTCCTACCTTACCCCACCTCTGCCTGCAAAGGGCTGAAGTCCTCCCCTTAATTCCTACCCTGCAGTTGGAAAGAACCCTACTACCAAGTAGCACACTTTCTGATGCCAAACACCTCTCAGACACACAAAAGTGTTTCATGAATGAAGGAATGAACAAATGAACTTGTAGATTTCTACATACTCCACTGCTGTGCAGAAATGAACAGCCACTGCGACCACTTTTTTCTCTGGGCTAGTTGGCCCCTTGGACTTCTTGGCCACCAGGCTCTCTTCGTGAAAACCATGAGCTATGAACTCCAGCTCTGCCCTCCTTGCTGTGCCCCCAGCATTTTCCTCCCCTTGGAAGGGTTCCAGGACTCCTTTCCCTCTCTGTCCCTTATTCCTTACCACTCTGACCAACCCAAGGCTTTACAAGCTCCAGGCAGGACTCTCTTATTAGATCGGTTTCTTTCCTGCTTCCCCATCTCTTTGGTCTGTCAGGCTGGGCAGCACGCAGGGAAGTGTGCATTTAGGAAACTATCAGCATTATTCTAGAGTAGTGGTTCTCAAACTGGGGAAACTTAGACCCCTAGGACATTTGGCAATGTGTGGAGACATTTAGGTTGTCATGACTGAGGATTTGCTACTAGCATCGAGATAACTGGAAGTCAGGTATGCTGCTATACATCCAATGATACACAATTCAATAATGAATTACCCAATCCAAAATGTTCATAATGCAGAAATTTAGAAACACTGTTCTAAAGAAATCAAAGAAGACTTCTCTAACAGTATAAACCAAATTAAACTGGAAACTCCCACAGGAGAAGGATAGTGACTCTGTTTTCAGTAAAAAAACAAATGAACAAAAATACCTTTTTTCCATCAATTATCAAAGTAATTCATGCTCATTATAGAAAAATTGGAAAATAAAGAAAAGCAAAAAGATCACATAATATCACTATCACTGTGTATTTTTACATAGTTTATGATCATATTATATACAATTTATATTCTGCTTTTTCAATATAACATTATACTCAAGCATTTCTCCATGTTAAAAGCACCTTCTGGGCAGGCCATGGTGGCTCAGCTGGCAGAGTTCTCGCCTGCCACGCTTGAGACCCAGGTTCGATTCCCAGTGCCTGGCCATGCAAAAAAATAAAAGCACCTTCTTTCTAATCACACTCACTGTTATGTGAGGTTCCTTCATGTGGTGAGACCACAGTTTAACCACATTCTTATCAGTGTAAATTAAAGTACTTTCCAGGTTTTCATTATTATAAAAGCTGTTATGATACACTATTTGTACATTATACTTTTTCTAGATGTGTGGGTATTTTCTTGATGGTCCTTAGATAGGGTCTATTTCTGTGATATAATTTTGAAACACAAAACCTGATTTGTTAAAATATTCTATCTAAAATCAAGGTCTTTGTGAAATGTTCCTCTGGACCACAGCTCTGCTCTAAAAACACACTCCAAACCTGTGACCTAAAGTGCTCCCCTTTGTGGAACATCAAAGGAGCCAGAAAAAAAATCCATGTCAGAACTTTCTGAATTGAGCATTGCATGAGAACAAGAATGAACAGTCTTGTGATTTTGGCCACAGAGAGACATAATTAATACGCCTTTAAGATGGCAAGATTTTC
This sequence comes from Tamandua tetradactyla, assembly GCF_023851605.1. Classification (NCBI taxonomy): domain Eukaryota; kingdom Metazoa; phylum Chordata; class Mammalia; order Pilosa; family Myrmecophagidae; genus Tamandua; species Tamandua tetradactyla. The sequence goes on from NC_135339.1 coordinate 50,915,669, forward strand.
TGATTACAGAGATAAAATGATTTTATTTAGAATTTCTTTCTGATAAGTATAGTGCTATTTTCTGTTCATTAAAGCAGTTCAGCTATTTTTTTTATTATTAATGGTCATATTTTCTTTTTTCCCAGGTATTTAAGCCTTTGGGAATGCAATAATTTCAACAAACATCTAACAGCTATTTCTTGGAATAAATCCAGAACATTTTGAAACAAGAACAGGTCAAAGATAATTTTTTTTTTCATTAACATCCAAATAGTTATTCCCAAGATTTAGCAGTTGATGCAATATTGGCCACAAAGAAGGAAAAATTAAACTCATATTTTTCCAACTCCGAGATTCACAGGGACACCTTCAGGTAATATATAAATCAAAGCAAAGCAATTTGTGCTCACATGTAAACTTAAGTGCTGGCAGAGAACAGGAAAATGTTGGGAATCAGAGGACCTGGGTTTTCACTTGTCTATACTGCCAACAAGCCTGTGGCTTTAGGCAAGTTATCGACATCCCCACATTTCAATTTCTTTATCTGAAAAAGTAAGACAATTGATATGGCCCAGTATGTGTAAAGTGCTTTTGGAAATGCAAGGTGGTTCTCTAAATGCAGTAACAGTATCAAGAGTGTTGTTATTGTGTGTGTCTTTTGTGATGTAAACCCAGGTATGGTCAAGGATGGAAAACTCAGTACTTATCAGGTGAAGCCTTGGGACTGGAAAGAAGCAGGCAGATGTCTGAGTGGGGAATTAGTGGCTCCGAAGTAGGTTTTACTGCATGAGTCAAAAGTCAGTCCCATGGCACATTTCTGGGAATGAAGACATCAGCAAAATGGTGGGATGCATAAAAACGACATAACATCAGAAGCAACTGCAACTACTGACACCCCCACTTACTGAGGTTTTTACCATGTTCTAAGACCTCGTGCAAGTTTTTACTTGCATTTATCTCCAGTTTTCATAACATCCAGATAAGAGCTGTTACAGAAACATTTTATAGACAAGACTGAGGCATAGAGAGGTTTGGAGCAATATAAAATGTTATAGCGACAACATGACCGAACAATAATTTCAACCCTTGTCTTCTGGCTCACAGCCAAGGAAAAGACCAGGCAAAAACAGGAGTTAAAGTAGCTCAGTGAGAGCACACAGGAGGGCTGAGTGTGTGAGCCCAGACCGAGGCTATTTGCTCCCAGCCTTCTTTGCACTTTGTCCTGGGACAGCAGCTGGTAAAACACCTCAGATACTTCTGCTGTGGGTGAGCTGAGGGCTTGCCTGGGGCAGGATAGGTGGGGGCCAGGATGTCTTTCAGATGGACTGGGAACAGTAACACGAAACAGTTCTTGTTGAAGCACTTGCCTACCCTTACTGCCTCACACTCCAGGTCAGAGCATGATGGACTGCAAGGCCGTGGGGCTCTAGCCTACATTATGGAAACGAGAGAAGCGTTTCCATACCATTCCATAGGGGACCACTGGTCCAAAGGTAAAATCTGTCACAAAGGGTTAAACCCTTAGTCCATGCAGCTACTGGTAAAATCAGGAAACTAATGTAACGGTTTGCAGATTTTTAAAAATATTAACAACAAAAAGAAAATCACCTTTTTTTTTTCCAACGGAAATCTTATGTGGAAGCCCTCAACATGCAAGAGATAAAAGTAGGGTGATTATGGTTTCTCCACCAGCGCTCCCGCCGCCATCTAGCCCTCCTCTTCCTCTTTCTCTGCTGGCGGCGCTCCCGCCGCCATCCAACCCTCCTCTTCCTCTTTCTCCGCCGGTGCTCCCACCGCCATCTAGCCCTCCTCTTCCTCTTTCTCCACCGGCGGCGCTCCCGCCGCCATCCAACCCTCCTCTTCCTCTTTCTCCGCCGGTGCTCCCGCCACCATCTAGCCCTCCTCTTCCCCCTTCTCCGCCGGCACTCCCGCTGCCATCTAGCCCTCCTCTTCCCCTTTCTCCGCGGCGCTCCCGCCACCATCCAGCGCTCCTCTTCCTCTTTCTCCGCCAGCGCTCCCGCCGCCATCTAGCCCTCCTCTTCCCCCTTCTCTGCCGGCGCTCCTGCCGCCATCTAGCCCTCCTCTTCCTCTTTCTCCGCCGGCGGCGCTCCCGCCACCATCCAGCCCTCCTCTTCCTCTTTCTCTGCCGGCACTCCCTCCGCCATCCAGCCCTCCTCTTCCTCTTTCTCCGCCGGCAGCGCTCCGCCGCCATCTTGCCCTTCTCTTTCCCCTTCTGCTCCGGTGGCGCTCCATCCGCCATCTTAACCTTCCCTTTCGCCTCCTACTCCAGCGGCTCTCCAACCACCACCGTGCCCTCTTCCGCCTTCACCGGCTCCTCCGCCACCGTCCTCGACAGCCTTGCCACCCTCACCTTTTCTCCTCCACAACAGCTACTAGGGGAGTGGAGACGATACAGAACAGCTCCCAGAGCCACGACAGAGATCAAAAAGACAGCGTACCCCATCCTGGAAAGGCTGACTGGCTGGGAGAACCAGCTCCGGTGAGATCGCCAAAGGGCGTGGGCTTTCCCGGGCGGGACGGCAAGCGGCCGGAGTCCCTCCCTTCCTCATTCCCGGGCCAGCTGGCAGAATTGGGCAGGCGGTCCCCAGAAGCCACGGCAGCTGGCGCTCCCACCACGCGAGGCCCCCCGGACCAACTGAGAGAATTGGATCGGAAATCCCCAGACTGCAGAGAACGGTGACCGGGGGGGTCCCTTCCAAACACGTGACTCCCCGGTGCGGCTGGGAATGGTGCACTCTCCCGGGCTGCGACAGTTGGCGCCCTCCCGCCACGCTTGGCGCCCCGGGCCGATTAGGAAATTCGGACGGGCACTCTCCCGGGCTGTGGTGGCCGGCGACCCTCCCCGCGTTTGGACCCCTGGGTCGGCTGCCACTCTTCCAAGCTGCTTCGGCTGGCGAACCTCCCGCACGGCGAGAGTTTTCCAAAGTTGAAGGACCCACAGCACCTTTTACTGGTGGGACCCGCAGACAAACGTGTGCCACGAACGCCACCTACTGGGCAGGATAAGAAAAACAGAACACAGAGATTTCACAGAAAAATCTTTCAACCTGTTGGGTCCAACACCCAGGGAAATCTGACTAAATGCCCAGACACCAGCAGAAGATAACGGATCATGCTCAGAAAATTGAAAATATGGCCCAATCAAAGGAACAAACCAATAGTTCAAATGAGATACAGGAGCTGAGACAACTAACACTGAATATACGAACAGAAATGGAAAACCTCTTCAAAAACGAAATTGATAAATTGAGGGAGGACATGAAGAAGACAGGGGCTGAACAAAAAGAAGAAATAGAAAAACCGAAAAAACAAATCACAGAACTTATGGAAGTGAAGGATAAAGTAGAAAAGATGGAAAAAACAATGGATACCTACAATGATAGACTTAAAGAGACAGAAGATAGAATTAGTGACTTGGAGGATGGAACATCTGAATTCCAAAAAGAAACAGAAACTATAGGGAAAAGAATGGAAAAACTTGAGCAGGGGATCAGGGAACTGAATGACAATATAAAGTGCACAAATATACGGGTTGTGGGTGTCCCAGAAGGAGAAGAGAAGGGAAAAGGAGCAGAAAAACTAATGGAAGAAATTATCACTGAAAATTTCCCAACTCTTATGAAAGACCTAAAATTACAGATCCAAGAAGTGCAGTACACCGCAAAGAGATTAGACCCAAACAGGCCTTCTCCAAGACACTTACTAGTTGGAATGTCAGAGGTCAAAGAGAAAGAGAGGATCTTGAAAGCAGCAAGAGAAAAACAATCCATCACACACAAGGGAAACCAAATAAGACTATGTGTAGATTTCTCGGCAGAAACTACGGAAGTTAGAAGACAGTGGGATGATATATTTAAATTACTAAAAGAGAAAAACTGCCAACCAAGACTCCTATATCCAGCAAAATTGTCCTTCAAAAATGAGGGAGAAATTAAAACATTCTCAGACAAAAAGTCACTGAGAGAATTTGTGACCAAGAGGCCAGCTCTGCAAGAAATACTAAAGGGAGCACTAGAGTCAGATATGAAAAGACAGAAGAGAGAGGTATGGAGAAGAGTGTAGAAAGAAGGAAAGTCAGATATGATATATATAATACAAAAGGCAAAATGGTAGAGGAAAATATTATCCAAACAGTAATAACACTAAATGTTAATGGACTGAATTCCCCAATCAAAAGACATAGATTGGCAGAATGGATTAAAAAACAGGATCCTTCTATATGCTGTCTACAGGAAACACATCTTAGACCCAAAGATAAACATAGTTGAAAGTGAAAGGTTGGGAAAAGATATTTCATGCAAATAACAACCAGAAAATAGCAGGAGTGGCTATACCAATATCCAACAAGTTAGACTTCAAATGTAAAACAGTTAAAAGAGACAAAGAAGGACACTATCTACTAATAAAAGGAACAACTAAACAAGAAGACATAACAATCATAAATATTTATGCATCGAACCAGAATGCCCCAAAATACGTGAGGAATACACTGCAAACACTGAAAAGGGAAATAGACACATATACCATAATAGTTGGAGACTTCAATTCACCACTCTCATCAATGGACAGAACATCTAGACAGAGGATCAATAAAGAAATAGAGAATTTGACTATTACTATAAATGAGCTAGACTAACAGACATTTATAGAACATTACATCCCACAACAGCAGGATACAACTTTTTCTCAAGTGCTCATGGATCATTCTCAAAGATAGACCATATGCTGGGTCACAAAGCAAGTCTTAACAAATTTAAAAAGATTGAAATCATACACAACACTTTCTTGGATCATAAAGGAATGAAGTCGGAAATCAATAATAGGCGGAGTGCCAGAAAATTCACAAATACGTGGAGGCTCAACAACACACTCTTAAACAACAAGTGGGTCAAAGAAGAAATTGCAAGAGAAATTAGTAAATACCTCGAGGCGAATGAAAATGAAAACACAACATATCAAAATTTATGGGACACAGCAAAGGCAGTGCTAAGAGGGAAATTTATTGCCCTAAATGCCTATATCAGAAAAGAAGAAAAGGCAGGAATTAACTGTCCACTTGGAAGAACTGGAGAAAGAACAGCAAACTAATCCCAAAGCAAGAAAAAGGAAAGAAATAACAAGGATTAGAGCAGAAATAAGTGAAATTGAGAACATGAAAACAATAGAGAAAATCAATAAGACCAGAAGTTGGTTCTATGAGAAAATCAATAAGATTGATGGGCCCTTATCAAGATTGACAAAAAGAAGAAGAGAGAGCATGCAAATAAATAAGATCAGAAATGGAAGAGGAGACATAACTACTGACCTCACAGAAATAAAGGAGTTAATAACAGGATACTAAGAACAACTTTACGCTAATAAATACAACAATTTAGATGAAATGGACGGGTTCCTGGAAAGACATGAACAACCAACTTTGACTCAAGAAGAAATAGATGACCTCAACAAACCAATCACAAGTAAAGAAATTGAATCAGTCATTCAAAAGCTTCCTAAAAAGAAAAGTCCAGGACCAGACGGCTTCACATGTGAATTCTACCAAACATTCCAGAAAGAATTAGTACCAACTCTCCTCAAACTCTTCAAAAAAATCGAAGTGGAGGGAAAGCTACCTAATTCATTCTATGAAGCCAACATCACCCTCATACCAAAACCGGGCAAAGATATTACAAAAAAAGAAAACTACAGACCAATCTCTCTAATGAATATAGATGCAAAAATCCTCAACAAAATTCTAGCAAATCGAATCCAACAACACATTAAAAGAATTATACATCATGACCAAGTAGGATTCATCCCAGGTATGCAAGGATGGTTCAACATAAGAAAATCAATTAATGTAATACACCATATCAACAAATCAAAGCAGAAAAATCACATGATCATCTCAATTGATGCAGAGAAGGCATTTGACAAGATTCAACATCCTTTCCTGTTGAAAACACTTCAAAGGATAGGAATAAGAGGGAACTTCCTTAAAATGATAGAGGGAATATATGAAAAAACCACAGCTAATATCATCCTCAATGGGGAAAATTGAAAACTTTCCCCCTAAGATCAGGAACAAGACAAGGATGTCCGCTATCACCACTATTATTCAACATTATGTTGAAGGTTCTAGCCAGAGCAATTAGACAAGAAAAAGAAATACAAGGCATCAAATTGGAAAGGAAGGAGTAAAACTATCACTGTTTGCAGATGATATGATACTATACGTCGAAAACCCGGAAAAATCCACAACAAAACTACTAGAGCTAATAAATGAGTACAGCAAAGTAGCAGGTTACAAGATCAACATTCAAAAATCTGTAGCATTTCTATACACTAGTAATGAACAAGCTGAGGGGGAAATCAAGAAACGAATCCCATTTACAATTGCAACTAAAAGAATAAAATACCTAGGAATAAATTTAACCAAAGAGACAAAAAACCTATATAAAGAAAACTACCAAAAACTGTTAAAAGAAATTACAGAAGACCTAAATAGATGGAAGGGCATACCGTGTTCATGGATTGGAAGACTAAATATAGTTAAGATGTCAATCCTACCTAAATTGATTTACAGATTCAATGCAATACCAATCAAAATCCCAACAACTTATTTTTCAGAAATAGAAAAACCAATAAGCAAATTTATCTGGAAGGGCAGGGTGCCCTGAATAGCTAAAAGTATCTTGAGGAAAAAAAACGAAGCTGGAGGTCTCGCGCTGCCTGACTTTAAGGCATATTATGAAGCCACAGTGGTCAAAACAGCATGGTATTGGCATAAAGATAGATATATTCATCAATGGAATCGAATAGAGTGCTCAGATATAGACCCTCTCATCTATGGGCATTTGATCTTTGATAAGGCAGTCAAGCCAACTCACCTGGGACAGAGCAGTCTCTTCAATAAATGGTGCCTAGAGAACTGGATATCCATATGCAAAAGAATGAAAGAAGACCCATCTCTCACACCCTATACAAAAGTTAACTCAAAATGGATCAAAGATCTAAACATTAGGTCTAAGACCATAAAACAGTCAGAGGAAAATGTTGGGGGATATCTTATGGATCTTACCACTGGAGGTGGTTTTATGGACCTTACACCTAAAGCAAGAGCACTGAAGAAAGAAATAAATAAATGGGAGCTCCTCATAATTAAACACTTTTGTGCATCAAAGAACTTCATCAAGAAAGTAGAAAGACAGCCTACACAATGGGAGACAATATTTGGAAATGACATATCAGATAAAGGTCTAGTATCCAGAATTTATAAAGAGATTGTCCAACTCGACAACAAAAAGACAGCCAACCCAATTACAAAATGGGAAAAAGACTTGAACAGACACCTCTCAGAAGAGGAAATACGGATGGCCAAGAGGCACATGAAGAGATGCTCAATGTCCCTGGCCATTAGAGAAATGCAAATCAAAACCACAATGAGATATCATCTCACACCCACCAGAATGGCCATTATCAACAAAACAGAAAATGACAAGTGCTGGAGAGGATGCGGAGAAAGAGGCACACTTATCCACTGTTGGTGGGAATGTCAAATGGTGCAACCACTGTGGAAGGCAGTTTGGCGGTTCCTCAAAAAACTGAATATAGAATTGCCATACGACTCAGCAATACCATTGCTGGGTATCTACTCAAGGGACTTAAGGGCAAAGACACAAACAGACATTTGCACACCAATGTTTATAGCAGCGTTATTTACAATTGCAAAGAGATGGAAACAGCCAAAATCTCCATCAACAGAAGAGTGGCTGAAAAAACTGTGGTATATACATACGATGGAATATTATGCAGCTTTAAGACAGGATAAACTTATGAAGCATGTAATAACATGGATGGACCTAGAGAATATTATGCTGAGTGAATCCAGCCAAAAACTAAAGGACAAATACTGTATGGTCCCACTGATGTGAAAGGACATTCGAGAATAAACTTGGAATATGTCATTGGTAACAGAGTCCAGCAGCAGTTAGAAACAGGGTAAGATAATGGGTAATTGGAGCTGAAGGGATGCAGACTGTGCAACAGGACTAGATACAAAAACTCAAAACTGGACAGCACAATAATACCTAATTGTAAAGTAATCATGTTAAAACACTGAATGAAGCTGCATCTGAGCTATAGGTTTTTTTTTTTTTTACTATTATTATTACTTTTATTTCTTTTCTCTATATTAACATTCTATATCTTTTTCTGTTGTGTTGCTAGTTCTTCTAAACCAATGCAAATGTACTAAGAAACGATGATCATGCATCTATGTGATGATGTTAAGAATTACTGATTGCATATGTAGAATGGTATGATTTTAAATGTTGGGTTAATTTCTTTTTTTCCATTAATTAATAATAAAAAAAAGTAGGGTGATTATGGTTAAATAGAGATGAGGAGAGTCTAGAAGGCACCTCTAACCTTATGGCCCCCTGTATACTTTCTCCATTGTAAGCATGGATGAACACCTTGACAGCAACACGAATTGCTAAGGACCCTAAGCATTCTAGAAGCAATCTGTTCCCATGCTTTTTTCTAAAAACTTTTTAAAAATCTAGGTTTTCCACCTGCACCACCCTTTTAGCTACAGAGTCCAAGAATTTACTAACCATTTTTGGAAGTACCATTTACTACACTTCTCTTGTCCTAAACTCACTGTGCTCTAATTTAAAGGCGTATCTTTTCTTCAAATTATTTATGACTTCTAAAACTTGTTCACCTCCTTCTCTGTCTTTCTAGACAGACCATTCCTCGTCCATTTTAGTCTGTTCTCACAGGGGATTAAATGTGATATCTGTAAAGATCCAAGCAAGGGAAGTGACATAAAGTTGATATTCAGCAAGCATTTTGACTTTACCCTTACATTTTCTATTTCCTGGATCGCTTAAAAGACTCTTCTCTAATTTTGACTTTCATTGCAACCCTTTGTTTCTTTCCCAATCACGCCTGTTGTTGCGCCCCAAATAAGAGGGCTAAGGAGGGGTTATCCTTAAAATACAGCCACATAGATATTGCAAACTTCAATACAAACAGTACCAAGTAAAGCATCACCACAGTCAGGAATACACAGAATTCACTTTTCTCTAATTAGCCTCTAAGTTTCCTTGATATGGAGATTGCAACAAAGAAACTCAGCCTGAATGAGGATCTGCTATGTTTCTGTATAACTGAGGGAGAGAGAGTGAGAGAACTTGAAATAACCATGCAATGTGGCAAGAGAGCATGTGTTCTCCAGGAGACCTAGGAGGGAGCTGGCACTCACTTCCCGAACTTGTATGTGGAGGAAAAGTAAATTACGTGTGCTGAAGAGGGGGATGACAGGGCAACAGCAAGAAACTGTTTGCAGTAGGATATACTGGCATTTCTTGGTATCCATCACTATTTTAAGCATGCATCTTCTAAGATTCAGTAATTCCATTTTTAGGAATCTGAACCATAGAAATAATACCATTGTAAAACAGATGTACAAAAATGTGCTTTGCAGCATTGTTTCTAAGGGAAAAAATGTCAATAGGGACTGGTAAAATAAATTATGATGTCGCCATGCAATGGAATACTAGGCAACAGTGAAAAAGAATGAGGACCATCTATGTACTAATATGAAAAGACCTAAAAAATACAATAAGTGAAAACAGCAAGTTGAAATATTTATAACATAAGTGAATTTTAATGTTAAAAATTACTTAAATATTCTTGTAGATGTAAGAAAAACATCTAAAAGGATATACATTGATTATACCACAATTTTGGGGGGGAGAGGTAAAGAATTGTCACTTTGACCATATGTAATTTTTAAAATGTTATGATAAGCATGCATTTAATTTGAAATTAAAAATAAATTAAGGGCAGGCAGGCCATAGTGGCTCAGCAGGCAGAGTTCTTGCCTGTTAAGCCAAAGACCTGGGTTCAGTTCCCGGTGTCTGCCCATGCAAACATAAATAAATAAATAAATAAATAAAATTAAAAAAAATAAATTAAGGCAGCACAGTGGCAGGTTTCTCGCCTGTCATGCTGGAGACCAGGGTTCATTTCCCGGTGCCTGCCCATGCAAAATAAATAAATAAATAAATAAAAATAAATTAAAAGGAGAGCTAGCTATAACACAGTGCATATGTGCATGGGATGTGAAGCTAAAACTGAGTTTGAATCCCAGATCCCCCACATCTGCGATGTATGTTCTGAGGCAAGTAACTTAACCTCTCTGTGACTCAGTTTCCTCCTGGTATCAATGACAGTACCTACCTTAGTGGGCTGTTCTGACAGTTAAATTAGTTAATAAACAGAAAAAGGTTAAAAAAGGTATGGTCAATAGTAAGCACTCACTCAACTGCTAGCTTAAACTTTTGTTTATTTTAATTACTAGAGGATAGAAAAGGGAAAATGAGAAAACATTGTGCCAGATGATAAAGGGCCTTGAACACAGGCTAAGGAGTGAGAATTTATTTATTCCATAGGAAAAAAGGAGCCATTTATTCATTCACCAAATCATCTAGAACACTGATGATGTTCCAGATGATTGTGATACATTGGTGAATGAAACCAACAATTATGGCATTTTAGAAAAGAATACATGTGATCAAGGCTGGTTTTTGGGGTATGATGGGTACTTGTCTTAAAAATATTTGCTTGTTTGTTTGGAGATATTGTCAGGAAGACTGGGAGCCTGTTAGTCAGGAAGCTATTGCATTATTTGGGTGAGTGGTGATAAGGGCCTGACACATGGAAGGGCTATCGACAGAGTGTGGAAGCCCAGAGGAGAGAGGTGAGAGCCTATGTCTGGGAGACCAACCAGGGAAAGTTCTAGTAGGAATGACCAAAGATAAACAAAGAATGCTCTAGGCAGAGAAGGAGGTCAAGGAGGATGTTCCTCCCAGGAAAACCAAGGAACAGCACGGCAAAGACACACAGGTAAGATGGACTACAAAGTATTAAACAAAAGGAGCAGCATGGCTAAAGGATGTGCATGGAGTGAAAGGAAGGACTGAAAAGGAAAGTTAAGGTAAAACTATCCTTAGAGGGCTTTGAAAGCCATGACAAGGTCAGTTCTGTGGCTCTGAAAGATGAAAGAGGCAGCAGTGGGGACAATGGGTAAGAGATTTAGCAAAGGAGGCAGGAAGGGCTGTTAGAAGGCTATTGTAATCTCAGCAAGAGATGGACAGGAGAGGGTAGAATCAACAGCTAAGGCAATGGAACCAAATAGATACAATGAGGAGATGAGTAAAGGAGAGGGAGAAGTAAAGGACAGAACTAAAACTGGGGCTGCAGACTGACATGCTTGCAATTCAAAGGTGGGTAAAGTAAGTAAGAGAAGGGGGACAAATGGGGCCCTGAAGAAATGAAGGGCCATGTTCCATGTGAGGGATCAACAGTGCTTAACTCTCACTGATTAGGCCCTTTGGGAAATGTCGGCTCAAGGCTGCTAGATCCTTGGGTTTTTTTTCAAAAGGAAATGGATATCCAAACTTTTTAAGTGAAATCAAGTCAAATGTCAACAAAATTTTTAAAACACTGTATGGGCCAAAATATACAGATATATTAAAACTTTAAGAAACAAGGGGACCCCAGGATATGCGTTTACAACTCTACGCTAGGTTTTCATTGTGTGCAACTTGATGAACAGTGAATCCACTCAAACAAAGGGGAAAGCAAGTATTTTGGAAAACAAAGCTAAATGTTGCATATATGTTTAAGGACCTGAGGAATGCCAGGTAGAGACAGTGCTCCCTCCAGGAGGCAATGGGGAATCTGGGACTGAAGCCCAGAAGAGATGTCTTAGGCCAAGGAAAACAGACAGGGGACCCCTGGTGTTAGGGTGGTAGCTGAGGTTGGAGAGATCAGGCAGGTAGCTATGGTGGGCCAGAGAACCTCTGAACCTCAGATTTTCACAATTCATTAGCCAATTCAGATCTATTTAATCTAGATTTGTTTTAATCTAGATTTATTGAGTCAGGAGACCAAGATTCTAGTCTCATGTTCACCACTACTTAACTTCTCTGGGACTCGGAATCTTCTTATACTATGAGAGGGTCACCCTTGACAATCTCCAGGGCTCTTGTCAGCTCTAACATTCTATAGCTTTCATGTCATCACAAAGAAGTGAATGAATAGGACTTCCTTTCCCATTATCAACATATTATACACCAGAGTCAAAAGAGAAACCATTAATATTTAAGATACAAATGTACAGGATAATGTATTAGAAGGTTGTTTACATTTGTTTCCTTTTTGAGAAAGTGTACATTGAATTATATGCCAAATGTATGTATAGAGGTTTGAAAATGAGTTACTCAAATAATTTCATTCCACATGTGCAGCTGTTCTAAAGCATAAACTGCACTCATCGAGTAAAATTATCATCTGTTCTATAAAGACTATGAGCCCTTATTTTTAGAGTAGAGGTCAAATGGATAAGGGGTGAAATGCAGTTGAGTCCACAGTGCCAGATGTATATAGGGGGCTGAAGGCCAATTATAAATCACAATAGCTGAATTTGTGGGTATTTAAATTACATGGCTTAGAAGACCAAAAGAAATAAATTATGGAATAACAAAGTGGGCAAACAGAAGCAGCAAAAGGCCACTTTTCATTTGTTCATTCATTTAACAAATTACTCGCTCACACAAAGTAAATCAACAAAATAAACAGACTCTGTTTGACTCATTTCCCATTGCTTTTGGAGTTTGGTTCTTTTTTCCCCCCTAGGGTCATGGAATACATGAACTTAAGCTTTCTCTCTATGTGAGAAAAAACCCACATGAAGATAATCGACTCTGTTAGAAGAAATAGCAGCTTGTCTATTACCAGTGAGAAGCCAAGCCACTTGAGTCCTGATTCCAGTTCTGCTGCTTACCAGCTGGCAAATTATTTAACTCTTCAATGCCTCATTTCCCCCCTCACAGGGTTGTGATGAGGAAGTTATTATTTGTACACTGCTTCAGAAAGTGTCTGCTGTACAGTAAGCACTATACATGTGTTTATAAAATAAATTTTAGTTGGTAGACGCAACATAAGGCAGCTGAGAGCAGTCTCATACTGATTCTCTTAAAGGACACATTCTCTCAGCTCATCCTACTCAGCTCATAAAAGGACCACGGAAAACCATACATTAGAGGAGATGAGGATCAGCTGTTCATTTTTTACTTAGGCAAGGCCAAGTGGAATTTACACTGAAAAAGCTCTCGTCAGGATTGCAGAAATCAAAATGACTCCTTTCTTTATAAAGGAGATACGAGCTTGTTGATGAAATTAGAATGCTCTGGCATGATACCCACCAGCCTCAGAGTCTGTCATTTCAACCAACTGTTTAAGTTATTTGAACCTATCTTATTCTTAGCTGTTTTGGCATGTACATTGAAGTGTGTGAGTATATGTGCACATGCGCACAAATACACACACACAGCAGGGATGGGGTGGATAGTGCTCAGGTAGAGGCAAGGTGGCAAGAGGTGGTCATTTCAGTTCCAACATTGAAAGGTGTTGATTAGAGCGAATTACCTAATATCTTGAGCCTCAATTAAGCAAACTGAAAAATGGGGTTAATGTTAATCTGAAGGAAGGGAAGGGTCTTGACAAGTCATCTTTTGGATGCTCTTTACTGGATCAAGGCCTATGGATACTATTATTCAAAGTGGGTGGGATGATTTGTTTTTATAAGGATTGCTCGCCTAGATGCTGGCCAGAGGGCTGCTACCACTCCACTGGCTACAGACATCCTCAGGGTATCTGGTAACATAAGTAATTAAGAGCACTAACTTGAGACAGGCTCCAGGTTCAAGCCCAAAGCTTGTCACTTAGTAGCTTGTGCTCTTGAAAAAATATCTTCACCTCTCTGAGCCTCCTTTACTTGTCTGTAAAATGGTGGTGACAATACTAACAGTATCCATTGTATAGATTGTTGTGAAGAATAAACCAATTTCAGGAAGCACTGAGCAAATCAGTGCTCATTAAAGGACAGATTTCACAATAGTCTGTTTTTGTCCCCAAGTGCCCCAGTGAGATCTTTAGGTATACTCATCTTCGAATTGTGATGGGCAGTTTATTAGCTGGTTTTTATATTAGCTTTTAAAATCCTCAGTGAGAACTCTTTAAAAAACATGCTATCTGCCTCCTCGGCACTGTTCTTCTTTTTCAGTTTCAAAACAAAACAGCTATTTTAAAATGTGTCTGAGGGGTTGCCTAATATTCATCAGAGGAGATTCCAGGGCTTTTTGTTGCAAGGATTTCATGTCAGGCTGCTTTGGCCAAGGAGCTGCCCGTCCTGTTCTTTCTTCCCCTGGACTGACCCAGGGAATGAGTGAGGCTGCGCCTACCCCCTACCAAGGCAGCTGGAGGGGGAGCTGGGAGCCAGCCCAGGGCAGTGGGGTGGAAAAGTCATATAGGACTCCTACCTGGAAGGAGCCGACACTTGAGTTGTGGCCTTATTGGAATATGAAGTAAAATTTGTACCAGCCAAATGTCTGGTATATAATAAATACTTATTTTTGCTGTTTTTGTGAAGGGGGTGATGAGAATAATAATGGTACCTGGCTCTGTGTCTGGCTCATGTTATATGCTATAGGAGAGAAAATCCTTGATCCTTTCTTGGATTCCTTGATCAAATCAAACGTCTACTCAGCATATAGAACACTTTCTTAAGTGATTCAGACCCATAGCCTTGGAGGTCCCCAAAGAACTCCACGTATGTGCCCCCCACACCCCCATCTCCTAGCACATGCACACCACTACAGGTGAGATGCCAGGCCTGCCCTGCCAGCTGGCACTCCCTGAACTCCTGCCAGCAGCCTAACGGCCCCTTGGGCCAGACCCCTCCAATGCTTCCACACAGAGCAGGGGGCATCCCCACAACCTCCGCCTGCATCTCCCTCCAAGCAAATCCAAGCTGGCACATTCTGAGAGCTCAGGCTCTATGACTACTACCTGCCATCGCTGTCACCCTGGCCCATATTTCTGCACCAGCTACTGGCCATTACACTTCCCAAATAACTCACCTCACCTCAGGGAGGCCTCAATCACTAGTCTTCAAATGCCCACTTGCTTCTGGGGAGGGCTTTTTCTCCTCATACTCAGATTTCCTTCATGCTTCATTGCTTGTTTTTTTGGTAACTCGGGACTAGCATCAATTTGAATTGCCATGGAGCTTTTATCTACTCAATATCAAAGATGTCTCTTCTCAAACATTTCTTTGAATTCTTTCTCAATACCAGGTTCTATCTCTGTTCCCATTTTGCAACCTAATAAGGACTGAAATCTGTTTTCAGTAGTTACTTGATCTTTTTTTCTCAACTTTAAAAATAATTTCAGAAAGCCATGGAACTGAGGAACTGAAAGGACCTCGTCTAGTCATTTCATTCATAAGGAAACTGGGGCCCAGAGGGTAAGCGGTGCTGGCCTCACCATGTGTAGTGAGGCACTTGGCTGAGAGAAAGCACAGATAACTGATTCCTCAGAAGTGCTTCTTCCATTCCCCAGCTTGTCTCATGCCCCATTTCCTCAATAAACCAGGACCAGATTCTCCGCAGGCAGGGCTTCTGACAGTCAGTGACCACATTTCCTCTATGGATGATCTAAATGGCTCTGTGGCCCTACAGATATAGCTCCCCCCACTGTGACCCATATCCATTATGCACTTATTCCTTCTCTTACTTCCAAGCCTTTGCAACTGCTGCCTCCTCTGTCTGTTAACTCCAGCTAAGTCACGCTCATCTTTTAGGTGCCTTTTCCTGGAAGCCCTAGTTGAGCCTTCAATTCCAGGCTGGAGGCCCTCCCAAGTGTCCCCCCCTCAACACCCACTACTACCCACACAGGGTCTTGCATGCCCTCTAAGCCAGTGCTGCTTGCTAGTCTTGCAAAGGACCTTTACCTGTTGGCACCCATCTTTTCCAATGGTGCAGTGGGAGAACACAGGAAGACACACAATGAACTCACACCAAAGTGTCAGTGACCTTTTAAATGTCTTCTACTGGCAGAGACCCAGGCACTGAGCACCAGGAGAAAGGAGAGTCCAAAAGGCAGTCAAAGCCAAAACAAGGATAAAGGACTTCAGAATTTTAGATCAAATGGCTCTGCTCTATATCAAGAAATTGGGAATAAACTTCTTATTCAAGGACACAAAGGGAGCAAAAGCAATTAACCAAGCCTGGATGAGCACATCCAAGCCTCTTCCTATAGATTCACATGTTTCTGCAGAAAGGAAACATGCTTTTGAAAGCATCCTCACTGTCACATTAGTGACCCAGTCCTGGTGCCCTGTGGGGGGAGTGGGGGAGCGGGTAAAGGGGAGGGAAAGACTGCAATCCCAATAGACAAAGGAAAGACAACTGGGAGGTATGGGTGCAATAACCCCAGTTCTCAACTTGTCTTGCTTCTGCCCTGGATCTTTCTAGCACTATCTTTCTGTGCATTATCGCATATAATCCCCCAAACAAATTACGACCTTGACCTAGGAATAAACAATGAGATATGGCAAAGCTCAATAAATTGCTGACACCACAGAGTTTGTTAATGGCTGTGCTTAGACTCAACCCAGAGCACCTGCTCTTAACCACTGCCTCTTTTTGTGATTTCCTAGTCTTCTTTAAGGGTCTTGGGTGTGTGCATGTTCCCCCTGACCAATCAAACACTAACTTGCATTTGCAGGACAACTAGTAAATGTAAAATGGAGATTTTGACTTTCTGTCAAGTCTACCTTCTTGGGTAGACTTATACTGGAATGCACTTTTACCTCCAAAGGCCCACTGGTTCTCATCTACCTCCAACTTTGCCACAACAGCTTCAACAAATTAACTTCTCCATATCCACACTCCTATTATGTTTATGATGGTTCTGCATAATTTAATATTTCACAGAATTGTCCAAATACTGCTATTATAATTTATTATTTTATAACAACCATGGAAACATGGTTTCCATGTGCCAAGTGTATTTTGTCTTGTTTAATCTCTGTAAGTCCATAAGATTGGTATAATACCACCCTCCTTACAAATAAGGAAACTGAACCTCTGCAAACATATTTAAGAAAAGTAATATCCTCACAGTTTATATAGTTTGAGCTCTGAGGTTAGTCTGCCCAGGTTCAAATTCCTGCTCACTAAGTTGGTAAGTGTGCACAAATTACTTCTCTATCCTCAGTTTTGGGATCTATAAACTATGATTGCTTCCCCACCATATTATTGACAGGACCTTCCAACATGAAAAAGTTAAATGGCCATAGCCCAAACACCCCTAAAGAGAGGGATACAAAAATAAAGGTGTTGGTGGAGTTCTACAGAGAAGGTAGGGTTTAACAAATGAATATGAGCGCTAAATCATTAAACTGATAATTCTTTTAGTCTCCAGCAGCTTAGAGCAGCTAGAGGTAAAAACCTAGAATTGTGGAATTGTGACCCATGCCAAATTCTGAAATATGTTCTACAATTAATTGTTGTGCTGTGCTTTGAAATGTATTGCTTTTTTGTATATACGTTATTTTTCACAAGAAAAAAAAAGTCAATTGTGACAATAAAAAAATTTATTCTTTCTAGCCTCCTATATTCTGGAGCAGCTAGAAGGAAAAATCTGAGAGGACTGTACGGTAGCCCATGACAAACTGTGGGATCTGTCCTGTACCTACTTGTTGAAGAGTGCTTTGAAAACTACTGTTCTTTTTCTTTCTTTGCTTTGTATATGTATTATATCATGCAATAAAAAAGTTAAAAAAAATTTTTTAATTGGGTTGTTGAGAGACTTAACATGAGAATATATACTAAGTGCTTAGCACAGGACAGGCAGAGTGAAGTGCTCAGTGACCTCAAGTACTTAATACTATTAAGAAGAAACTGAGTTGAGAGTCAGCTTTCAATTGTCTTACTCCAGCGCCCATGCTGCCTGCATTTCATAAAATTTTAAAGTAGACAGAACTTATCATCCCTGTTTTAAAGATGAGGAATTAGGTTCAGAAAGTTACAAGTATAGCTTTCCTTGACTTCTCAACACGGAGCTATCTTAATTTGTTAGTTTCATATAATCTCCTTCCTTCCAACTGGGTGATATGCACCACAGAGCGAAAGACCCTTCTACATTCTCTGCATCTGCCATTATCACCTGGCACAACACCACTCACACCACTCGTGCTGTGTTATAAAACGCCATTGGTAAGGAAATCACTTGTTGCCCAAACCCAGCCTGGCAACCAACTCACTCTATGAAACAACTAGCAGCCTCAGCTATGATGACTGTGAAACCTGAGAGAGAAGGAATATAAGAACAATAATCCCAGAGTCACCTAACAATTTTATGCCCATTGTCTTTATAAGAAGTAAATCTCAAACAGTCATTCAAGGTGCTCTAAAAGGGGCTGAATGATGTTCTCCATGACAACTGACACAGCTTCTTCAAAAAGTAAACAGTGTGAGAAAAAAAAAAGAATCTGTTAGAGATTAAATGACTCGAGACATATCAACTAAATGTAATATTTGGACCTAGTTAAGAACCTGATTCCAAGAGACAATAACTGAGAGCTGTTCTAGGAACAATTAGGGGAGTTTGAATACAGGCTGATTATTTAATAATAATTTGGGATTATTGTTTATTTTGTTAGGTATGATATTGTAGTTATGTTTTTAAAAAGTCCATCTGTTAAACATATATAATGAAGTTTTGATGGATGAATTGATACAAATTTTGGGGTTTACTGCAGCAGGAGAATGATGAAAGGACACTGGCAAATGTTGGTAGCTGTTAAAACTGGATGGGGATAAGCAAGTTCATTGTACTATTCTCTTTAATTTATGTTTGAAAATTTAAATAATACAACATTTTTTAAAAAAAGATAAAGGGAACAAATGGTTAATTTCCAGCAATATTCTGTTTTGTTCTCTATTACTTTCCTTTCTAGAGAGGTTCAGTTTCCTCAGTGATGTGAAAAGTCATCCCTTCCTAATGCTCCTGAATCTACTTGTCCCAGGGAGAGTTAAGCACCTACTTGTGCTGCGAGCTTATGTGGGATTCCTAACTGACCTTGTCACATTCCACCAAATAAACTACTCCCTGAGCAACCCCAACTCTGCTATTGCCCCCATTCCTCTCCACTCTTCTAGGCTAGAAACGTTAATGCCACCTTTTCTTTCTTCCACTTCTTAATCCTCTGGGCCAGGCAACCAACAATACTTTGGAACCTGACTCAGATGAATGCCTTTCCTCTCCTTTCTGACTACCCCAGCTCTGTATAAAGTCGCAAAAATTCAAATTCAGATTATTACAGCAGCTTCCTAGTGGATCCCTCTCCTTTGATCTGTCTTCCTTCTGCGTAGAACAATTAGATGTTTCCAAAACTTCAAACTGCAGGCTTGCTGCTTTCGCCTGAAATCACCCAGTCTGAATCCTATCTATTCCTATCCACTTACATAAGGGATGATTGAGTTCCATTTTATCACCCTGAAAATTTCACTGTATACCTTTCCTAGTCATTTTAGAATATGTGTGATCACAGCTAGAATGGAAGGTCCATAAGAGCAGGAGCTTGTCTGTCTACCAGTATATCCCAGCACTTAGCACAATGCTTAAAAAATGGCTGGTGTTCAGTAAATAGTGGTTGAATGAATGAATGGATTCATTAACGAGCAAATACTATGGAAAAAATCAATGACTTCATTTCTCTGTCCATGTACATATAACTATGGTGGGTTCTCTACAGCACAGGTCCTAACTTGTTAACACAACCATGGTGACTACTAAATCGTTAAGAAACTTTGCTGGGAAACTTTATCAAAGGTTATTTGAAAATGTAAACAAAATATGTCCTAGGGCTACTCTCTTCCCACATACTACACAGTCTAAGCAAACCTTAACTGATAGGCCAAATAGTTCTAGTTTTACCTCTGATTATATGTTAATTTTATCAGCCATCCAATGTCTCTGATCCTCAGTTTCATTATCTGTCAAAGGAGGGGGATGGCTGAGCAATCTGTGGGGTGCTTTCAGTTATAATCTTCTGTGGTTTGATACCTTCTTTTATAGAAGTTATAATACTTTCTGCTGGCATATTAGATTAAGTGTTCAGAAAGTTTCCCCTTTATTATAGGTTCTTGCTGCTTGCCTAATAGGGAATTAGATGCGCTAATAAGAAGTTCCTCTCTAGAACTCAGCTCACAAGAGAGTTTCTTTCATTCCTTTTACAATAAATATGTATTAAGTTCCTACTGTGAGCCAATTCAGTGGTAATCAGTACCTTCTCTTGTTGACACAGTACCTTTCTACAACGGTAAATTCCACATTTTCAGCTTGCTTTTACAACCACTACCTTATCTCACACCCAAGGTGACTGAGTGAAGCAACCATGTAGGGCTTATAGCTGGCTTGTTTTGCAAAAGAGTCAGGTGGGTAAGAGCACCCCCAAGGCTACATAGCAAGTCAAGGCAGGTGTGAGATCAGAAGCCATGACCCCGGACTCTCTGGAACCATTCCCCACTGCCCCTGGGAGCAGGGAGCAGGATAGCTGGGAAGGTGAAGAAAACCTGGTTCCACTTATGAAGGCATCACAGAAATCCAGAAATAAGGCAACAAGGTGATGGTCCAATCAGGATGAATGTGGAGCACAAGAAGCACCCCAGAGCAGCTGGTGAAGACCCTGACCAGACTGCCCTAAAGCTTGGGAGCTGGGCCACAGCAAGTCCCACTGGCCTGGGTTCCCCCATAGTATGGATGTTTTAGGGTGTGCTGGATTTTGACACCGATCTGCAGATGAGGCATTGCATCATAGTTTTCATGTACAGAAATTTATTCACAGGCATTTGAGCAATTAATTCCTAAAGATAAGCACTTTTCATAACGAGAATTTCCCTTTATTACTTCCTTGAAAGAGTTACATCTACAAAAATGTGAATTTTAAAATGGCTATGGAACATAACTCCTAAGGGGATAGAGAACTTAGAAGGTTATTTTGTTTTAAGAGAAGTTGTTTTGATCTTTACTCTTCTAATCTGTAAAGAGAGAAAATATGTGAGGGGTAATAGGCCCTCAGGATCTTTATATTTGCTACTCTCTCTACTTGGAACTCTCTTCTCCCAGGAATTTTTCTGGCTCACTCCATCACTTAATTCAGTCTCAGCACAAATGTCTCTTCCTTAGAGAAGTCATTGATGACTATACCCATCACTCTCTCCTTTGCCTATTTTTATTATTCTTCATAGCACTTTTCACCATCTATTCACTTATTGTGTCCCCTCACCAGAATGCCATGTCCATGGAAGCTGGCACTTCATCTGCTTTGTCCACCCAAAACATTGCCCAGTTCACAGTAGGTGCTCAATATATATTTGTTTAATGAGCGAATATTAGACCAAATAAGAATAGGTGGAATCAATTTTCTTTAATTGGTTGATAATAATAATGGAAATACAACCAAAGCAACTACCATCTGTTAAATGTTCATATGTTTTCAAGTTATGTCAGCACTTTACATGAATTTTCTCATTTAATCCTCCAAGTACGTCAGAGGGAGGTCCCCTTATTATCCTAATTTTACAGATGAGACTGAGACTCAGAGAAGTTATATAACTATTCCATAATAAATAAGTGCCAAAATTGCAGGGTTAGTAAATGCCAGAGCAGACTATCAAATCCAGGATGTTTAATGTAACTCATTAAAAGAAGAAAAGCATCCTCTTTTGAGGAAAGGCTTTTCTGTGTAGCTAATAGTTCAGCACATATGCAGAGCTTACATTTCTGTGAAAACATTCATTAAATTAGATCAATAGGATGGTGATACTGCTACACAGAGCATTTCCTGAGGAAAATAGTAGAGGGATGAAAGAAACCACAACCATGATTAAGTATGACCAAAAAAAAGCCTGGGTGGGAGAGGAGAAACAAAATGTGGCATGTACATATGATGTAGCAGTAAGACAAAATGAAATCCTGAACCACTGGACAAGATGGATGAGCCTTGCGGACATAATGCTGAGTGAAATAAACCATACTCAACAGGATAGATACTGTATGATTCCACTTTTATGACCATGGTAAATGGCCAGTAGCTGGAGGTGGCCGAAAGATGCAGTGACTGAGAAGTAGATTGGCAAACGATGGTGTACATATATGACTAAACATTGAGCTGCTAAAAAAAAGGAACAAAGTTGTGGGGCATGCAATGATGTGAATGAACATGTGGGACATTTGTATCTTGGAGCAGCCAGAAGAAAAAATGAAAAATTGTGGAACTGGAACCCATACCAAACTTTAAAATCTGTCATATAACTACTTGTTAAAATGTACTTGGAAATTTACTGCATTTTTTGTATATATGCTATTTTTCACAATAAAAAAAAAAGCTTCCCTGGATGTGCTCACTGTCCCATGAGCCCAAGGAGGCCCAGGATGTGGCATATGCAGGCCTTTCCTGGAAGGAATGGAAACCAGCCTCTCTAAAAAGGAGGAATTTCAAGGAGGGATTAGAGGGATGAAGGAAGCATTTTAAATCATTGCTGAAACTGTAGTTACCAGCCATTGGAAACAATTCCTGGGGCATCCATATAAGAAAATAAACTTTTGGTATATTTTGATTCTTGCTCTAATTCGATTAGTAGCTAATCAAAAATAGACATCAGAGCTGAAAGGGGGAGTTTTAATTTAGTCAGAGTTCTATGGAAAATTCCCCAAGAAGGAATTAGGTACTCACTTCTTCCCCTTACATCTGAGACGACTAGACTTAAGCATCTCTAAAACAACATCACCCCTACCTGGAGGCAGATAAGTATAAGGAAAGCACAGCATAAAAAGGGCACTAACCTGGTATCAGATGCTGGGTGTAAAATACCGCTGCTTGGTACTGATAAAGTTGTGAACCAAAATTAGTGTCGTTACACAAATCCATCACCCATAAGAGTAACTACTGTCTGGCTGACAGCTTCCTCCCTCTGGTCTCCAGGCTTGGCTGTTCCCACAGCCTGGACTACTTCCACACCCTCAGCTCTCCTCCTCCAAATTCACCCTCCAAGTCTCCTCTTAGATATGACTTCCTCCAGGAAGCCTACACACTGCCAAGTCTGTGTTATGGGGCCCTACGAGGTGCTCCCACAACTGCCTATTCTTTCAGTTTAAGCACAAATCTTACTCTACTGCAGTAGCCCTCAACAGGGGCAATTTTGTCCCCAGGGGACATTTGGCAATGCTTGGAGATATATTTGGTTGTCTGGGGATGGTGTTACTGGAATCTAACAGATCAAAGCCAGGGATGGTGCTAAACATCCCGCAATACACAGGACAGCCCCCACAACAAAGAATTATCCAGCCCCAAACAGTGTTGAGCTTCAGAAACCCTAGACTCCAGGGCTCAATAGAATCAGGTCCACAAAGAAGGGAAGAAGTCCTCAGAGTGAATGAGAACAAATCCAGACCACCAGACAAATTGGGCAGCTGGACTATGCATGTATGAGCAAAAAGCTGATTAGTTTTCAAACCCTTCACATGCCATTTAGTTAATGGACAATAATGGAACCCCCTTTTTGAAGCTACGGGAATCTTCTTCCCCTTTAACAAAGCAGCAATGTTCTCAAAGCACTGAGTCACTCCCCATTTGTTTCTTTACGTTTTTGCTACTGAGTTCACATGAATATAAGATTATTTTACATGATCGTAAAGGGCTGGGTAATTCTCAGCAATTTCAAGAATGGAATGTTCAAAAGGCTTTCAAGATGGAGACATTACAGGGCTTGGGAATCTAAAATCACTGCTGTCTGGGTCATATTTTCTTGTTTTATTTTTAATTTGCCTTCAAATAATGTAGTACAGAGAAATGGAGCCAGGCAATTTTACCAGACAATGAAGATTCAGACTTTTGAAACTAAAAATTAGTTGTTTTAACCAATAATCCCACAATTTCACAGTTGAATTCCTTTTTAACTTTTGGATGAATGCCAACCTGTCCCAACGATTTCTCCACATCCAGTATGTCAACTAGGTCTAGAACATTCTGTGCATCTACTACTACTTGATGTAGTACCTCTGTTTTGAGAATGATAATGTTTTGATATATTTCTCTGAAAAGACTGAAGGAAATAGTTTATTATCCCTGCTGGCTCCTTTTCATACTCAAGGGAGGCTTCTGATTAACTACAAAGGCTCCCCTGGTTCTTTGGGTGGCTCCTATACTTAAAAGGATGTGTCATTTTTGCTTTAATATCTGTTCTTTATAGAATGCTCCTTAAATTACATGTCACCCTTATTTGTGGGCTTCCTATTTTGTCTTCCCTACAGAACTTCTAGTTTTTTGGAAGATGTCTTTTTCTTGTGAAAATGGAAAATATATCTTAAACCATCATCCCCTTAGAGCTGCAGCAGGGCTATGAGGGTAAAAACGAAGGCACATGGATGTTTTAGCACAGCCTGGCACAAAGTAAGGGTTTAACAAATGTTTGTTTATTCTTATCTTCTTGGCCAAAAATGTTGTGGTAGGAAAAGGAAGCTAGTTCTTCTCAACCATATCCACCAAAAGGTTTTGTAGATTTTGTCATAGTATGTACTTCCCAAATACATTTGTAATTAATATTTTTTAAAAAATTGTAAGATTCTTGAGATTTATTGAATTTTTTTTGTTCATAATTACTATTCATGTTTTCTTAGTTCTGTCATGTATACACTATCATGGTTTTCCTCTCTTGCTCCAGACCATTAATGTTAAACACATTAAGTTCATTTAATTACATGGCTCAAACATACAGCTACTCCCTGCACCTTGTAGGGTATTTCTCTTCCTTTTCTTATGTAAAATCATTAGCACAGGAAATGATCATTTGTCCAAATTCGCCCAGGGAGGTATTTTGCCAATCTACAAGCAAGTAAACACCCTCATTATTACTAATTGGCCTGATTTTCTAGCTTGGCCAGTCCTAGTCAAGTTTCCAGCACAATCTCATTATCCTTGTCAGGTGGCCCATAACTCCTGTCTGCTGCCATACTTCCATTAACTGCTTACAATTTCCACCCACTGGGCATTTCCTGATGGCATTTTTATGGTGAGGTTCCTTAGATTTCTGTGCTACTCTAATAATTTGCTTCATGTCTCTGGCTTTTTACTCTCCTTTGCCAGCTATCTCAGGAGAGCCTTTGATTCCTGAGAAACTCAACAGGCTTCTCACTGTATCCTGTCTCCTACTCTCCATTGGTCCTGCAAATGTCACCTGTCTCTTTTGTACTGCTGGGATTGGGTCCCTAAATTGGTCTTACTCCCATGGAGAAATCATTGTTAAAACACACAGAACTTCTGGCTAAACCCCTCTCTATCTCACAAAATACACATACACCTGTTGGTTCTGTATGTCGCCATGGTACAGGCAGAAGGTGGAAATTATTAGCACTGCAGTTTGAATTCACTGGTGTCTTGTGGTGGCCAAGTATGTACAAGTGTGAAATAAGTGTTAAATAAGAGATAATACTTGTTTGCCCTTTTGCTCTTCCTGCAGTTAAAGCTCTAGAAGGGTAGCCAGAGACAGGTGCTCATAATTTACTGTCCTGCTCATTTTACCCTGTCATTTTGAGGACTCTAGGGTGGGGGGCACAATATAAAAAGGGAAGCTTGCTATGAATGGTAAAGTCTAGACTGTTAGAGTTGTGTTATCTTCCCTGAATAGCAAACTCCTCAAGGGCAAAAACTATGTTTTACTCTCTTGAGTATCTCCTAAAGTTCTAATGTTATGACACACACTGAGTAAGTACTTAATTCAACTGAACATTAGCCAGAAAGGATCCAGCCATCCAACCAGTGATTTGCTAAATAAGCACCTACCATGTGTTTCAAATATTATGATCACTCTTCCCTCTCCCTTCTCCCTCCCTGTGTTGAGTTACCTGCTCTCTGCCTTGCTAGGAATACCTACTGTACCCCAAGCTTCATGAGCACAGGGCCTATCCAATTCACTGCTGTACAGTGCCCAGCAGTTCTCTGGCACATAAAAGGCCCTCGGAAAACATTTATTGAGTTAATTATTCAATGTAAACAAACCCGTTTCCTACACAAGCTGGTCCCAGGGAAAACACTGCCCAAGCATGGCCCCTATTTCATTGTCAAGTGCCACTTGCAACAAGACAAAGCAGATGCAATGACAGTGATGAAAAGCAGAAGTGATGGGTTGGGGAGGATGGGTAATCTTTCTGGTGCATGCCTGTGTGTGTGTGTGTAATTAGCATAAATGTTTTCAAAATTATAACCTATTAAAAAGAAATTTCTAAGAGGTTCTGCTTGTTCCAGTTGAGGGCATCACTTGAAACTGTAATCTCAGCAAGGCTTACTGTGGACGAGCCATAATGCAATGTCCTTCGCTCAGTATACACACATCGTATGCCACAGTTATTCACCCTGACTACACTCCCCATCACTACTGCTCTCCCCACTCTGTAATCAATCTGTAATGATTACAGAGATGCAAATTCTCAACCTTCACAGTTTTCACCCAGTGGGGTATCTACCACGGCTGCTGATTTCAGCAGAAGCCTTTCTGAAAACTAAGGAAGAAAAAGTGAAAAAAGCTGGATGCAGAAGGAGGCTTTTTAAACTTAAAGCCCTACCATTGAAAGTGTCCTCATGATCAGGCAGCATTAGCATCTTGAAACAGCTAGAAATACAAATTCTGATGCTGGACCCAGAATTTCAGTCTTATAGAATCAGAATCTCTAGGGTAGAGCCCAGGAAGCTGTGTTTTAACAAAGTCTTCAAGCGATTCTTACATAACTGAAGTGTGGGAAGTATTGTAGCAAGGGTTGTTTATTCCTTTCCAAAATTCTCTCCAAGACTGCCTTAGGGAGAACTGGGTGTCTGGAATTGGAGGCTTTTCATTATTTAATATTTTGTACTGTTTGAATTTTTTCAGCCATGTGCATGTCTTAATATTTCAATAGAAATAAAGACAAACAAATAAAACCTTTATCAAGAGTACATTAAGAAGGGAACAGTAGTTCATGGCAATTCTTCCTCAAATGTTTACCTGCACGATTCTTCCTCTCTCCAAAGTGACAGGTAAAGAAGAAGAGAGAATGAGGAAAATGTAATAGATTGGCAAAGTTATATTTTGTCAGTCTTCTAAAAAGAAATTGAGGACTCAAGATATCCCTTAAGGACATGAGTCAAGTCAGGGCAGCATCAGAGTTTACCATTTCCATGATTTTTTTAGGCTCCATTATGAAAAACAATTCTAACAAGAGACTATCCTGGCTCTTCAACAATCAGAAGAGAAGGATCACAGCACAATTAAGCAGCATGTTTCTGTCTGTTTTTTTTAAAATGTAATTTTATTGCAATATATTATATATTCACATACCATATAATCATCCAAATCTTACAGTGTGATGGGGACTGGGGGAGGGGGGAATAAAATCAGTGCAAACTAGGGTCTAAGCACCAACATGTTTTAACCCTTACAATGATTTTCTTTCCTTAAAGATTACAACCTTTTATAATTGACCCCCAAGCCAACTTTGTTACTAGCCATTCCACTAAAAGGAAACAGAGTAAAGTAATACATAATGCAAGAAAGATAACTGCCAGTCTGTTTCCCAAAAGAAGGAAAAATGAAAAATGGCAAGAGAAAAGACAGAGGACTATGTGAGCTACAAGTGTTCATCAAAATTAGAGCAACTAGATGTGCAGACCTTCTTGTCCGCCCTCCCCTTCTTTCGTCTCACTCCTCTCTCCCAACAATGGTCATAGGGTCAGTTCCCTACATTTAACCATAGAACTTTATTTTCTATTGAAAATAAGGATCAGGAGTCCCTGCAACTATCTGGCTGCCATAAGGGCCACAGAGATTCACTCTCACTACAGTGGGGTGAACTAACTACCCCTTTGCTTACTTTGACAATTCCACACTTTGGACATAGGAAAAATAAGCCTGCATCAGGAAACAGACAATATGTCATGCTGTATTCTCAAGGTTGTTATTCGTTTCATAGGATGTAGAAGGAATTAACACTTAATTGAAAACTGTAGTCCTAATATTAAAAAAAAACATATACTCTTGGAAAAGGTTATACAAATTTGCAGATAGAATAATGTGAGCCATTTCAAGAGTAGTCTTCATAGCTTGAATTCTTTAAACATAGTACTTTGCAATGAAGTTAGCCAAATACAGAGAAACAAAACAGTTTTCAAGTTTTAATCTGGGTTATTTTTAACTCTGGATTTTTTTTTTTAAAGAAAGGAACAGAATTAGGAATTGAGTTGGTGGTAAGCAGAGAGCCACCCTTCAAATGATCTCTTCTTGAGTTAATTTTACCAAAGGTTTAACACGCTTTTAATCTTTTTTAGTAAATAGCTCCCAGATAAGCTGTCTCACCTTTCCCACAACCTATGGAGACTTACATTAGAATATATATTTTAATAATAAACATTTGAAGTATCAAACACAGCTTATTTCAAGCAAAAATGCTGGTTTTGGATTGAACTCCTAAATACAGTTTTTTTCCCTATTAAAAATTGTTCTACTTATGGATATTCTCTCAGTATTCTATACACAAAAGCCAAAAGATAAAAAAGAAAAAAAATCTATGAAAGAACAATTTATTCAAAAGTGATTCAGGAAGAATATAATGAATTGGAAATTTTCATTAAGTTATATGTTTATTATAACCCACCATGACCCACTGTAAAAGGAACGAAAATAAATATCTAATAAGTCCTCAAGATCCTTTTCAAAATACTGTAGGTTAGTATGCAAAGAAGCAATTTTAAAGCTGTGATTCCAGTTTAGAAAAATTTGCATCTTTCTAGTTAAATGTTTTGGGTTAAGACATTTTAGAAACTTTCTTAACAAGGAAAGAAACTTCCCTGATCCTCTTTGAAAATGTCTCAGAGGAATTGTATTTTGGCTAACACTGCACAGTGCTGCTAGCGAAGGAACCATCCCCCACGCATACTACGCATTAAGAACATGGGGGCACTTCTTAAACAATGGGAACCCTTACCTGGTCTTCTTAAAGCCTCCAGCATCCACATCCATCGTTTAACAAGGTAAAATTGGGTACCTCAGAGAGAGAGAGCCAACCAACCCTCAAGGCAGGCTGAGCGTGCAAAGCCACAGCTGACAGCCTGCTTCCCTCTCCTGAGGCTCTGCTAAGAGGCTGCCAGAAACCAAGCCCTGTGCCAAATCTTAATCCCTTTGCAGAATCTCACATGGTGCTGCCTCACCTCTTCCATTTCTGCAAAGCCTCTTCCTGCCCTATTTCCTTCTGAAACCATTAATCATCACCACGACCTACCAAGTGAAGCCCAATCTCAAATCACAGTGAAGAATCCTACAACGTGCAGGGTGATGAGTGTTTACATTAACTGAAATGATGCAATATACAGAATCATGGGAGAGTCTCACTCCTGAGTCAGGACATTGCAAGAACTGCTATGAAACATAACTTTTCTGAATTAAAAAAAAAAAAAATCACCTTCAGTTTTTCTATTCTGGTCCCTGTGAATTTAGTCATTATGATAGTTCTGGGCTCCTTGAGAATATTGTATTCTCCAAATAGAGATTCAGAACTTCCCTTTTTCCCCATGAATTTGGTCAGGGTTAAAATAGGTAGCAAACAGAGCCCAGTGTGTATTGATGTGCAAAGTAGCCACTTATCAATGGGCAATGGTGGAAGGTGCCAATCCAGGGATGTTGGCAGCTGGCATGTTGCAGGGCACAAGAGTTCCCTAAAGTGTGAATACTTTCAAGGTAAAGGCAACGCCTAAGAAAGGCACTGTTTCTTTAAGTCAGTAGTCTAAGCCCAGGTGTCCCCAACACCATTCCTGATGGGTAACTGCTATTGATTACTTTAGGATCTACGGTTCCTGATTGCGGGGTGATGGGAAGATCCCAGAAGCCACTTGCTGCTGGGTGAGAAAAGGATTAGGGGAAGGAGAAGGGTTTGTTAATAGTGTTTACTTCGGAAAGAAACCAGGCAAGTCTATATGACTGATCAGTAGTTAACTCTACATCAGTGGTGACACTGAGGTAGACGACTATTTGTTTTTAGAGGTATTACTGAGCACAACATTAATTTTTTTAAACTGTTTACTATGTGCCAGCACTGTGCTAAGAATCTTATATGCATTACTTCATTTAACCCTTACAAGAACACTATGAAGTAAACATTATGATTATTCTTCTCTTATAAATGAGGACACCAAAGACCAGATAGGTTAATCAGCTGGTGAGCTGGAAAGCAGCACTGTCAGGTTTGTCCATCATGTTCCTTAACCACAACCTGTACGGCTCCATCCAGCTTTGTTAGCGACACAACCAAGTACCACAGATGTGCTCTGCACTTTATGCAGAGGAACCAGGTGTCACTCAACAAAGGTGTGAGAAGCATGTGTTCACAGCTCCCCACAATGTATATACCAAATCCTTGGCCTTCACTGCCCAGGAATGCCAGACCCCTGAGTTCCTGGCTTGCTTGCAAGGCCCTTGGAAGGAAAGTGTGATCTCCATACGTGGGAGCTAGAATCTAACACCACATAAAATGCCTAACCCAGTTCTGACTTTAGTCAATTCATTTTCTTTTCTGGATTTCAGTAAAATTAGGAGGTTGTACTTAGATGGGCCCTAGAGTTTCTTCCAGCATGAAATATCTATGATCTATGACTTTGAATGATCTTTTTCAAATAAAAAGACTGCTCTAGTTTGCTAGCTGCCAGAATGCAACACACCAGTGATGGATTGGCTTTTAATAAAAGGGGATTTATTTCGTTAGTTCCTCAGAGGAAAGGCAGCTAACTTTCAACTGAGGTTCTTTCTTACATGGGAAGGCACAGGATGGTCTCTGCTAGCCTTCTCTCCAGGCCTCTGGGTTCCAACAACTTTCCCCAGGGTGATTTCTTTCTGCATCTCCAAAGGCGTGGTCTGAGCTGCGAGTGCTGAGATGAGGTATGCTGAGCTGCTTGGGCTGTGCTACATTGTGCTCTCTCATTAAGCACCAGCCAATTAAGTTAAACATTATTCAGTGCAGCAGGCATGCTTCCTAGCTGACTGCAGATGTAATCAGCAACACATGAGGTTCAGATACCATTGGCTCATATCCACAGCAACAGAACTAGGTGCCTTCACCTGGCCAAGTTGACAACTGAATCTAACTACCACAAAGAAATATCAGAATTGATGCATCCAAATATGAAAATAAAAATGACCACTTCCATTTACTGAATGTGTACAGTGTGATAAGTTCTATGCTTATGGCATTATATAAATATTCTCACTTATCCTTATAAAAACCCTGTGAGGCAAGTATTATTATTCCCATTCCATAGATGAGGAAACAGAGACTTGGAGGGAATGAATGATCAGTGTGTGACCACCGAGCTAGTAGAAGGGATGGGCAAGGATTAGAAGACAGGCCTGATAGATCCCAGAGCCCACATAAACCTTCTACATTGTACTGCCCATTGTTCCAACAACACTCTGGTCCCATGGGGCACTTCTGGAACATTTCTTTGGAAATTTCCGTCAGAACCTGCACATTCAATTTTAGTAAATATACATTTTTGAACATGTGCTCCATGTGGACATTGTAGAGGATATAAACATATACCAACCTGGTGGGAGAACTGGAGGCAGAAGTAGGTAATTGGAGATTGGGCTAAGAGTTACAATACAGGCACAAAGGAAAATGAGTGTTTGAGCAAGTGAGAAATTATTTCAAAATTATTCATATTACTGCTAATATACTTAATGATGGCAAATATCTGTAACTTTGGCTCACTGGCAAGTCAATTAGAGCCAAGTCTGGGGTATAAAGTGGGTCATCAAGCTGGGGAATACCATTTTTGGTCATAAGCTAGGTGTGACAATAAAGCAATGAGATGGATTTCCCTGTGTGGCCCAGACTAGCTCTGAAGGCAATTCCTAAAGGGCAGTTCCAAAAATGTTTTGAGTAATGATACTATCTTCAGATTAAAGGCAGAGCCACCCAAAACGATTCCAAAAGACAAGGCTTCCTTGAGCCCAGCACTTGACCTCATCAGAGGCAACAGTCTGTGGAATCACTTGTCTGCACAACTGCAGTGAGCTCTGTATCAGCACGCCCCCCAGTTACCGTGCTCACCGCTGTATCTCAAGCACGTGGCACATTGTTTGGCACTGGATGGATGTAGGGGGCAGAAAGTGCAATAAACATTTGTTGACTGACTGAGAGATCATTTTTAATGTAAAAATTCTAGATTTGTTTAAAAATTTGCCTTATGACTTGGGCACACTCCCAGCTGAGCCCCTGTCCAAATCAAGACTGTATTTACCCAGTCTATCTGCCAGATCAGGTCCTAGGTGGTCAGCCTAGCCATGACTAGCCACTGCAATTTCCCAACCTGCCCCTACACATGGCCTTTCATGAGCTGACCCCTACATTCAATGCTAAGAGAAGTGAGTCCAAAGTACTAAAGCTGCCCCTTGCTTAGCACAATGGCCAAATAGACTGACTGGTTCCTCCTTTGGTGATAGCTCTAGACCTGAGATGACCCCTAAAGAATGGTTCTACAACAGGGTTCCACAACACACAAGACACCCCAACAGTCATGGAGAGCTCCCTGCAATTAGGCTGGCCTCCCAAAGGACTTAATACTTGGGGCACGTGAGCTGCCCCAGGAATCAACCCTCAGCTGTGCTTTCAAGCTTTCACACATTCCAAAAAAATGAACTGACACTACTGAAACTTCATGGACTCCCTCATATCAGTTCAGAATAGATCTCAAGATAGTCAGAAAACAGAGAGATTTCTTCAGACTTCTGCGGTCACCAACTTTGTTCCCCTTGACCTCTTTTCCCTGGTTGTTGTTGTTTGTTTGTGGTTGGCATACAAATTACACACACACACAAGCCAGTAGCAGGTGAGCCAAGGCCCCTTTGCCACCAGGGATTCTTTGGGTTTAGTATGACCCCCTGTCCTACCTGTCTATATATACTGGATGAGGGGGATGGTATCTTACAAGCTCTGAGACCACACCAGAGTGTTTTACCTTTCTATGCCTCACTTTTCTCATCTATAAAATAGGGATATATATACAGTAGCCCCCAACAAGATTGTTGAGTGAGAAAATACATGTAAAGCACTTAGAACAGTGCCTGGCCCAGAGCAAGTCCTTAATGCATCTTAGTTGTTACAGGGGTGGTGATTTCAGACTCACTGGCCATGGAGAAGGGGCCAGATGATGGGTGCAGCAAACAGGAGAATTCTTGTGTTCTGTAACTATCAACTCTATCGCTCTGCACAAATCATTTATCCCCTGTTCAATGCCACTAAAAGATGTGATATGGTTTCAATACTAGAGTACATAAAATTAACCAGAAACAGCAACAACATCCAATTCTCAGACGGAATTAGAGTCACAAGTTGTGTGAAGGGAGCTGCTATCAGTAACCACTGCATTCAATGCTGAGCTTCTTGGCAAGTGGAGCAATAAGAGAAATGTACTGAGGTGTTTTACTGACGTTATTCAATCAATAAAAATTGAAGAGTTCAACCAGAGAGACAAATGTTTTCCTGGCTCAGAATTTAAAGAGGAATTAATAAGCTGGGATTTCCGGGGACTGGGTAACATAAAGGACAATGCCTTCCCTGAGACCTGCACAAAATACACAGAGATGTCTTTCCAGTGGCCCAGACCT
The DNA here is from genome assembly GCF_023851605.1 of Tamandua tetradactyla. Taxonomy (NCBI): domain Eukaryota; kingdom Metazoa; phylum Chordata; class Mammalia; order Pilosa; family Myrmecophagidae; genus Tamandua; species Tamandua tetradactyla. Next base: position 50,949,256 of record NC_135339.1, read on the forward strand.
ACAAGGCCCCTTCTTCAAAGCTCAAGTCTCACACTAAGCTGTAGCGCAGGGGAGGAGTTCATAGTTTCACAGATTGTCAGCAATAGAAGGGACTTCTAATCCAGTCCCTGGTTTTATAGAAAAAGCAGTGAGAGGAGCTGAAGGGACACTTGGCTGAGGACCCACACTCAGAACATCCAGGCCAGTACCTCTCCACCCACCCCAAACTCTTGCACTCTCCCCTCATTCCTAGTTCTACCAACAAACAGAAGTTTCCTTCGGCCCCTTCCTCCACGGGAAATGGGAAAGCTGCAGCAGTCTCTTTCACACTGTGGGAATCCCTTTTCTTTAAGTTTGGTTAAAAATAAATTTGAAATGCTTAAATTTTCAAAGTCTTTGAAACGTTTAAATTTTCAAAGTCTGGGCTAAAAGAGCTTCCGTGTGGCCTAAGGAGCCTCCTGCAGCACAAAGCCACACTCAGCTGTTGGCTGCTACTGCTAGTTGCTAAAATATACTTTCTACCCCAAAATCCAGTTTTAACATGTCACTCTTACTCTGAAGTTCAGTTTTAAAAGGTTGTATGTTTCAACTCTGTCATTATACTGAGAGCCACTGATTGTACATGTTAGATGGGCCATATGGTATGTAACCAAAACTGCTTACAGAAAAAAAAAGATTGCAGCTGCTATTTTCAAAGCTTTCTTAGTGCCCCCACGGTGTGCTACATGCCCTAAGTGGTGGCCTTATTTAATCCTTGTAACAACATAATGGGGAAGGTTTTATTATTTTACCAGGATTTGAACCATGTCTGTTGACTCCAGAGTCCATGGTCTTAATTACAAATTCACAGTTACCTTTATGGAAAGCATCTTTTCCAGGTGGACAAAGCCTCACTACGACCTTTGTGTTCAGGCCCTGATAAAGCAATACATTTTCTGAGGTCAACACTTGGCAAATGTCATAATAACTGTACTTGGGCCTCTTGAAGTTCTAGGATGTTCTCCTGAAAGATACTCTTAAAATCAGAACAACTTTATAATTATGGTATCCTTGAGAACAACTCAAAATAAGGCCCCAAAGTATATCCACACACATATCTAACAGGGAAAATACTTCTAGCCAATCACAGGAAACTGGTATTTGCTATCATAAGGCTAGAATTAAGAGGAGCAATATAGCAGGCTGATCAGACATACAGACTATGGAGATTGCAATTTCTGGGTGCAGTTTCTGGTTCTGTTCCATGCTAGCACATGACCCTGGGCATGTGGCCAAATTAACCTCTCTACACTAGTTTCCTCTTTTGTAAAAGGAGATAATGATAGAACCTCCTTTATAGAGTTGTGGGGGATAACATGAGATAATGTTACCAAAGTTGTTTAGAAAAGTACCACGGCCATATGGACTCAATAAATATCAGTAATGACATCAGGCACCAAAATTTAAAGCAGGTGTCAGAATACAGTTTAATGCCTCAAATCATTGCTATCAAGAGTCAATATGAAAAAGATGCTGCTATACATTTACCCCTTTTTGATGCTACTACAAATGGACCTGTTTTTGTAATTTCATTTTGGGTTGTTCATTGCCAGTATATAAAAATACAATTGATTTTTATATATTGAGCTCGTATCCTGCAGTGTTCGGCTTTTATTGATAAGTATTATAAATAACATTGATTAATTAAAAAAATACATTATGGGTACCTATTATGTTTCAGACACTATGCTGGACACTCAACCTACACTCTCCAGGAGCTCAGGGTCGATTAGGGGAACACACTCTACATGTCTGCCACCATGGAGAGGATGTTGTTGAACACTGCCCACTTCACACAGGTGGTTTTACAAGGGCCATGGCAGAAGCTTTTCTTCAATCTCAGAATTAGGAAGAGCTAGGTATCTTTTAAGCAACGATTCTATTTTTATATCATGTCCACTATGAATCATGTAGTTGGACATTTGTTTCAGTTGCTAGGAAGCTCAGGGCCATGCCGTGGCCAATCTCTAGCAAGTGTATGAGGATACCAAGGCAAGAATTATTATTTTGTTATACTTACTTTCTCTTTGTCTCGATTTTCTCATGTTCTTACTTTTTTTTTTTGTTTGGGATGGATATTCTTAAACTGCTTTAAATCTCTTATGGAAAGAAAGAGGTTTGTAAGATGGAAGAAAAGAAGAAAGGAAGCAAGGGAGGGAGGAAATTTATAACTCGTTAATGCTTCTCAGAATGTTAACTTACTATGAAGATCTACTCCCCAAATCTGAAGTTCCACAAAGAGGTGATTCTGTTACCTGAGTGAATGCATATACCAAATAAGAACTATTTTATACTTATATGGTTCCTTAGTCTACTACTTTAACAGCCTTATTATAAAGTATTCTAAGTCAATCTGTACTTGGCAGATCTAAACTAAACAAAACCTATTCATTTTGTTCAGACACACTGGAAGTGCTTTTCTGGCATCTCTTCAATCAAATTTTCTTTCCTCACTAGAAAGAGAGGATCTGGGAAAGAGCAGGGGACACCTTTTCTTTTTCTCTTTCTTTTAATTAATTTTTTAATTTTTAAAAAATAAATAACAAAAAACAGACACGAACATTCTTAGCATATGATCATTCCGTTCTATATATACATAATCAGTAATTCACAATATCATCACATAGTTGCATATTCATCATCATGACCATTTCTTAGAACATTTGCATCAATTCAGAAAAAGAAATAAAAAGACAACAGAAAAAATTCATACTTGCCATACCCCTTACCCCTCCCTTTCATTGATCACTAGCATTTCAATCTACTAAATTTATTTTAACATTTGTTCCTTCTATTATTTATTTTATGCCATATGTTTTACTCATCTGTTGATAAGGTAGATAATAAAAGGAGCATCAGACACAAGTCATACTGTCACACTGTGAAAGCTATATTATTATACCTTTCACAATCACACAGTCACATTGTGAAAGCAATATCATTATACCATCATCTTCAAGAAACATGGCTACTGGAACACAGCTCTACATTTTCAGGCAGTTCCCTCCAGCCTCTCCATTACATCTTGACTAGCAAGGTGATATCTACATTTAATGCATAAGAATAACCTCCAGGATAACCTCTCTACTCTGTTCGGAATCTCTCAGCCACTGATACTTTATTTTGTCTCATTTCGCTCTTCCCTCTTGGGTCGAGAAGGTTTTCTCAATCCCTTGATGCTCAGTCCCAGCTCATTCTAGGATTTCAGCCTCATGTTGCCAGAAAGGTCCACACCGCTGGGAGTCAAGGACACCTTTTCTTAAATCATCTGTGACTAGAGGCAGCATAAGCAATTTGACTTTGAAGTCACTCAGGTGTGGGTTTGAATCATGACTTTGTTATTTACTTACTGGCTGTGATTACTTCACCTCTCTAAGTTTCAGCACCTCACCAATAAAGTTGAGATAATAATACCTACATTATTGAGTGCTGTTAATGAATTAGCATTAAAGTTAAATAAAAGTTAAATAATATTTAACATTTGGCTGAAAACATGCCTATTTAATATTGCACTGGAGGTAGGAAGCAGTGTAAGAGACAAGAAAAAAGGAGGTCTAAGGATGGCATAGGAAGAAATATACCTAAATATATATGGCAGCTTGGTTAAATATAAATGAAAGTTCTAACTAATCTCAAAAACAAACTCTGGATCAGAAAATGAAATGTAAAACATTTAAAAACTTATGGGGAAAATGTAGAAGAAAGCTTTATGATCTCAGATTAGGGAAGAATTTCCTAAACAGAACTTAAAAAGCAGAAATCACAAAGGAAAATAATAATCAACCCACAATAAAATTTTAAAATTCTCTTCAACACATGTACTATAAACAAAGCTAACACAAGTTACAGACTAGACAAAGGTATTTGCAACACATGCAACAAGGCAAAGGAATAAACTGTATATAGAGAGAAATTTACAAACCAGTAAGAAAAAGACAAACAACCAAACAGATAAATGTGCCAAAGATATAAAAAGGCAACTCACAGAAGTAGACTCAGTAGCCAATATATATGAAAAATGTTCAACCTTACTAGTAATCAGGTAAATATAAATGAAAGTAAGAGATAACATTTGCTTGTTCATTTGCTGCACAAATATTTATTGCAATGGGATATTTTAACTGGCCTCTGGCCTATCAGCATGCCCAGTGTCATGGTAGAGACAGAAATTTAAGAAACAATCACATATTAATAGCTGATCTTGGCTAAGGGAAGGGGCATTAAGGTTGGGGGGGACTTCCCTGAGGAATTGACAATTGAGTTAAGATATGAAAGATAAAGAAAGTAAAAAGAGGCTGGTAGGTAGGAGATCATGTCCCAGGCAGAGTATGTGCAAAACATATGCAAAGGCCCTGAGGCAGAAAGGAGTTTAAGCCTCTGAAGTATTTGGTAGAATCAAGAAACATCCATGAACAGGTCTGGGATGCCGTGAAGAAGGGCATTTCAATAAAAGATCAATGCAGGTGTAACCGTAACTTCTTCAAACACCAAAGTGTCAGAGAATTCACCTTGTCCTTAGACCACGTGTGAAGGATCATGGATGAAAAGTTGACAGTCATTTAAAAGCAACAATAAAAACTGGGCGTCAAAGGAATAACACAAGTACTTAATTGATCTGTATATAGTTCATATCCTAAGATTCCCTTGCATGGCAATAAAATCAATTATGAACTTGAAATTTTAAATCAAGTCCAGTAATTTGAACTGCAGAGGACACACTGGGGAAGGAGCATTGGAGAACTGGTAGAGGAATGGGAAGGTTCCTTGCACGTTGTTTTTTGGAGAAACTCCCCCCCAACCCCCACCCCAGCCAGGAAGGAAGCAGAGCAGATTATGTCAGTGTGGTGGCTAAAAAAACAACCTAGGAGCATCCGTTCTTGGATGCTCCCTCAGCCTAAGCCGGTCACACATAACAAATCTAGGAGTCAGAAATTCCAGTTGGCTTTATTCTCCTCATCAGCTCTGCTGTAGAGAACAGAAAATATATTTACACCTGCAATTTTCATAATGGAAACTGACATCGTCTTGGGATTGAACCAAAAGAAATAAATATAACTGAAAGCTTTTCCCTGATACCACATCAAATCCAGGCTCCAGGGAGGACATTAATGTTCCTTACTTTAAACAATGCTCGGGACTGGTGTTCTTTGACAGGAGAGCTGCATAACCTCAGATTTGCTCCAATGAGTTTCTCTTAATGTTCTGAAGAAAATAGCCACCTGACTTGAGTGACGGGTATATATCTGCCCTCAAGTCCAAGTGTAGCCTCTTGAGATAAAAAGCAAAGTGGGATTATTTTGTTTTCCTTGAGATTTTTTTCTTTCATGGCCACCAATGCAGAAATCCTAAAATTCTGTCTATATGGGGGAAAATGAATTGGAATAACACCGAAGAATGCAGCACATACAACTAAAGGATTGGGTTCTACTTCACACAAGTCATAAGTTTTCTGAGGCACATTCCCATAAGCATAAAAAGAAAATATTAAGATTACTTCCATAGAGGAGTTGCTATAAAGGTCGGATTTGGTAATGCTTGTTAAGCATGAAATACACTGAGCACTCAACATGCTATAGTATCATTATTATTTCAAATAATATTCATATATATCAAAGAAAGAATGCTCCTCAAGGTCATGCTTCATCTTTTCTGAGGGACTAATAGCTAGCATAGAAAACCACAAGATTGAAAACATACCATTTTTCTTTATAGGATTAAAAAAGGAGGTTTTAGATGCTGAAAACAAAAATGTCAAAATCACAAGTATTTCCCCATTCCAACAATTGAGGACAGCAAATGCCTTCATTACAAGGGCTCAAATGCTCCATGTTGCTACATATTAAATTTCTGAAGCAAACTGTTTCTTTAATACAAACAGGTTTGTTTATCAAATGATTGGATTTATCAAAAAGTTAATTCTATCTTTTTTTTCAGATTAACAAAAAAATCAATGAGATGCTTATGCCACATACAGTATAACACCTCCATCAGATCTGAGGCAGCATTCCATAATCAAACACATTAATACTTCTGCAACAAAATGTAAATAGTCACACTAAATGGAATAAATAAAGCCTGTAAATAGCCTTCCATGTCAATTCAAGCCAGGTTTTGCTACCAATTAAAAATAAAACTTGATGCAAACTTAGGAAAAAAATTTTTTTTCCAGTTTTCATAAGTCTTTTGCATTTTGGAATAATGGGTAAGCGATTGGGGATATAAAGTATCACTTTTAAAATAAAGCTCCTTAAACTCAGACATTTCACTCTCATATCTTTATCTTGCAGAAATTAAATCCCAAAGTGCGTGAAGATGTAAAAGAATGCTCACCGCAACACTGCTTTTAATGGCAAAGAGTTGGAAACAACCTTAAGTGACTGGCATAGGAAAACAGATTAATATAGGATGGAGAATCCACAGAGTAGAATACTATGCACCCATAGCAAAGAATGAGGATTTCGCAGCAGGATTACTCAACCTCAGCACTATTGACATTTGGGGCGAGAAAATTCTTTGCTGAGGGAAATGTCCTATACATTACAGGAGTTCAGCAGCATTCCTGGCCACTAAATGCCAGTAACATCCTTCCCCAAGTCAAGACAATCAAAAATGTCTCTAAACATCACTAAATGTTTCCTGGGGGACGAAATCATGTCTGGGTTGAGAACCACTCATCTGGGGCTAAAAAAAAACCAGGCAGCCCTGATACACTGATAAGTGAAAAAAGCAAGTTGCAGAATAACATTTATTCCACGATGGCAATTTTATTTAAACGAAATCATATAACTGCATGTGTATAGAAAAGAGTTTGGAAAGTTATGCAACTTCTATCTGGAGGAGGTGGGGGATCCTGGGATGGGGACTTTTTTACTTTATCTGTTTATGTTCTATTTCCATTTAGTAAATTTTTATTTCAAGAACATAGTTTCTGTAAAAAAAAAAAGAAAGAAAAAAGAAAAAACTTATGATAAACAATTTAACAGCCAGTGCAAAGATCTAAAACTGGGAATAAAAGTCTTAGAAAAGAACGTGCGGTTAGGACATGGAAAAGCCCCCACTTGCAGTGGATGTGCAGCAAGGCTCATGGGAGACCCATGGTTGCTAACAGCTGCTTCCAATACCTTGGCCTTCTAAAAGGCTAAAAACATTATCTTCAATCTGACTGCAAAATAGCAGTCTTCTTAACTGTACACTCCGAACTTCTCCTAAGGGTTTTTTTCCCCCTCTCCTCTTTGAGACAGAAATTAAAGGAATCCTGCCATGATTCAGCTGAAATGGCAAGTGCTGAAAGATTCAGTTCTATTTCCACCTACTGGTAAGAAAAAAGACAACAATGCGCAGTTCACAAAAGGCAGCAGAACCCTCCAACATTCAGTTCACACTGACCACTTCAACTAATAAAGACCTTTGCTCTTTGAATTCAGATCATGGGACAAATACGTAAGCTTAATTTGATTCGAAAGACCTCAAGCTGTCTATCAAATCAACAAAGTGTACAGTTTTTACCAACCACTGTCTTTATGCTGGGCTGAAAACTCTCAAGAAAGTAAATAATATTATCTTTATTAACTTTTTATGGAACATGCTTTCTAATAAGGACCCCCTCCTAAATTTATTTAGCTCTTTTAGGAGGCTCACCAGAGCCACCAGAGGCAGCACAGTGTAGAAGTTAAAGACAAGTCTCAGAAAGACCGATTTTAAGTGGCAGACTTTCCCATTTACTAGCAGGAGGCCTTGAACAAGTCAATCTCTCCAAACTGCTGCTTCCTCTCCTATAAAGTAGGGATCCTAATGTGACCACCTTATAGGGCAATTGTTAGGATTAAATGAGCTCATGTGTTCAATCAGAACTTTACACAAAGGAAATAAATGTTAGCTATTTTTATTACACAATAATGCTACTGCCTTCCACAGATTTCCTACAAGAAAAACTGAGGCAAAGAGTGATGCTTCACTAAAACTCAGAGTGAGAGTTTAGAAGCCATGAAAGTCAGCATTACCCCATACAGGAAAAGTTTAAAAAGTTGAAAAAGGGAGCAGACCTCAACTAGATGATCTGGATAGGATTAAGGCAGATCAGAATACAGGGTAAAGGATGACACTGTCCATATTTTAAAACTTCAACTTCTCTGTGTGAGATTAAAGGAAGAGATGTTTATTTGGTGCAAAATTTTTATTTTGGGTAACACATTACCTAATTTAACTTGTATGGTCAGTTTAGTTGAACACAATAAGTACATGGAATCTTGAATAGGGTGAGAGATTTTGTTGGTTTGCCCAGGTTAGCATGATGCCCTGATACATCCTAGAGTAGTTTGGGCAATGAATAAAGTGTTTGCAAAGTCCCCTTGGGAGACTGGGTAGAAAGGAAAAATATTCAGCCTCCCCATTTGGAGAATTTCTGATATTCTCACAAGCAGTGGGGACAACCAAATCAATAGGCTAAGCCCTCTATCTTGTGATTTGCCCCTATGAGACTTATTCCTGCAAAGGATAGGCTAAGCCTACTTAAAATTATGCATTAAGAGTCTCCCTCAGAGAACTTCTTTTGCTGCTCAGATGTGGCCTCTCTCTCTAAACCAACTCGGCAGTAAACTCACTGCCCTCCCCTTATGTGAGACATGACTCCCAGGGGTGTAAATCTTCCTGGCAATGTGAGACAGAACTCCTGGGATGAGCCAGGACCCAGCATCATGGGATTGAAAAAGTCTTCTTGACCAAAAGGGAAAACAGAGAAATGAGACAAAATAAAGTTTCAGTGGCTAAGAGATTTCAAACAGAGCTGAGAGGTTACCCTGGAGGTTATTCTTACGCATTATATAGATACCTCTTTTTAGTTTATGGTGTATTGGAGTGGCTGGAAGTAAATACCTAAAACTGTTGAGCTGTGTTTCAGTAGCCTTGATTCTTGAAGACGATTATACAAAGTTATAATTTTTACTATGTGACTGTGTGATTGTGAAAACCTTGTGTCTGATGCTCCTTTTATCCAGGATATGGACAGATGAGTAAAATATATAGATAAAAAATAAATCAATAATAGGGAGGATAAGGGGTAAAATAAACTGGGTAGACAGAAATAAGAGGGAGGGGTAAGAGGTGTGGGATGTATGAGTTTTTCTTTTTTCTTCATATTTCTTTTTCTGGAGTGATGCAAATGTTCTAAAAATTTATCATGGTGATGAATACACAACTATATGATGATATTGTGAGCCACTGATTGTATACCATGTATGGAGTGTGTATGTGTGTGAAGATGTGGTAATAAAAATAAAAATAAAATAAAAAAGAGTGATGCTTCAGAGGAAGGGAACTCTGAACACGAGGATGCATTATAATTGTTGCCCCTCACTGCCCAGGTCATGGTGCAGGCCTCCCAAATTCCCCATTTTTCCTATTTTACTCAGGAACAGGATATCGTCTGTTGTCATAACAGAAATGCTGACATATTTGTCTGATAACATGCATGCTTCCAGTCATATGATCCAAACACATTCCCTTCACTCAAACAAAGGTAGGCTCAGTTCAAGACAGTTAGATAATAATACCAGTGCTTTCACCCAAAGACATTTTTATTGCAAAAAAAGAATGTCAATTTAGTCTGTAGAAAAAGTATACAGTCTTCCAAGATGAACAAATCTGTAAATCCACATTTAGGGATTTGTCATTTAATTTTACACTGATTATGCTATCCCAAGTAAATCTGGATGAATATTTATATCCAAATAGCATAAAACTTCTACTGGCCTAGTACTTTAAAATGATTTATTGCTGTAAGCAAAAATGTCTCATTAGGGTCAATCATTAAGAAAATATGCATCTGGTACCTACATTGTGTTAGATGTAGGGAAAGCGGTCAAGGCACATGGCTACCCTTGCAGGCTCCAAGTTGAGCTGGAGAGGTGGGCACATCTGATTAACTAGATATCCTTCTAAAGGTGCAAAGACAACATGCTATGGAATGGGGGAAGAGAGGGACTAATTTTTGGGTGGGTGTGGAGGTTTAGGAAAGATCTCATAGGAATGATGATGCTCTTGAGTCAGTCCTTGAAAGATAAGAATTAGTCCAAGTGGAGAAGAGAAAGAGAGAAGGTTGTAAAGGGAACCATAGAGTGCAGGACAAAGATCCAGGCACATGAAACCCTGCTGTCCTTATGGAAAACAACGTGTAGACCCATGTTTTTTGACATGTGAATTGTCTATTAGGTAAGAGAACAGTAAAACTTATTAATGAAGCTATTCTAGATAGTATTTAAAAGTTGTTATTTTTTAAAAAAAATCAATACCAAGTTCTGGAAAATGGACCACTGCAAAACTAGAAACAGAGGAATATCAAATAAAGCTATAAATATCAAGAAGAGAGAGGACGCAAATAAATAAGATCAGAAATGGAAGAGGAGACATAACCACTGACCTCACAGTAATAAAGGAGGTAATAACAGGATACTATGAACAACTTTATGCTAATAAATACAACAATGTAGATGAAATGGAAAACTTCTTAGAAAGGCATGAACAACCAACTTTGACTCAAGAAGAAATAGATGACCTCAGCAAACCAATCACAAGCAAAGAAATTGAATCAGTCATTAAAAAGCTTTCCAAAAAGAAAAGTCCAGGACCAGATGGCTTCACATGTGAATTCTACCAAACATTCCAGAAAGAATTAGTACCAACCCTACTCAAACTCTTCAAAAAAATTGAAGTGGAGGGAGCGCTACCTAATTCATTCTATGAAGCCAACATCACCCTCATACCAAAACCAGGCAAAGATATTACAAAAAAAGAAAACTACAGACCAATCTTTCTAATGAATATAGATGCAAAAATCCTCAACAAAATTGTAGCAAATCGAATCCAACAACACATTAAAAGAATTATACATCATGACCAAGTAGGATTCATCCCAGGTATGCAAGGATGGTTCAACATAAGAAAATCAATTAATGTAATACACCATATCAACAAATCAAAGCAGAAAAATCATGTGATCATCTCAATTGATGCAGAGAAGGCATTTGACAAGATTCAACATCCTTTCCTGTTGAAAACACTTCAAAGGATAGGAATACAAGGGAACTTCCTTAAAATGATAAAGGGAATATATGAAAAACCCACAGCTAATATCATCCTCAATGGGGAAAAACTGAAAGCTTTTCCCCTAAGATCAGGAACAAGGCAAGGATGTCCACTATCACCACTGTTATTCAACATTGTGTTGGAAGTTCTAGCCAGAGCAATTAGACAAGAAAAAGAAATACAAGGCATCAAAATTGGAAAGGAAGGAGTAAAACTATCACTGTTTGCAGATGATATGATACTATACATTGAAAACCCTGAAAAACCCTCAGCAAAACTACTAGAGCTAATAAACGAGTACAGCAAAGTTGCAGGTTACAAGATCAACATTCAAAAATCTGTAGTGTTTCTATACACTAGTAATGAACAATCTGAGGGGGAAATCAAGAAACCAATTCCATTTATAATTGCAACTAAAAGAATAAAATACTTAGGAATAAATTTAACTAAAGAGACAAAAGACCTATACAAAGAAAACTACAAAAAATCGTTAAAAGAAATCACAGAAGACCTAAATAGATGGAAGGGCATACCGTGTTCATGGATTGGAAGACTAAATATAGTTAAGATGTCAATTCTACCTAAATTGATTTACAGATTCAACGCACTACCAATCAAAATCCCAACAACTTACTTTTCAGAAATAGAAAAACCAATAAGCAAATTTATCTGGAAGGGTAGGGTGCCCCGAAGTGCTAAAAGTATCTTGAGGAAAAAAAACGAAGCTGGAGGTCTCACGCTGCCTGACTTTAAGGCATATTATGAAGCCACAGTGGTCAAAACAGCATGGTACTGGCATAAAGATAGATATATTGACCAATGGAATAGAATAGAGTGCTCAGATATAGACCCTCTCATCTATGGACATTTGATCTTTGATAAGGTAGTCAAGCCAACTCATTTGGGACAGAAGAGTCTCTTCAATAAATGGTGCCTAGAGAACTGGATATCCGTATGCAAAAGAATGAAAGAGGACCCGTATCTCACACCCTATACAAAAGTTAACCCAAAATGGATCAAATATCTAAACATTAGGTCTAAGACCATAAAATAGTTAGAGGAAAATGTAGGGAGATATCTTATAAATCTTATAATTGGAGGCGGTTTTATGGACCTTACACCTAAAGCAAGAGCACTGAAGAAAGAAAGAAATAAATGGGAGCTCCTCAAAATTAAACACCTTTGTGCATCAAAGAACTTCATCAAGAAAGTAAAAAGACAGCCTACACAATGGGAGACAATATTTGGAAACGACATATCAGATAAAGGTCTAGTATCCAGAATTTATAAAGGGATTGTTCAACTCAACAACAAAAAGACAGCCAATCCAATTACAAAATGGGAAAAAGACTTGAACAGACACCTCTCAGAAGAGGAAATACAAATGGCCAAAAGGCACATGAAGAGATGCTCAACATCCCTTGCCATTAGAGAAATGCAAATCAAAACCACAATGAGATATCATCTCACACCCACCAGAATGGCCATTATCAACAAAACAGAAAATGACAAGTGCTGGAGAGGATGCGGAGAAAGACACACACATATTCACTGTTGGTGGGAATGTCAAATGGTGCAACCACTGTGGAAGGCAGTTTGGCGGTTCCTCAAAAAGCTGAATATAGAATTGCCATATGATCCAGCAATACCATTGCTAGGTATCTACTCAGAGGACTTAAGGGCAAAGACACAAATGGACACTTGCACACCAATATTTATAGCAGCATTATTTACAACTGCAAAGAGATGGGAACAGCCAAAATGTCCATCAACAGATGAGTGACTAAACAAACTGTTGTATATACATACGATGGAATATTATGCAGCTTTAAGACAGAATAAACTTTTGAAGTACGTAACAACATGGATGGACCTTGAGAACATTATGCTGAGTGAGACTAGCCAGAAACTAAAGGACAAATACTGTATGGTCTCACTGATATGAACTGACATTAGTGAATAAACTTGAAATACGTCATTGGTAACGGAGACTATCAGGAGATAGAAATAGGAGCTGAAGGGATACAGACTTTGCAACAGGACTGGATACAAAAACTCAGAAATAGACAGAACAATTCTACCTAACTAAAGTAAACATGTTAAAACACTGAATGAAGCTGCATGTGAGAATGATAGAGGGAGGAGGGCTGGGGACATAAATGAAATCAGAAAGAAAGAGAGATGTTAAAGATCGAGATGGTATAATCTAGGAATGCCTAGAATGTATAATAATAGTGAAATGTACAATGTACAAATTTTAAAAATGTTTTTGCATGAGTAAGAACAAAGGAATGTCATTATTGCAGGGTGCTGAAAATAGATGATAACTAATACTTTAAAATGTCACCTTATGTGTGAGACTAAAGCAAAAAATGTTTATTTGTTACAAAATTTATATTTTGACTAGAGCATTTCCTAATATAACTCATGTAGATAGTTTGATTGAATGTCATAAGTACTTGGAATCTCAAGTATGACATGAGATTTTGTTGGTTTGTCCAGAGTGATGCCCCGATGAATCCCAGAGTGATTTGATCAGTGACTGGAAAAGTATTTGCAAGCCCCCTTTGGGGAATGGTGAGAGCGGGGAGAAATTCAACTTCCCCAAGTTGAATTCTAGATATTCTCACAAGCAGTGTGGACAACCAAAGCTATAGGCTGAGCCCCCGGTCTTGGGGTTTGTTCATATGAAACTTAACCCCACAAAGGATAGGTCAAGTCTACTTAAAATTTAGGCTTAAGAGTCACCCCCAAGAGAGCCTCTTTTGTTGCTCAGATGTGGCTTCTCTCTCCAGCCAACATGACGAGCAGTCTCACCACCCTTCCCCTCTCTGCGTGGGACACGACTCCCAGGGGTGTGGACCTTCCTGGCAACGTGGGACAGAAATCCTGGAATGAGCTAAGACTCAGCATCAAAGGACTAAGAAAAACCCTAGAATGAGCTCAGAATTAACATCAAGGGATTGAGAGAAACTTCTCGACCAAAGGGGGAAGAGTGAAATGAGACTAAGTGTCAATGGCTTAGAGATTCCAAACAGAGTTGAGAGGTTATCCTGGAGGTTATTCTTATGCATTAAGTAGATATCACCTTGTTGTTCAAGATGAAGTGGAGAGGCTGGAGGGAACTGCCTGAAAATGTAGAGCTGTGTTCCAGTAGCCATGTTTCTTGATGATGATTGAACAATGATATAGCTTTCACAATGAGACTCTGTGAATGTGAAAACCTTGTGTCTGATGCTCCTTTTAGCTACTATATCAACAGAAGAGTAGAACATATGGAATAAAAATAAATAATAGGGGGGAACAAATGTTAAAATAAATTTAGTTTGAAATGCTAGTGGTAAATGAAAGCGAGGGGTAAGGGGTATGGTATGTATAATCTTTTTTTCTCTATTATCGTTTTATTTCTTTTTCTGTTGTCTTTTTCTTTCTTTTTCTAAATTGATGCAAATGTTCTAAGAAATGATGAATATGCAACTATGTGATGATATTAAGAATTACTGATTGTATATGTAGAATGGAATGATCTTAATGTTTTGTTTGTTATTTTTTTTAATTAATAAAAAAGTTTTTAAAAAATAACTGGACTGATTTCACTGAAGAAAAGAAAACGAATTAAGATCAGTTAAAAGAATTTTGATGTATGATTATGAAATTTATATTCCTACAAGCCAGTGCTATTATGTATTTGAACAATCACATTAATGTTGTTTAAATGATTATTAACATAGCTTGCTTATTAAAGTAATTCATAATACATTATCATTTAGAGACACTACCAGGTTGGCTGATCCTAAAACAGGAATAGCAAACAGATTTCATATTACAGGCCCATTCTAATTAACTGGTAGAGTCTGCTTGGGATACTGTGTTATGAAGGATTTTTAGGCCACGTCTGGGCTCATCAGAAACAGAAAGTATCATGATGATTAGTGTTCTAGTTTGCTAGCTGCCGGAATGCAATATACCAGAAACAGAATGGCTTTTATTTTAAAAAGGGCAATTTAATAAGTTGCTTGTTTACAGTTCTAAGGCCGAGAAAATGTCCCAATTAAAACAAGTCTATAGAAATGCCCAACCAAAGGCATCCATCCAGGGAAAGATACATTGGTTCAAGAAGGCCAATGAAGTTCAGGGTTTCTCTCCAAGTGAGAAGGCACATGGTGAACACAGTCAGGGTTTCTCTCTCAGCTGGAAGGGCACATAGTGAACACGGCGTCATTTGCTAGCTTTCTCTCCTGGCTTCCAGTTTCATGAAGCTCCCTGGGAGGCGTTTTCCTTCTTTATCTCCAAAGGTCACTGGCTCACGGACTTTCTGCTTTGTGGTGCTACAGTACTCTCTGCTCTCTCCGAATCTCCATTCTCCAAAATGTTTCCCCTTTTATAGGACTCCAGAAACTTATCGAGACCCACCCAAATGAGTGGAGACATGTTATCACCTAATCCAGCTTAACAACCACTCTTGATTAAATCACATCTCCAGGGAGATGATCCGATCATAGTTTCAAACACACAGTATTGAATAGGGATTATTCTGCCTTTACGAAATGGGATTTAGATAAAACATGGCTTTTCTAGGGGACATACATCCTTTCAAACGAGCACAATTAGTAATGTCTGCCATGCACGCAGTGTAGTGACTGATGGGAGCACATGTGCCCAATATTGCCATCCCTGACTCAAAACATTAAAGAAACCTGAAGAGAAGGAGAAATAAATTAAAGCAACTGGCTTATACTGATTGAGAAGTAGAAACTCTCCCAACATGTCTCCTTTTTTTTCACTGTGCTATATTAATTCTGTGTTTGTGTTTTCACTCCTCCACCTGGAACACTTTCCTTTCTGACCTCCTACACATTCCTCAGGTTTAAGTCAAGGCACATTTTTGCGTGAAGCCATCCCTGACCATTTTCAGTCCTCCCTGAATTCCACATGACTCTAGACACCTCAGTTACAAGTTAGTAAGAGGGTTATTTGGAATACAGAACATGTCTGACCATTGAAAGGGTAATCCAAATATTGGTTAGAATTCTAATTTAGTCTATAAAAACTGAAGTAATGGTATGTGAAAAACAGGTATTTACTAGAATGTTCATTTAAAGATAAAGGATGATGAACTACTTGGGGTGGGTATTAGATTCCAAGAAAATGCCCAAGGTTTGGAGTGGAAAGCTTGATCTGCAAGAATTAAGGCAGGAGCCAGGAGAGCTGTTAGAGGTAGGCAACAGAGAAGGAGGGGGGAAGAAAGAACTCCCAGTGCCACCTGGTAAAGGGACTTTGGAATTAGAAAAGCCTGAGGAGAAGACCAAGTTGCTACCAAGGGGAGTGATATAAATCATCTCTTCATTCAGTACTTTGAGGTCTTCAGAAATCTCTACATTGCTCACGAAGACTTCCATGTGGGTTCATCGATGCTTCTAGGAGAGGTCAAAGAGACGATCCATCTGATGACGTCTAGTTTACATTCATTTAACCCTCATCATTATAAAAAATGAAAACAAAAACTAATTTCAACTCTAGGAATTAAACATGACAACAATAAGAAAATAACATGTGTCATTGTTGGTGAAAAAACACTGGTTTATTTGTAGGAGAATAAAGAAATAAATGGACACTCGGATGGAGAGATTCTGAGAATTCTCTAAACTTTGGCGTGCATGAAACACAAACTCAAGTAACTATAAGAGTCAAGCAGATATCTGAAATGAGTAAACTGAAAGGGTGGAAATAGGGAAGGTAAAACATAAAAACTATGGGTCCTACCCACGAACATTCAAATCCAAATAAGAGAGAAGACTCACCATTGCCTAATGGAGGAAAACTCCCCAGGAGAAGCCAGAGGAGCCACAGGAGCTGAGAGAACCATTTTGGAAACCAACCCAGGAGAGAAGGCCCAGCAGACATCACCACATGCCTTCCCATGTGTCAGAGAAACCCTGCATGCCATTGGCCTTTCCTGAGTGAAGGTATCCTTTTATCAATGCCTTAATTTGGACATTTTCATTGCCTTAAAACTGTGAATTTGTAACCTAATAAATCCCCTCTGTAAAAGTAAAAAAAAAAATAGTCAAGCAGATATCTGAAATGGGTAAACTGGGAGGAGTGGAACTAGGAAAGAAAAACATAGAAACTACGGACCCTCTCCAAGAATATTCAAATTCAAATAATAATCATAATCATGGTTAAAGATCAAAATCATAAAAATCATAATTATGGCTAAAGATCAAAGCTCATTTCAGTCTCAATAACTTTTCTCATGCCCATTTTATAGATGGAGAAATTGAGGGAGAGCGATTCAGCTGTTTGCCTGGGCAGAACTGGGACTCAGGGCAGACTGACTCCCACAGCCCTGAATATTGCCCTACAGTGTAGCTCTTAGCTACCATCTATTCTCCTCAATGCAATGAAACCCATGGAAGAAAGAGAGCTGCAAAAGAAGAGGCGGAAATAGGAAGACAAGAATCAATATAAAAGAGAGAAGAGAGGGCAAAAATAAGAGTGACAATAAATAGTGGGGAATAATGAGGTGGCAAAGAATGAGGAAGACTTTCTGATGTAACCAGACAAGGGCTGGAAGAGAGAGGTAGCAGGAGAGGGAAAGAGGTTTGAGAAGATGTGTATGCATGCATTGTTGGAGGGAACACTGCCTGAGATGAAATGGGCAGAGGGGTTAAGTGCGAAAGGCAGTGGGAGAGGAAGGAGTTATGTAACGGGTGTCTTTTCCCAGAGGAACAAAGAGAAAGGGCTGGGAGTCAGCAAGATGATGCCACTGGCACATAGGAGGTGTATCCCAAGGCAGGGTGGCCTTGAAGTGTGAGAGGAGCAGGGATACAGGATGTGGGTCCCAATACCCCTTCCAGCCCTTCATGTCTGTGCCTGAGACAGGCCAGGTGGGACAGCCATGCTTTAGCAAAGAGGAGTCAGTCCCTCACAGAACTAAGAGCATTTGCCTCTCAGCTCCAGCACTTGCTCTCTGATCTTGAACAAACTACTCAGCCTCCCTGAACTTCACTTTGTTGTCTGTGAAACGAGGATAATATCTCCTCCCAGGTTTGCTAGCAAGGGTAAGTGTGCTAATAGGTGTAAATGGTTTAGCACAGTGCCTGGCATAGAGCATGTACTAGGTAGCCACCAGAAGGGAAGGACTAAGGTCAGCTAGTAGAGTCAAGGAAGACGTTATAGAAGAGAACGGTCCTAAAGAATGGGTAGAGTTTTTTTGGGGGGGGATGCATGGTCAAGGAAATGAAATGGGTAGGGATTTGTATTAGTCAAGGTTCTCTAAAGAAACAGAACAACAGGAGATATCTATAAATATGAGTTTTATAAAGGTGTGGCACTCAACTGTGGGGATGAAAGAGTCCAAAATGTGTATGGCAGCCGAGAGGCTGGAAACTCCAATAAAGGTCTTTGACTAACTCCATGGGAGAGGCTGGCTGGCTGAAGAAGAAATGAAAATTCTCTTTTCTCCCTTAAAAGTCTTCAACTAGATTAGCCAGAAACAAAAGGACCAATACCGTATGGTCTCACTGATATGAACTGACATTAGTGAATAAACTCGTAGAATTTCATTGGTAACAGAGACCACCAGGAGATAGAAATAGGGTAAGATATTGGGTAATTGGAGCTGAAGGGATACAGATTGTGCAACAGGATTGAATGTAAAAACTCAGAAATGGACAGCACAATACTACCTAAATGTAATACAACTATGTTAAAACACTGAATGAAGCTGAATGTGAGAATGATAGAGGGAGGAGGGCTGGGGGCACAAATGAAATCAGAAAGAAAGATGATAAAGACTGAGATGGTATAATCTAGGAATGCCTAGAGTGTATAATGACAGTGACTAAATGTGCAAATTTTTAAAATGTTTTTGCATAAGGAAGAACAAAGGAATGTCATTACTGCAGGGTGCTGAAAATAGATGGTAATTAATATTTTAAAATTTTAACTTATGTGTGAGACTAAAGCAAAAAATGTTTATTTGGTACAAATTTATATTTTGACTAGTGCATTTCCTGATATAACTTATGTAGACAGCTTAATTGAACACCATAAGTACATGGAACGTTGAGTAGGACATGAGATTTTGCTGCTTTGTCCAGAGTGATACCCTGATAAATCCCAGAGTGATCTGAACAGTGAATAAAAAAATATTTGTAAAGTCCTCTTTGGGGAATGGTGAGAAAGGGGGAAAATTCAACTTCCCCAAGTTGAATTCTTGATATTCTCACAAGCAGTGCACACAACCAAAGCTACAGGCTGAGCCCCTAGTCTTGGGGGTTGTTCATATGAAACTTAACCACACAAAGGATAGGTCAAGCCTACTTAAAATTAGGCCAAAGAGTCACCCCCAAGAGAACCTCTTTCATTGCTCAGATGTGGCCTCTCTCTCCAGTCAACACAACAAGCAAACCCTCCCCCTGTCTACATGGGACATGACTGCCAGGGGTGTGGACCTTCCTGGCAACATGGGACAGAAATCCTAGAATGAGCTGAGACTCAACATCAAGGGACTGAGAAAACCTCCTCGACCAAAAAGGGGAAGAGTGAAATGAGAAAAAATAAAGTGGCAATAGCTGAGAGATTCTAAACAGAGTTGACAGGTTATCCTGGAGGTTATTCTTACACATTAAATATATATCACCTTGTTAGTCAAGATGTAATGGAGAGGCTGGAGGGAACTGCCTGAAAATGTAGAGCTGTGTTCCAGTAGCCATGTTTCTTGAGATGATTGTACAATGATATAGCTTTCGTAATGTGACCGTGTGATTGTGAAAACCTTGTGTCTGATACTTCTTTTATCTACCTTATCAACAGACAAGTAAAATATATGGACTAGAAATAAGTAATAGGGGGAGCAAATGTTAAAATAAATTTAGATTGAAACACTGGTAATCAATGAAGGGGAGGGGTAAGGGGTATGGTATGTATGAATTTTTTTCTGTGTTTTCTCTTTATTTCTTTTTCTGAATAGATGCAAATGTTCCAAGAAATGATCATGATGATGAATATGCAAGTATGTGATGATATTGTGAATTACTGATTATATATGTAGAACAAGTGATCAAAAGTTAAGAATGTTTGCATTTGGTGTTTATTGGTATTTTTTAAAAAATTTAAAATTAATACAAAAAAAAGTCTTCAACTGGTTGGATTAAATCCAGCTGATTGGATTCTCTCATTGTTGAAGATGCACTCTTAGTTGATCATAGATGTAATCAGCCACAGATGCAGTCAACTGACTGATGATTTAATAAACTAGCCTTCTGGTTTATTGGCCAGCCATAAAATATCCTTGCAGTAATGGTTAGGCCAGTGCTTGCTGACAAGACAACTGAGCACAATCACCTGGCCAAACTGACACTTGAACCTTAACCATCACAGCCCACCCCTTGTCAACTTGGCAGTTATGCACATCACTTAAACCATGCTTAATCTTTAAATAGAACACAATAACAGATAATGTTTTACCTAACAATACTTGACTGTCCTGCGTGCAACCTGAAACACATTAAATCTCTCCAGACTAGGGTGCAAATCCTTAGGTAACATTCATTCTTAAACTTGATATCCTACAAATGAAATACTGTAACATGAACGATACACTTTATGTCATATGATAAGAAGAAAACAAGATCTTTACTTTACATACAAATACAACATAACGAAACAAGGAGGAAATATTCACACCATCACAGTCCTCATTTCAGTAACTGGTCACATGGTCATAGTTCATATTTATCACTATCTACTTCCACTACCCGTTCCATGTTCCCTAAACCCTCAGCAAGCACTTCAGCTGGATGTGGTTCTTTGCCTGGTGGGGTGATCCAAACCTTCATTCCTCAAGTTTCGGGGGCATTTGCAGTCCTGCCTGGATTAGGTTGTTGCAATTGTCCATTGACTATAATCTCAGAGTGTAATAGTTAGGTTCTGGTGTCAACTTGGCCAAGTGATGATGCCCAGTTGTTTGGTCAGGCAAGCACTGGCCTGACTTTTGCCTCAAGGATATTTTGCCCACTCAGAAAGGTCTACCTACATACCTCTTCCAAGATCTCTTTGTCACTAATTTTGTAATCATGTTCCTTCCAAGTCCATGACCATCCAGCCAAACCATTAGCAACAGCCCATGAGTCAGTATACAAACGCACCTCTGGCCAGTTCTCCTTCTAAGCAAAATGAACAACCAGGTGCACTGCTTGAAGTTCTGTCTGGTGGAAAGACTTCCCCTCACTACTGTCCTTCAGGGACATCGCAGGAAGGGGTTGTAGTGCTGCAGCTGTCCACTTTCCGGTGGTAAGTCCAATCAACATGTTATCATTAATATAATAGACCAGTGTGATATCTTGTGGGAGGAGAAATAGTCAAGTTCCCTGTGGAAAAGTTTATGGCATAGGGCTGGGGAGTTGATATACCCCTGAAGTAGGACAGTGAAAGAGTACAACTGGTCTTGCCAGCTGAAAGTAAACTGGTTTCTGGTGGTTCCTAACAGCTACTGAGAAAACAGCATTTGCCAGATCAACAGCTGCATAACAGGTACCAGGGGATACGTTGATTTGCTCAAGCAATGATACTACATCTTGAAGAGCAGCTGCAATTGGAATCACTATCTGGTTAAGTTTAAGAAAATCCATTGTTATCCTCCAAGACCTATCTGTTTTCTGCACAGGCCAAATAGGAGAGTTGAATGGGATGTGGTAGAGTTACCACCCCTGCATCCTTCAAATCCTTAAGAGTGCATTAATCTCTGCAATCCCTCCAGAATATGATAATGCTTCTGATTCACTTTTTTGCTAGATAGGTGCAGTTCTAATGACTCCCACTGGCCTTTCCTACCATAATAGCCCTCACTTCACAAGTCAGAGAACCAGTGTAGGGATTCTGCATAATTCCAATTATGTATTCTGGACCTGGGGAAATGACCACAGAATGGGTCCAGGGAACCAATGGACCCACTGTGAGATGGACCTGAGCTAAAACTCCATCGATCACTTGGCCTCCATAAATCCCTACTCTGACTGGTAGACCAGAGTGATGTTTTGAGTTTCCTGGAATCAGTGTCACTTCTTAGCCAGTGTCTAGTAATATCTGATCATTTCCTTTCCCCCCATGCAGTTATGCTGGTAAAAGGCTATAGATCTCCTTGGAGAAGGCTGGGAAGAAGGTTAACAGTATAGACTTTTAGCAGTGTAACATGGTCTGTCTCCACAGGTACCTGGCCTTCCCCTCATTCAAGGGGCTCTAGGTCTATAAACTGTCTCAAGTCTGGGAATTGATTAAGGAGCTGTAACTCTTCGTTTTTGTAATTCAAGTTAAACTTCTGTTCCCTTGGCCTAGAACTCTTCTGCTTATAGAGCTCAAAGAAGAATTTAGTAGACTGCCTATTTTACTTCTAGGTACCCCATGACCTACTAGCCAATGCCATAGATTTCCATGAGTCAGGTTATTCTGACTGCAGTTTAGAGTCTGCTGTCCATTATGGTGGCCACGCCCACCTCATCTATGGTGATTAACTGTTATCACACGGCTACTGCCAACTTGGGATCATTGTATTTAAGGATTCCAGCTCAGTGACAGCAGTTCCCACAATAATATCAGAACCTAGAGAGCAGGGTGACTACAGAGCTACTCAGGGAAGATAGAGCTAATCTCAAATTTATTCATCAAAGTTCTGGTAAAAGGTGCCTCCTCTGGGCATTCTTGGGGTTTGTGAGCAGGTCTTCCAAAATAAATCCACTCTAACATTCCATTCTCTCTAAGCCTTTGTCCCTCACTTACATTATGCCAGGGCAGTTCTGATATTTTGACCTCAGACAATGTTGGCCACCTTCAGATCCATGTTTCAGCCAATCACCCAAACAAGCTGTTAATAATGCCCTTTCTAATCCCTCGAGCTATAACACTGAATGCAAAATCTCAGCTAAGTGATCCTGTATCAATAAATTCAGCTTGATCCAACTTCATATTCCTTCCACCATTACCCATACCCTTAATATCCATTCCCACACATATTCCCCTGATTTCTGTCTATATAAATTGAAAAACTCATGCAGTTCTTTTGGAGTATAGCATACCTCCTCATGAGTCACACTTCACACCTCATCTTTCAGGGTCTGTTGGGACTCTAGTCTAGTTATGAGTCTTGAAGAAAAGAGGGGTGGTGGGGGTGGGTCATGAAAAGAGTTAGAAGTGTCTTTCAAGACAGTTACCTCAGGGCATTCCATCGCAGTTACTCTGGGGAAACAGGATTAAACACTCCAGACAGAGGAGTAAAGTCTGTTTCCCTAGGGAGGTTGTTACAGGTTTAGCAGGTTCTAAAGGGTTAATCTCTTTTGGTAGAGGTTGGGTGGCAGGCTCCTCAGAAGGGAACTGGAGGCTACAAAGCTGTTTCCTCAAGGCAGGCTAGAGATTAGGTGGCTCTTTCCTCAGGACAGACCATTACAGGTCTATTTAGCAAAGACTCAGCAGAATCCAGGGTTTCCATGCCCCCACTGACATCATTATCAATCCATATATGTCCCTATCCCAAGTTTCAGGATCCCATTCTTTTCCAATCAGTGCCCTCACTTTAACAGCAGACACCCTGCAAGGTTGAGAATTTAGTTTACAGGGTAAATCTGCTGCTCACACAATCAGAGTCAAGGTCTAGTTTTCAGAGACCTTACGTCTGTGACCACAGGAAATAAGATTTCAGTTCAGGGCACTGTTCTAGTTTGCTAACTGCCAGAACGCAATATACCAGAAACAAAATGGCTTTTAAAAGGGGAATTGAATAAGTTGCTAGTTTACAGTTCTAAGGCTGAGAAAATGTCCCAATTAAAACAAGTCTATAGAAATGTCCAATTTAAGGCATCCAGAGAAAGATACCTTGGTTCAAGAAGGTCGATGATGTTCAACGTTTTTCTCTCAGCTGGAAGGGCACACGGTGAACATGGCAGCATCTTTCTTGTGGCTCTACCAAAAGGGACTCTTTCCAAAATGTTTCCTTTTTTAAAGGATTCCAGTAAGCAACTCCACCTTCAATGGGTGGAGACATACCTCCATGGAAACAATCAAAATGCTCCCACCCAGCAATACTGAATGAAGATTAAAGGACGTGGCTTTTCTGGGGTCCACCACAGATTCAAACTGGCACAGGAACACAGAGAAACTTTTGCATCTTTCACACAGCATTTAAGTTGCAAATTTGAAGGCTTCAGTTCATCCCGTTCTCTCATAACTGTACCCAGCATATCTAAGAACAACCAGCCAACATCATTATACCTCTTAATTCCACAAAACTCTGTTAAAGTGTCAAACTGTCACCCAGAGCCTTGCCTCGCATAAGAGTATGATGAGTAAAATCAAATGGTGACATTTTGCGTATCTGTATTGCAAATTCAAGCCATGACTGCCAGTACCATTTTGATTATTAGAAATAGAGTCATTAATGCCTTTGAGTCTAATCAGAGTAGAAAACCAACTGTAAGAAACCATTTTTAAGATTCTGTTTCTCAAGACCCACTCCCAGTACCCAGCTGTATTAGTTAGGTTTCTCTATATCCAACAGGAGATATTTGTAAATATGAGATTTATAAAGGTGTCTCATGCAACCGTGGGGATGCAAGAGTCTAAAATGTGTATAGCAGGCTGTGAGGCTAGCAACTCCGATGAAGATCCTTGGCAAACTCCACATGAGAGGCTGGCTGGCTGAAGAAGAAATGAAAATGCTCTTCTCCCTTAAAAGTCTTCAACTGATTGAATTAAATCCTGCTGACTGAATTCTCTTACTGTGGGAAGGCACACTCTTAGTTGATCTTAGATGTAATCAGCCACAGATGCAGTCAACTGACTGATGACTTAATACACCAGCCTTCTGGCTTATCAGCCAGCCATGACATATTCTTGCAGTAACAGATAGGCCAGTGCTTGCTGACCAGACAACTGGGCCAAGTTGACACCTGAACCTAACCATCACAGGTTTGAAGAGAAAAGAAGAGAACTGATGCTGTGGGAGCAGGAAGTTGGGGAGACAATAGTATATGAAGGCATAAAAGTAGCAATGAATCCAGACTTTAAATACGTGAGGACTAGGGTGGAAACTTTCCCAAATAAAGGGAATACCAGGAAATAATGAGGAAAGATGTTTAATGGATTAGGGCATCGGATTGTAGAAAGGCTTGGAATTCTTGCTCAAAAAGGGTATCTCTACGTAAAGGAATTATCTGTTGAAATGCCTGAAATCAGTTGGAGGGAACTGATCTAGTAATTGGGCCATTAGGGCTTAAACTGAAGGTTATAAAGGAATATGAGCAAGCTAAGAGGCTTTAAGAAGAACAAAACTGGCCTGAACTGAGGGATCAATGTCCCTGGGGCAGGGAGGGAACCTGGGTTTTTTTCCTTAACATCTTCTGTCATTAATGGAAGATGTGGGTTCAAGAAAATCAGAATATTTGGGGAACTCTTATACTGATGTTCTTAACATATTTGCTCAACATTTATTTATTGGGGGTAAGGACAAAAACTCACACCTTGTTCTTTATGTTTGAAAACATACATCAACTGATTACATGCATTTGTTTCTGAACCAGCCATCTCAATTTACAATTACAATTTAGATCATACAATAAGTCAGTATCATGCCATGTGTTATTCAGGTTCAAAATTGGTTTTGGCGAGAGCTGACCATTTCTGGGTTGGTGCTGTTACATGTGAATGCAGTGTTCAGTCTTCACACAGGTAAAGTCACTTGCTCACTCCTTGTACACAGGTCAGCACTGTGGCATGCTTTAAAACAGTTTTTACTTGAGGGCCATCTTTCATGGAGTAAAAAACAAATTTCTCTTTCCTCAGTTATCTTAGGAGTTGATTATGGAAGCTGAGGTAACTGGCCTTTTATTTCCAATTTTTTCTAATGATACTTTAGCATCTATTATAGAACTGGAGTCCCTACAGAGCTGCTCTGTCCTACCTGCTACTTATTCTGGCTTTGGTCAGGACCCACTCTACTCCTCAAAAGACACACACCTTAATCACAGCCACCTTCTGTTTACTCAAGTCATGGCTTCATAATGAGGGAGGATTGGGTCAGGTGCTGTCATCTTGAATTCTGATTGAGAACTGTCTCCCTGTCCCATACCTCTATTCCCACTCTCCAGCTCTAGTTTAATATCCCTGGGTAGAGTTTTTGCTTTGGTTCTTGACCTCAAGTGACATTCTTTCCAAGTTATGTGAGTGCCATAAAATGAGCAAGGTGGTTGGCCATACTTTTGTTTGGGGACAACCGTATAGCATTTAAGTTTTGTATTCCTTCTTCAAAGCAACCTGATAGGGTGGAAAGAATAAGGGCTTTGTAGCCAGGCAGATCAGTATTGAAATTACAGCACAGGCTATGACTGAGTGCAAGGTACTTAGCTTCTCTGATCTGCAGGCTTTTCAACTGTAAAGAGGGAATATTTGTAAAAGATTCCTTCTCCTTCACTCCTCATCCATTCCTTTCATTCATCATTTATGAAACACCTCCTATGTGCCAAGCTCTGTGATAAGCCCCGGGGTAGGGCAATAGGGTGATAAGGAAAAGATAAGTAAAATATTACCCTTTCCTGTGTGAGTGTGTGGTTTAATAGAGGAAGACAGACACATAAACAAATTAATGCAGTCAAAGTGATATTGATGCTATGAGGCTCAGAGGGGTTTAAGCAGTCTAGAGCTTTGGTCTCAGTTCAAATTCTGGCTCCACCAGGTACCAGCTGGAAGAACTAGTAGAATTTCAGTTAGCTACTATGTGCCTCAGTTTCCTCATCTATAAAATGGGGATAGCAGAGTTGTTATGAGGATTTAATTAGCTAACACATGTGATTGCCTGGCACATAGTAAGTACTACATACATGTTAACTACTATGATGACGATGGAATAACTGTGGGGTATGGAGGGAGCACAAAGGAAGGAGTGGCCAGTTCTACTTTGTAAGAAGGCTGAAGAAAGGCTACACAGAAATGGTGTCACTCATATTAAGTTTTACAAATAGCTGGCAATTCCTTTACAGATAGAGGGCATTCCAAGTATAACAGCCGTAGGAGAAATGGCATGAGCAAAGAAATAGCCTGGGACTGCCCAGGACCCACAATCCACAGAAGCTACAGAGGAGAGTGTGAGGCAGGAAGAGGAGGCCTGATCAAGAGGGTATTATGTGCCATCATGAGGGTTTGGCTCCTATCCTACGGACAATGAAACCCATGACAACTAACTTCTGTTTATGTGTCTCTTCCCTCCTCCCCAAGATCCACTCTCCTCCCTTTTCCACCGTATCCACCATGATCTGGAGACTGACCAATCTAGACTCCACAGGCTCCTTTGCCTTCTGGCCTTGTGTTGGATTCATCCAATGGGAAGCAACAGCAGGAGTTTAGAAGGCAGATAGAGACGGAGGGAGGAGTATTTATTTCTTGGCTCCCTTCCTGCATTCTTGTAGCAGGCTGGGTAAATCTCCCACAGCTCAGGCCAGGCAGCCTTCTCTCTCTGCCTCTCTAACCACACTCTTTCCTTATGCTCTCATGCCCTCTGTTGCTATCCCTGAGGTACAGTACTAGTCCCTGTGTCCCTAAACCCTGCCATACCCTTGTAAATAGCACTTTCATTAAACTGTCTTCAAATTACATGTTTTGAAGGTGCAATGTTTCCTGAATTAACCCTGATTTATAAAAACCTCTCAGGCTGTTTTAAATATGATGTGATGGGTTGAGATTTGCATTTCAGAGGGGACTCTGACTCTTGTATGGAGGATGGTTTTGGGACAGCAAGAGTAAAGACAGAACTTATAACAGTGCTTTCCAAGCCACCCAGGAAGTCTTGTTAAAATATAGGTTCCAGAGTCCCATCACAGAAGACTCTGATTCAGCAGGCCTGGAATAGGGTCTCCAAATCTTTATATGGTGGGGTCACATTTTGTTATTTTTCCATGTGAGTATCCCTTTATTGCAGCACCATTGGTTGAATTTTTGTTTGTTTGTTTGGTTTTGTTTGTTTTGCATGTTTACTTTCTTTGTGTGTGTGGGGGAGAGTACATAGACTGAAAATCGAACCTGAAAATCTACCTCTGAACTACCTTGCACCCCTCCAAATCTTTTTAAGAAGAGCTCATGTGATTTCAAAGAAATCTCACAATTGTCCAGGAACTCTGATCAATAGGGGGAAGATATAGTATTAGGAGCTAGGGAATAGTCAGGAAGGGGAGGGGAATCAGAAGTGTTCAGTAGGGGGATTCACTTTGAGAAGGCTAAAAGAGACCTCTTCTATTGAAGGTGGACAAAGCAAAGTAACTATAAAAAGGAAGTTAAAGGAATTCATACTTTGTACCTTCAATTTTTTCAGGAAGTTAGAGGCAGAGTCATACACTGAGCCTGAAAGGGCAGGCAAAGGTGTGAAGGGCTAGAGTGATACAGGTTTGGGACAGCCATTTGGGACACAGGATAGAGAGCCAGGGCAAGGGGCATTTTAGTACTGCTTACTGGTGCCAAGACAAGAGATTGTGAATTAGTGTCATCTAAGGACTTAGTTTTGTCATTTCTTTGCAGCAACACTTTGCAAATTGGTGTTTAGAAATGGAGAAAGCAGTAGTTGGGTTGGTTTATGTTGGAAGGGTTGCAGAGCAGGTGTAATGGAAAGATAAGAGGCCCAGGAATATTAAAATCAATACAAGCATGGGAGTAGCAGCACTAAAATGTGAGGGGGAGTATGCAAGGGGTGCTGTCCTTGGTCCTGAACTATCATTGCACACTATTGCTTGGCCATTTCACTGTGAAGTTGGGGGGGTAGGATGGTACACGTGCCCTTCCCCTCCCTAAACCCCCACCAGACTAGACTTAGAGTGTCAAAAGATGGTGCTCCCAACCCCATAAAATGGTGAATGGTTCGAATACAGGGCTTACATAATTCAGTCTGGAGATAAATATTGAAAGATATCATTCTAACAGTCACAAAAAATACCTAAGGGATTACTTCAAGAAATATTTACAGAGAACTTTCTGTGTGTCAGATAATGCACCGGGTGCAATGGATATATAATAGAAAAGGGGAGAGCTCCTTCCCCAGTCAAATATTTTATTTACTTTTCTTAAACATCAGAACGCTCTCGCAAAATGACCTCCAAGCTCTCTCTTTTTCTACATTCAGATCTCTGTAACTTCTGTTCTCCAACCTCCCAAACCAGGTGTCTATTATTCTATACATGAACTTAGCTTCTCTCTCAGCCAGCCAGAACACTGTCTCTTTTGGAAGAGACAGCACAGGGAACACTAAAAAAAAAAGCAAACAGACATATTTTGCAAACTAGAGGATGTAGAAATCCTGTGAACAACAATATGCTAATTTTTGTACCATACTGGTATCTAGAAATCTTCCCAGCCAAAAAGGGAGACCAACTCACTGGTTGTATTAGCTGACCACAGAACCTGTCCCCAAATAATCTGAATTTTGAAGTTGGCAATACTATCTCTGGAACTACTCCAAGGATCCTGCTTGGAGCAGCCAATGGCCCTACTTACCCCTGATGTTTCAGGTGGAGCCTTTCTTTTCTGGCAAGGTGACAATTTCCAATTAATTTTGAAAGCCATTAATTAAAGGCCTTTGTTTTTGTTTTCCATGACCTGAACTGGATTTTGGGGACAGAGATATAATTAAGGTCAATTGCTTTCCTCAAAAATTTCAAATCTAATGGCCAGGCAAATATGAAAGTAACTTCTGTGTCTACAAACAGACTAAAGTCCAGAAAGAATAAAGCACAAGGGGTGAATTCTGTTTTCAATATGTTGAGTTAAAACTGGTGATAGGAATCCAAGGGTCATGTCTCTTATCCAGGAAGCAATAAAGGTAGCAACAGGGTGAAGTTTTACTTATAGGAGGCAAGGGCAGGGGAAGACTGGACAGAAGCCTGGGTGTAAGAAATGTGTTTAAATTTCCCCAAATGGCAGATGTCTGAGGTTAGCCTTCGTTCTAGAGCTAGGAGTTCATGGGGACAGAAAGGTATATACCTTAACATTTATCCAGTGTAATCCAAGAGTCTCGAAGCAAAGAACACCTAGATCTCAGTGACTAGGGAAAACAAATTCCAGATCCAGGACAGGGAGAGGCAGGAGGTGAGTGAGAAGCTAGGGCAGGAAATATAAACATGAGGAGGGACAACAGAGACAAACTAGTAAAAGCCCTAAAAATAGATAATTTTCCCCTAAGAAATACTGAGAGGCAGAGACATGGATACCAAACACTCCTGAGAGTAGAACAGGAAATGAGCAAAAAAGTCTTTGGGTCATATGCTAAGAGGGAAGTTGCAGAATAAAACACCAAAAAAAACTGAACTCTCACCATTTAGTACTCAGAGATCTGCTGAAAAAGGTCCAGAAGCAGCAGAAAAAGGATTGGGATTACTCTGTTTCCTATAGGGGTCTCTAAACACAAGGAAGTACTGGTATAGAGGAGACAGACATGATGTTAAGAAACATCCAGGGTCATCAAAACAAATGCTGAAGCCCCCAGGCCTGCCCTTGTCCACCCTGCACCAATGTCTCCTACTCCAATGTCAGTCCCTCAATGTCTACCTCACTCCTTTCCTCCACAAGGCCTCTGTCCATGCTACTCTCTCTGCAACACTCTTCCTTCCTCCTCCCATCCTTGCCCGCCCCCAACCTAACTAATTCCTATTCCCCCTTCTGGTTATAGAATTGAACTTTGCTTCCTCATAAAAACCCCTACAGACATTCCCCATTCCCCAACAGGTAAGGTTCCACAGAACCCTGTACATTTTTCTCAAATGCTTATCACAATTGCAATTAATTTTATTTATGCAATATATTTTCCCCTCACTATATGGCATATTCCAAGACATAGGGACGATTTCTTCTTGTTTGCCTCTGTACCTCAGTGGCTAAATAAGCCCTAGCATCTCCACAAATATCTGCTGAATGAATGACTAAATAAGGAAAAGAAAATAGGGTCAGGATAGGCAAAAAACATGCCTGTTATTAAAACTCTTTAGGAAGGTCCACTTATCCATTAATTCAGTAAACTCAATACATATTTGAATACTTACTTTATGCTGGCCTTTTTTCTAGGCACTCAATCTAGAAAGATGCTAAGATGCAATCTAGAAAGATTCAATCTAGAAAGATCCAGTGAGAGTCAGGGAGAAGGTATCATTTCAATCATCCACTCCCAGCACAGAACAATGAGAAAGTCAAACCTTCACCTTCACCATGAAGAAGGTGAGGCTTCCTTGTGTGAAGACAGTGAAATATGTGATATCTTCACCAATTATTCAAATTGCTGTCAAGAAAAGCAAGAGGAGGGAGAGAGGTGCATAAGGCTCAGATACATGGGGCTTGCTTACAGCAGAGCAGGTGTTCAGAAGAGTGTCTGAGGAAAAGGTAGCAGGAAGGAAGCACATGGAAGAAGAGAACAGGGGGAAAGGCATTGGGTACATTCTCATCATTGGGCCAGAGGCAGAAGGAGCAGAAGCCTGGGCATGGAGTGATGGGCATGGAGACCAGGGATAAGAAGGCAGTGACATAAGTAGATGAAAGGAAGTGAGAACATCAAAGAAGGAGACTTAGGAGGTCTGCTAATGGAATCTCATGTTTTCATAAAGTTCAGAAGTACAGAGCTGAGAGTACCATGATTACTCATATACTTTTCTGGAAGCTTATATGTTGCCAAATTCTGGTATGGAACACTTTGGTCTAGAGACTGATTTCAGAAAGCCTATATTTGACCATGTTGTTCAGTGGCCAACATAAAATCTAGGAAGGATCTTCTAACAGAGGAAGGTAGAGATAGCCCTCACAGCTGTCACTTTGGATTTTCTACCTTTCTGCTTGAGGGCCAATAATGTCTTTGAAATCTAAATATAAAAAAATAAAAATAAAACGGGAAATCAATAGCTTATGTTTATGGAATGTTTACTATATACTGGACAACCTGGGAATTATGAAGTACTTTGCAAATTCCCATTTAATTTCCACATAAATCCTATAAGGTAGGTACAATTATCATAACTATTTAACAAATATCAAGACAGAAGTTAAATAATTTGTCTAAGGTCAGCTTAAAAGGAAGAAAGCTGGGATACCAACTCAGGTCATCTGAGTCCAGAGCCCACACTCTTAGCCCCTAAGCTGTCAAAATAATACCTAACATGCATCTAATGTATCAGATATCACTCTTAACATTTTACATTTAGGAACTTTTTTTAATCCTTACAACTCTGAGAAAGATATTGCTATACAGCCATTTCTTCTTTTTTTTTTTATTGAGATATATTATATATTCACATACCACGTAATCATTATACAGGCTTTTTTTTTTGTTGGGGAGAAGAAAGAAATTTATTCATGATCTTGCAAGAATGGGCGCTCAACTGTAAAACATGATGGCTGGCGCACCAAGCAATAGAATGCCACAGTCTTTATACCCTAAGCTTAGCACACAGGTACCCCCTCACCCCAACCACCACCACCCCCACCCCCGTTTCTCCACTGATTGGATACTCCAGAAGTTACAGCTTATCTGGATAGTCTTACTAATTCAAATTTCCCACCAAAGGTTCCCACTTTTGATTATGCTTTATATTTCAGTGACCCTGGCCATCACTAATTTAAACTTGTTTCTACCGATACAAGGAATTGGCACCAATTATAGCCTTGCATCAGAAGCTCTCTCCTTTTCCACCTGCAAGACTGGTTTGAGCTTTCCTGCAGCCCTTTGTTTACTAAGATCTGTTTCTTTCATTCTGCGCCATCTTCAGTGAAAGTTACTTAATGTTATTCTTACAAAACCCCTTTTTTCTTTTTGAACTCTTCCAGTTTTCACATTTTAGTCCTTTTTTTCAAACTTGGTAAGAGCCTTTTCAAACTCTTCATCATAGGAATCTTCCTCTTTAAGGGGGTACAAACTGTTTTGCCTGTACTGAATAGACATTTGCTAGGTTAAGGCAGCCTCAATGAGTCTCTGAAGTAACCCTTGGGCACATGGGATAATGCAGCACCCAAGTGCTGTGAGTACCCCAGCTACGTTAATTAAAGAAGTTATGGAGAAGGAATTCGGGACTTCCGGAGAAGATGGTGGCTTAGTAACACGCGCGGGTCTTAGTTCCTCCTCCAGAACAGCTACTAGGGAAGTAGAAATGGTACAGAACAGCTCCCGGAGCCACGACACAGACCAAGAAGACAGCATACCCCATTCTGGAACGGCTGACTGGCTGGGAGAACCCGCTGCGGTGAGATCACTGGGGGACGCGCACTTCCCCGGGCCGGGGTGGCAGGCGGCCGGAGTCCCTTCCTCTCTCCTTCCCGGGAGAGAAGGAGAATTGGACAGGCGATCCCCTCAAGCCGTGGCGGCTGGTGCCCCCCCGCCACACGTGGCCCCCCAGACCAGCTGGGAGAATTGGATTGGAGATCCCCCAAGCCACGGAGACAGGCAACCAGGGTCCTTTCCAAACACGTGGCTTCCCGGTCCAGCTGGGAACGGTGGACAGGCACTCCCCCAAGCCGCGGCGGCCGGCGCCCCTCCGCCATGCTTGGCGCCCCGGGCTGGCTGGGAGATTCGGATTGGCACTCCCCCATGCCGCTTCGGCTAACGACCCTACCCCACAGCGAGAATTTTCCAAAGTTAAAGGAGCCACAGCATCTTTTACTGGTGGGACCCGCAGACAAACGTGTGCCACGAACGCCACCTACTGGGCAGGATAAGAAAAACAGAGCGCACAGATTTCACAGAAAAATCTTTCAACCTGCTGGGTCCCACACCCAGGGAAATCTGATTAAATGCCCAGACGCCAACAGAAAATAACGGATCACGCTCGGAAAATTGAAGATATGGCACAGTCAAAGAAACAAACCAATAGTTCAAATGAGATACAGGAGCTGAGACAACTAATGCTGAATATACGAACAGAAATGGAAAAACTCTTCAAAAACAAAAAAATAAATTGAGGGAGGACATGAAGAAGACATGGGCTGAACAAAAAGAAGAAATAGAAAAACTGAAAAAACAAATCACAGAACTTATGGGAGTGAAGGACAAAGTAGAAAAGATGGAAAAAACAATGGATACCTACAATGGTAGATTTAAAGAGAAAGAAGCTAGAATTAGTGAATTGGAGGATGGAACATCTGAATTCCAAAAAGAAACAGAAACTATAGGGAAAAGAATGGAAAAACTTGAGCAGGGGATCAGGGAACTCAAGGACAATATGAACCGCACAAATATACGTGTTGTGGGTGTCCCAGAAGGAGAAGAGAAGGGAAAAGGAGGAGAAAAACTAATGGAAGAAATTATCGCTGAAAATTTCCCAACTCTTATGAAAGACCTAAAATTACAGATCCAAGAAGTGCAGCGCACCCCAAAGAGAACAGACCCAAATAGGCGTTCTCCAAGACACTTACTAGTTGGAATGTCAGAGGTCAAAGAGAAAGAGAGGATCTTGAAAGCAGCAAGAGAAAAACAATCCATCACATACAAGGGAAACCCAATAAGACTATGTGTAGATTTCTCAGCAGAAACCATGGAAGCTGGAAGACAGTGGGATGATATATTTAAATTACTAAAAGAGAAAAACTGCCAACCAAAACTCCTATATCCAGCAAAATTGTCCTTCAAAAATGAGGGAGAAATTAAAACATTCTCAGACAAAAAGTCACTGAGAGAATTTGTGACCAAGAGACCAGCTCTGCAAGAAATACTAAAGGGAGCACTAGAGTCAGATATGAAAAGACAGAAGAGAGAGGTATGGAGAAGAGTGTAGAAAGAAGGAAAATCAGATATGATATATATAATACAAAAGGCAAAATGGTAGAAGAAAATATTATCCAAACAGTAATAACACTAAATGTTAATGGACTGAATTCCCCAATCAAAAGATATAGACTGGCAGAATGGATTAAAAAACAGGATCCTTCTATATGCTGTCTACAGGAAACACATCTTAGACCCAAAGATAAACATAGGTTGAAAGTGAAAGGTTGGGAAAAGGTATTTCATGCAAATAACAACCAGAAAAGAGCAGGAGTAGCTATACTAATATCCAACAAATTAGACTTCAAATGTAAAACAGTTAAAAGAGACAAAGAAGGACACTATCTACTAATAAAAGGAACAATTAAACAAGAAGACATAACAATCATAAATATTTATGCATCGAACCAGAATGCCCCAAAATACGTGAGGAATATACTGCAAACACTGAAAAGGGAAATAGACACATATACCATAATAGTTGGAGACTTCAATTCACCACTCTCATCAATGGACAGAACATCTAGACAGAGGATCAATAAAGAAATAGAGAATTTGACTATTACTATAAATGAGCTAGACTAACAGACATTTATAGAACATTACATCCCACAACAGCAGGATACAACTTTTTCTCAAGTGCTCATGGATCATTCTCAAAGATAGACCATATGCTAGGTCACAAAGCAAGTCTTAACAAATTTAAAAAGATTGAAATCATACACAACACTTTCTCGGATCATAAAGGAATGAAGTTGGAAATCAATAATAGGCGGAGTGCCAGAAAATTCACAAATACGTGGAGGCTCAACAACACACTCTTAAACAACGAGTGGGTCAAGGAAGAAATTGCAAGAGAAATTAGTAAATATCTCGAGGCGAATGAAAATGAAAACACAACATATCAAAACCTATAGGACGCAGCAAAGGCAGTGCTAAGAGGGAAATTTATTGCCCTAAATGCCTATATCAGAAAAGAAGAAAAGGCAAAAATGCAGGAATTAACTGTCCACCTGGAAGAACTGGAGAAAGAATAGCAAACTAATCCCAAAGCAAGCAAAAGGAAAGAAATAACAAAGATTAGAGCAGAAATAAGTGAAATTGAGAACATGAAAACAATAGAGAAAATCAATAAGACCAGAAGTTGGTTCCATGAGAAAATCAATAAGATGGATGGGCCCTTAGCTAGATTGACAAAAAGAAGAAGAGAAAGGACGCAAATAAATAAGATCAGAAATGGAAGAGGAGACATAACCACTGACCTCACAGAAATAAAGGAGGTAATAACAGGATACTATGAACAACTTTACGCTAATAAATA
This sequence comes from Tamandua tetradactyla, assembly GCF_023851605.1. NCBI lineage: Eukaryota > Metazoa > Chordata > Mammalia > Pilosa > Myrmecophagidae > Tamandua > Tamandua tetradactyla. The sequence goes on from NC_135339.1 coordinate 50,985,438, forward strand.
CAACAATTTAGATGAAATGGACGGGTTCCTGGAAAGACATGAACAACCAGCTTTGACTCAAGAAGAAATAGACGACCTCAACAAACCAATCACAAGTAAAGAAATTGAATCAGTCATTCAAAAGCTTCCTAAAAAGAAAAGTCCAGGACCAGATGGCTTCACATGTGAATTCTACCAAACATTCCAGAAAGAGTTAGTACCAACTCTCCTCAAACTCTTCAAAAAAATCGAAGTGGAGGGAAAGCTACCTAATTCATTCTATGAAGCCAACATCACCCTCATACCAAAACCAGGCAAAGATATTACAAAAAAAGAAAACTACAGACCAATCTCTCTAATGAATATAGATGCAAAAATCCTCAACAAAATTCTAGCAAATCGAATCCAACAACACATTAAAAGAATTATACATCATGACCAAGTAGGATTCATCCCAGGTATGCAAGGATGGTTCAACATAAGAAAATCAATTAATGTAATACACCATATCAACAAATCAAAGCAGAAAAATCACATGATCATCTCAATTGATGCAGAGAAGGCATTTGACAAGATTCAACATCCTTTCCTGTTGAAAACACTTCAAAAGATAGGAATACAAGGGAACTTCCTTAAAATGATAGAGGGAATATATGAAAAAACCACAGCTAATATCATCCTCAATGGGGAAAAATGGAAAACTTTCCCCCTAAGATCAGGAACAAGACAAGGATGTCCATTATCACCACTATTATTCAACATCGTGTTGGAGGTTCTAGCCAGAGCAATTAGACAAGAAAAAGAAATACAAGGCATTAAAATTGGAAAGGAAGGAGTAAAACTATCACTGTTTGCAGATGATATTATACGTCGAAAACCCGGAAAAATCCACAACAAAACTACTAGAGCTAATAAATGAGTACAGCAAAGTAGCAGGGTACAAGATCAACATTTAAAAATCTGTAGCATTTCTATACACTAGCAATGAACAAGCTGAGGGGGAAATCAAGAAACGAATTCCATTTACAATTGCAACTAAAAGAATAAAATACCTAGGAATAAATTTAACTAAAGAGACAAAAAACCTACACAAAGAAAACTACAAAAAACTGTTAAAAGAAATCACAGAAGATCTAAATAGATGGAAGGGCATATCGTGTTCATGGATTGGAAGACTAAATATAGTTAAGATGTCAATCCTACCTAAATTGATTTACAGATTCAATGCAATACCAATCAAAATCCCAACAACTTATTTTTCAGAAATAGAAAAACCAATAAGCAAATTTATCTGGAAGGGCAGGGTGCCCTGAATAGCTAAAAGTATCTTGAGGAAAAAAAACGAAGCTGGAGGTCTCGCGCTGCCTGACTTTAAGGCATATTATGAAGCCACAGTGGTCAAAACAGCATGGTATTGGCATAAAGATAGATATATTGACCAATGGAATCAAATGCTCAGATATAGACCCTCTCATCTATGGACATTTGATCTTTGATAAGGAGTCAAGCCAACTCACCTGGGACAGAACAGTCCCTTCAATAAATGGTGCCTAGAGAACTGGATATCCATATGCAAAAGAATGAAAGAGGACCCATATCTTACACCCTATACAAAAGTTAACTCAAAATGGATCAAAGATCTAAACATTAGGTCTAAGACCATAAAACAGTTAGAGGAAAATGTAGGGAGATATCTTATGAAACTTACAATTGGAGGCGGTTTTATGGACCTTACACCTAAAGCAAGAGCACTGAAGAAAGAAAGAAATAAATGGGAGCTCCTCAAGATTAAACACTTTTGTGCATCAAAGAACTTCATCAAGAAAGTAGAAAGACAGCCTACACAATGGGAGACAATATTTGGAAACGACATATCAGATAAAGGTCTAGTATCCAGAATTTATAAAGAGATTGTTCAACTCAACAACAAAAAGACAGCCAACCCAATTACAAAATGGGAAAAAGACTTGAACAGACACCTCTCAGAAGAGGAAATACAAATGGCCAAAAGGCACATGAAGAGATGCTCAATGTTCCTGGCCATTAGAGAAATGCAAATCAAAACCACAATGAGATATCATCTCACACCCACCAGAATGGCCATTATCAACAAAACAGAAAATGACAAGTGCTGGAGAGGATGCGGAGAAAGAGGCACACTTATCCACTGTTGGTGGGAATGTCAAATGGTGCAACCACTGTGGAAGGCAGTTTGGCAGTTCCTCAAAAAACTGAATATAGAATTGCCATACGACCCAGCAATACCATTGCTAGGTATCTACTCAAAGGACTTAAGGGCAAAGACACAAATGGACATTTGCACACCAATGTTTATAGCAGCATTATTTACAATTGCAAAGAGATGGAAACAGCCAAAATGTCCATCAACAGACGAGTGGCTAAACAAACTGTGGTATATACCTACGATGGAATATTATGCAGCTTTAAGACAGAATAAACTTATGAAACATGTAATAACATGGATGGACCTAGAGAACATTATGCTGAGTGAGTCTAGCCAAAAACTAAAGGACAAATACTGTATGGTCCCACTGATGTGAACCAACATTCGAGAATAAACTTGGAATATGTCATTGGTAACAGAGACCAGCAGGAGTTAGAAACAGGGTAAGATAATGGGTAATTGGAGCTGAAGGGATACAGACTGTGCAACAGGACTGGATACAAAAACCCAAAAATGGACAGCACAATAATACCTAATTGTAATGTAATTATGTTAAAACACTGAATGAAGTTGCATCTGAGGTATAGTTTTTTGTTTGTTTGTTTGTGTCTTATGTTTTGTTTTTTTTCTTTTTCCTTTTCTTTTTTTTAATTATTTTTTATTATTATTATTTTTTTCCTCTATATTAACATTCTATATCTTTTTCTGTTGTTTTGCTAGTTCCTTTCCTAAATCGATGCAAATGTACTAAGAAATGATGATCATACATCTATGTGATGATGTTAAGAATTACTGATTGCATATGTAGAATGGAATGATTTCTAAAAAAAAAAAGAAGTTATGGAGAGTGCCACCCCTTTCCATTTCCCAAACCAGCTTTCTAATGATCCTGTGAGAGGGTTATCAATGCCTGAATTTTTCACCAATTCTTCAGATAAGGCCGCTAGGCCTTATAAAGCTTTAATAATAGTTCCATCTGGGGCTGTATTATTGGGGATAAATGTACAACAACTACCCCCAACTATAGCATAAATGCCTCCCTTTTCAGCTACCATCATTCTAGGGCCATTCTATTCTCCCATGTCATTTGGCTAGTGGCATCCAACTGTTCTGCTATTCCCTTAACTGCATCATTGATGTAACTGATAAATCTTTGCTGATTATTCCAATCTACATCTTTTTTTTAAATGGTGGCCCACCAAAATAAGGATGACTCAAATCCTGCAGCTACTTGATTCCTAACCTTAAACTCATCTGGGATTCCCCATGGCACCCCTATACTGTCTAAATAAAATTGATCACTGAAGGAACCAAGTAAGCTTTTATTTCTTTTTTCTTGGGTCAGACTTTCCTCCTCCTTTTCAAATGCCAGGGTGACTGGCATAGCCAACTGGACCAGAGCACAAGTCCCCTTCTACTTCTTAGGTAATACTGGTTGGAGGCTGCCCTTTCCACAATACCACCAAAGGTCTGCTCTGGGTATGGTTAAACTGGAGAAACTGCCTGCTATCCAACCATGCTTGGGTACATGAGGCCATGGCCCCACAGTTTTGGAGCTCTTCCCCCCATCTAGAGAGATAGGCAGAGTGGTTTCCTGAACCAAGGAGGAGGGAAGCTGGTATGGCCTTGACTGGAGGGAAAACGGAGGACAACGTATTAACAATTTTCACCAGGAGTAGTATTCTGAAAAATGAGTACCATTCATTTGAACTCCTTTTCATGTTTCTCCATACCCATTTTATGGTATTCAGCCATTTTAAAGATAAGGAAACTGAAGGAGGAAGAGCTCAAGCACTTGCCTTAAGGCCCAGAACGATTAAGAATTTCGCCTGGTCCCGGGGCCAGGACAGGGCTGAACCTTTGAAAGGTCCCCCCCGTCGGTTCCGGTCTCCTCGACCACTTTCAGTGCGTTGGTTCGTTTTGATTCTTTTTCTTTCTTTCCTTCTTTCTTTTTCTTTCCTCCATTCCTTCTTTCTTTCTTTTTTTGTGTACATGAGAAATAAATGATAACTAATAATAATAATAATAAAATTTTGTATGGCAAAAAAACAAAAAAAAAAAGAATTTCGCCTGGATTCAATATCAAGCAGTCTGGCTCAAGAGTATTTCCACTTAACCACTAAGCCACCTCCCTCACCTCATTCTCTCAAATGGAATCATGGGAGACATGTAAAAACAAAAATCAATTTTTGTATTTCAACTCTCAATATGTTACACTTTAGATGGCATTGGGTTAAACTTTCACTTCCTTATGTGCCTGAGCAAAAAATAGAAAATCCTGGGGAACATCTTTCTGATCACATAAGTATGAATATAAGCCCATTTCTCTTGCTACACCAAGATAATCAATGATATGTGTATCATTAGAAAATCCAATCACTGTTTTTCGTGATGTAAATCACTGCTTTTCATTTGTTCTGCATACCTTCCTCGGGGACATTCAATCCCCAGCCACAGATATATGGTGTGGGTTGCCATTTCCACTGGAGCTCACGGATAACTACCATTTGGGGATCATCTACTTAAGCTAATCTTCTGATCTCATAAAAGAGTTTTATTTTCAATACTAATTCAAATTTCCCACCGAAGGTTCCCACTGTTATAACTCCCAACAAAACTGGTTTCTCAAATTTGTCTCACAGAAATGAGTTTTGTGTCAAGTTTGTTCAGACCAGAAAAAAAAAGAAAACGGGTTTTGCTTGAAGCTTGCCACTCTGAGCATACAGTGCCTCTGCCCAATGGTTTCCTCCTCACTGAATCCTTGGGAGGCACATTTTCTGCCATTTTCTTAGTATCACAACTGAGAAACACCAGAAGGGTTTTATAAAAGTTGAAAAGCCAGAAAAAATACAAGTCTAGTAATTGTGCCTGGGTTCATGCTAACACTAATCTATCACAGCTGCAAAAAATTTTTCCTACTTCTCAAAAAGTCCAGGAGTTCAATATAAATGCACTAATCCTTCTAATTTTCTTGTAAAGCAAGCCACAAGAGAGCTCATTTCTTCAAGGCACAAGGAAGTAAAGTCTTGCCAAACTCACAAAACTAAGAAGTCATAGACATTTAGAGCAAGCTAATGGTATTTTCTACATTCGCTATTATTTTATATGTTTTTTACTCTTTTCTATATATTAAATTTTCTAATACTCCTAGCTACTGAGTATTTACTAGATGCCAGGCACTGTACTAAGCCTTTACACATATCAACTCACTCAAATTTCATAACCACACTAGTAAGTAAGCAGCTTGATTATCTTTGTTTTACAGCTGAGAAAGCTAAAACTTAGAGAGGGAAAGCATCTTGACCAAAATCAGGCAGGAAGAAAGCCTTAATTTAAAGCCACAATATCTTATACTACTCAAACCCTGAACTACATACCACATGCCATTAAAATCATGAAAATTAAAGAAATGCCTATGTTAATACTGTTTCACCTGCATTTTTATTTTACACTAAGCAAACAAAAGGCACAAATAATACCTCCGCTACAAACTGATATGATTTAATCAATGTGAATAAGTGTGCCAAATTTAATCAAGTCCAGGTACACTACCTTCAAAAGTCATAATGGAAAGAAAAAAAAAAACATTAAGGAGCAGGAGGAGAATGCCAAGTGCTTGAGTTGAAACAGGGACTACTCACTGCATTCACTAAAAAATAAATAAAATGGAGCTAGAAAAGCAGTTTGTCTTGAAGCACTGTAATAAATTCACCCTCAAACAAGCCAGAAGTTATGTTAAAAGGAGTACAGGGTGGGCCACGATGGCTCAGCAGGCAGAGTTCCCGCCTGCCATGCCAGAGACACAGATTCAATTCCTGGTGCCTGCCCATGTAAAACAAACTAACTAACTAATAAAAAGGAGTGCAAAGGTATCTTCCCAGTGCAATAGTACAGGAGCAAACAAGATTATCATGTAATACAAATGTTTTTGATAAGTTCAGCAACAGAAAATTCTTTACTCTCAGCTCCACTTTCCTATGTGCCTACCCTGTTTACTGGCCAGCTCCATTTGCCTGCCTCACTGCTCTTCCAAAACTCTGCATATCTGGTGGATATTACCATTTTACCTCTAAACCACTATCCCCTTTACACCTTCCCTATAACTCCCAATGGTACCACCTTCTGCAGAGATCTCCACCTTGGAGTTACTGCTGGTTTCTTCTTCCCAACACTCAGACCTCATGAATCATCAGGTTTCAACAACCCTTCTTCTATATCTCTCTATTCATCAATTGGACATAGCCCTGATCTCTATCCTGCACACCACAGCCCAAGCAATTGGTCTAAACCACAATTTTCACAGCGTTATTTCTATATTCATAAACTAACGGCGGCTGCCAATTTAGCCCCATATCACTCAAGGCTCTTGTATTAGCTAGGGTTCTCTAGAGAAGCAGAATCAGCAGGAAATATCTGTAGATAAAAAATTTATAAAAGTGTCTCACATAACCATGGAAATGTACAGTCTGAGGTCTATATGGCAGGCCACAAACTGATAATTCCAATGAAGGTCCACAACGAACTCTCAGGAGAGGCTGGCAGGGCAATGGTGGGAATGTAAAAGTCCAAGGTTTGCAGGGCAGGCTGCATGCTAGTAAATCCAATGAAGTTCTTCAATGAATCTCAGCAGAGAGGTTGGCTGGACAACTGTGGGGATGGAAGAGTCCAAATTCATAGGGCAGGCTGTGAAGCTGGCAACTCCAACAAAGAGTCTGGATGAACTCCACAGGAGAGGCTCAGTGGATGAAGTAGGAAGAGTGACTAGTCTTCTGAATCTTTCTTAAAAGCCTTCCACTGATTAGATTAAGTGTCACGCATTGCAGAAGCACTCCCCTTAGCTGATTACAAACACAATCAGCTGTAGATACAGCTGACATAATCATGATTTACGTCCATGAAATGTCCTCATAGGAATAGCCAGGTCAGCGCTTGCCCGACCAGACAACCAGGCACAACCACCTGGCCAAGTTGACACGTGAACATGACCATGACAGCTCTCAACTCATTTCTTCTTATACAGCTCATTTTTCTTGCTTTCCATCATGGCCCTCTCTGTTCAGTCAAATTTCTTTCCACCCTTCTCCTTTCACATCTCTCACAATGTCACCACCCTAGTGGGTCTAATATGCAGGAACGTATACTTGTCTTTGCCATTTAGACAGTTACATCAACACAAGATATATGCTGTTATGTATTCATGCTCATGCTACCTGACTATTTACAATCATGAAGAAAGATTCACATGATCCAAGTGTTTCTTTGAGGTCTGGTAGATTATTTTAATTTATTTTTTATTTCATTTTTTAAAATTTATTTTTCCTTTATTGTAATAAAGATAAACAATAGAATCATATAATGGTAGAAATGAAACTTTAAAGAGATACTATTTCTCCATTCTCATTTTACCAAGGAGAACTCATCATCCTAGACATACTCAGTGATTTTTATTAGATCATCAGAACTCAGGACTTCAGGCTCCTAGTTGGCATCCAACTTTTGATTAACCATTCAACTCTGCTTATCCTGACTGGTGGAAGAAGGAAGATGAAAAAATCAGCAATGACTATAGCATGCTCATTCCATAGTCAAGGAAAATTTGAGTTATTCATTGAAATGGGTTCTTTAATGAAGGCCATCTCAAATATCCATGTGTATTATGACTCTCCAGACTGGAGTAGGTGGAATGGAAATATGAAATCAATGTTTCCCAACCTTGGTGTTCTGGTTTGCTAGCTGCTGGAATGCAATATACCAGAAACGGAATGGCTTTTAACAAGGGGAATTTAATAAGTTACAAGTTTACAGTTCTAAGGCCTAGAAAGTGTCCCGATTAAAACAAGTCTAAAGAATTGTCCAATCAAAGGCATCTAGGGAAAGATACCTTGGTTCAAGAAGGCGGATGAAGTTCAGGGTTTCTCTCTCAAGTGAGAAGGCACATGGCGAACACAGTCAGGGCTTCTCTCTCAGCTGGAAGGGCACATGGCGAACACGGCATCATCTGCTAGATTTCTCTCCTGGCTTCCTGTTTCATGAAGCTCCCCGGGAGGCATCTTCCTTCTTCATCTCCAAAGATCTCTGGCTGAAGGACTCTCTGCTTCGTAGTGTCACTCTCTCTGAATCTCTCATTCTCCAAATATTTCCTCTTTATAGGACTCCAATAAACCAATCAAGACCCACTCAAATGGGTGGAGACATGTCATCCCCTAATCCAGTTTAACAACCATTCTTAACTAAATCACATCAACCAGGGAGATGATCTCATTACAGTTTCAAATATACAGTATTGAATAGGGATGATTCTACCTTTATGAAATGGGATTTATATTAAAGCATGGCTTTTCTTAGGGGGCATACTTCCTTTCAAACCAGCACACTTGGTTATCATGAAAGGCTTTGCTCAAAAGAAAACTCTGAAAGATTAGTGTTCTACAATGCACACTGTAAATGACAGTTATTGTTATTGACATCTCTGTTATTCAGATATGGTGATACCAGAGATAGGTACAATTCTGAAAAAGGAAGAAAACTGAGAGGCTGTATCCAGCTCCTTTGAAATATTTAACAGAATAATAATAGCTAATGCCTATGTAGCACTTGACAATTTTAAACATTTTTTCCGTAGATAGTAACAAGCAAAAGAAAGATTAACCCCTGTTTAAGAAGGTTATTGCTATTGTTTTGTCACTGCTAATTGGAGGGGTCCCCCTAAATGGCTGTTTTACACCAATTTAATTATAGTTATGTTTTTGTTGCAGAAATAAGACGATATAAATAAAGAAGTGTAGAATATTACAATAAGAAGAGGACTTAGAATTAATTTGGTTACTATTCTCAAACTACACACCTACACAACACAGGTATCGGGTATTCAACTACAAAAAGTAAACAGCAGTGTGCCTTTCCCTAATCCACAGAAAAAGAAAGTAACCGAATGAATACAGAGCGTGAGAAGGAAATGAAATTCTGCCAACAATCAGTAAGCTAGAAAGGGGACCTCAGCCCCAGAAGAGAACGTCAGCACTGGCGGACACCTTGGTTTTAGCCCAGTGAGAACCTGAGAAAAGAATCTACCCGAGCCATGCCAGACTGCTTCCCTTCAGAAACTGTGAAATAATAAATTCATGTTCTTTAAAACCTGTGCATTTGTGGTGATTTGTTATGCACCAATAGAACACAAACCTAGATGTTTGTGATAGATTCTCAACTTGAAATTATTCTATTACTCAATTTCATAAGTATAGGTGCCTCTTCATTAGATAAATGGGGAAGGGCATGGTTAGATGTGTAGGTTGGTAATCTTTCTTAAAGGAAAATGTGGCAATAATTATCGAGGATCTTAAATACGGCTATACCCTTTGGCCCAGTCACTCCACTTCTAGGAATTCACTTTAAAAGAAATAGAGGTGTGTTCAAACAATACCTTTGTGTCATTTTTTTATTTTTTTATTTTATTTTTTTATTTTTTTTTTTATAAATTAAAAAAAGAATTAATGAAACAATTAGAAATCATTCCAATCTACATGTACAATCAGTAATTCTTAATAACATCACATAGTTGCATATTCATCATTTCCCAGCACACTTGCATCGATTCAGAAAAAGAAATAAAAAGACAACAGAACAAGAACCAAAACAATAATAGAAAGAAAAAAACAAAAAAAACAAAAACAAAAAACCTATACCTCACATGCAGCTTCATTCAGTGTTTTAACATGATTGCATTACAATTGGGTAGCATTGTGCTGTCCATTTCTGAGTCTTCATATCCAGTCCCGTTGTACAGTCTGTATCCCTTCATCTCCAATTATCCCTTCTCTTTTTTTTTTTTTAATTAACGGAAAAAAAGAAATTAACCCAACATTTAGAGATCATACCATTCTACACATGCAATCATTAATTCTTAACATCATCACATAGATGCATGATCATCATTTCTTAGTACATTTGCGTTGGTTTAGAAGAACTAGCAACATAACCGAAAAAGATATAGAATGTTAATATAGAGAAAAAAATAAAAGTAATAATAGTAAAATCAAAACAAAACAACACAAAACAAAACAAAAACCTATAGCTCAGATGCAGCTTCATTCAGTGTTTTAACATGATTACTTTACAATTAGGTATTATTGTGCTGTCCATTTTTGAGTTTTTGTATCTAGTCCTGTTGCACAGTCTGTATCCCTTCAGCTTCAATTACCCATTGTCTTACCCTGTTTCTAACTCCTGCTGAACTCCGTTACCAATGACATATTTCAAGTTTATTCTCGAATGTCCGTTCACATCAGTGGGACCATACAGTATTTGTCCTTTAGTTTTTGGCTGGATTCACTCAGCATAATATTCTCTAGGTCCATCCATGTTATTACATGGTTCATAAGTTTATCTTGTCTTAAAGCTGCATAATATTCCATCGTATGTATATACCACAGTTTGTTTAGCCACTCTTCTGTTGATGGAGATTTTGGCTGTTTCCATCTCTTTGCAATTGTAAATAATGCTGCTATAAACATTGGTGTGCAAATGTCCGTTTGTGTCTTTGCCCTTAAGTCCTTTGAGTAGATACCTAGCAATGGTATTGCTGGGTCGTATGGCAATTCTATATTCAGCTTTTTGAGGAACCGCCAAACTGCCTTCCACAGTGGTTGCACCCTTTGACATTCCCACCAACAGTGGATAAGTGTGCCTCTTTCTCCGCATCCTCTCCAGCACTTGTCATTTTCTGTTTTGTTGATAATGGCCATTCTGGTGGGTGTGAGATGATATCTCATTGTGGTTTTGATTTGCATTTCTCTAATGGCCAGGGACATTGAGCATCTCTTCATGTGCCTCTTGGCCATCCGTATTTCCTCTTCTGAGAGGTGTCTGTTCAAGTCTTTTTCCCATTTTGTAATTGGGTTGGCTGTCTTTTTGTTGTTGAGATGAACAATCTCTTTATAAATTCTGGATACTAGACCTTTATCTGATATATCATTTCCAAATATTGTCTCCCATTGTGAAGGCTGTCTTTCTACTTTCTTGATGAAGTTCTTTGATGCACAAAAGTGTTTAATTTTGAGGAGTTCCCATTTATTTATTTCCTTCTTCAGTGCTCTTGCTTTAGGTTTAAGGTCCATAAAACCGCCTCCAGTTGTAAGATCCATAAGATATCTCCCAACATTTTCCTCTAACTGTTTTATGGTCCTTTTGTGTCATTTTTTATAACAGTAATAAAAAATATCCAGCATTAGGAAAATGGTTAACTTAATTGTGTAACCATATGATGAAGTATAAGTAAACTATTAAAAATAATGTTTTCAAAGAAAACTTAGTGGCACATGGAAATGATCATGATATAATATTAAATGAAAAAGCAGCCTATAAAACATTATGAGAATGATACAGCTACTGTGGAAAACAGTCTAGCTATTTCTCCAAAATGTTATATATAGAGTTACCATTTGACCCAGCATTTTCATTCCTGAATATATAACCAAGAGAATTGAAAACACATGCCCACACAAAATCTGTATGTGAATATTCATAGCAGCATTACTTATAATAGCCCCAAAGTGGAAACAATCCAAATTCTACCAACTGATGAATGGATAAATAAAACGTGGTATATCCATACAATGGGATATTACTCAGAAATAAAAAGGAATGAAGTACTATACATTCTACAACATAGGGTGAAAACATTATTTAAGTTAAGTGAAAGAAGTCAGTCACAAAATACTACATATTATATGATTCCATTTTTGTGAAATGTCCAGAATAGGCAAATCCATTCAGACAGAAAATAGAGAAAGTGCCTGCCACGAGTTAGGGGGAGAGGGGAATGGGGATTGCTAATGGGTATGGGGTTTCTTTTGAGATAACAAAAATATTCTAAATTAGCTTTTTTTCAGAAAAAATTAAAAATTTTAATCATTTAAAAGAAAATTTTACAATATGGCAAAATGCCAAAATTTCAAAAGGTAAATATTTTCTTTTTTGGTTAAGATCTTTTTATAACTTCTCATTAAGAGCAAACAAATAATGTAAGAAAATATTGTCATTTTAATAGAGTTAAAACCAAATTCTTGTTTTACATGAAGATGCATCTCATAAGAAAACGATCAAAGATCTTATAAAACTATAAAATCTTAGCCAACCTTAAAAGTGAATTAATAAAATTCACTTCCAACAAGACTTCTACAACTTTCTATAGCCATCCATTTTATCTTAAAAATTTCTGTTTCTCATTCTGCAACAGTTATTTTACTTTAAGTGAAAAAGCATTCTCTTTTTCCTTAACAAAAACAGTTCCTGCATACTTTACATACTTAAATTACCAAAAAAGATCTTGAAATAAATCTTCAAGCCAACATCCTACAAAACACAATTCTTCTTTTGTGTGTGTGTGTGTGTGAAAAATAACATATATACAAAAAAGTAATAAATATCAAAGCACATCACAACAACTAGTTATAGAACAGGTTTCAGAGTTTGGTATGGGTTACAATTCCACAATTTCAGGTTTTTATTTCTAGCTACTCTAAGATACTGGAGACTAAAAGAAATATCAATATTATGATTCAGCAATCATACTTGTTTGTTAAACCCTACCTTCCCTGTAGAACTCCACCATTTCCTTTGATCTTTCTTCCACTCTTTAGGGGTTCCCATTTGGGCCATGCCCATTCTAAATTTTCATGTTGGAAGGGGCTATTGATAATATGGGATAGGGGGATGGAACTAGTTGAAGTTCTGGAGAGGCTGGCTCCTCTGCATTTATCTGATCACTAAATTAGATTTTGATGGTGGTTGGTGTGCTAGTTTGAAAGGATAACGCGCCCTAGAAAAGCCATGTTTTAATCCTGATCCAATCTTATGGAAGCTAATCCTGATTCAACAATGTAGGCCGGAATGTTTTGATTAGATTATCTTCATGGGGATGTGATGCGCCCAATTGTGGGCATTGATTTTTTTTTTAGATGAAGATGTTACTCTGCCCATTCCGGGTGGGTCTTGATTAGATTACTGGAATCCTTTAAAATCTCTGGAGATGAAAAAGGAAAATGACCCTGAGAGAGCTTCATAAAACAAGAAACCTGAAGAGAAAGTTAGCAGATGTCGCCATGTGCCTTTCCAGTTGAGAGCAAAATCCTGACCTTCATCAGCCTTTCTTGAGTGAAGGTGACCTCTTATTGGTGTCTTAATTTGGACATTTTTGTAGACTTGCTTCAATTGGGACATTTTCATGGCCTTAGAACTGTAAACTAGCAACTTAATAAATTCCCCTTTCTAAAAGCCATTCCATTTCTGGTATATTGCATTCCAGCAGCTAGCAAACAAGAACAGCTGCATTGTTACTATACTAAATATCACTAAAATGTACACTTTAAAAGAGTGAATTTTATGCTATGTGAATCCCTCATGTAGCCTAGCACAGGAATAACACAAGGTAAGAGGTGATCTAAAATAGACTGAAGTGGAAAGATCATAAATTTGCTATGCACAACATCAGAAGAGGGGTCCTTGTGGAGGAAACTATAAATTATCTCATCAACCCTCACAATAACTCTATGAGGTAAGTATTTTTACCATCCTTACTTTATAGATGTAGAAACTGAGACTCAAAGAGTTTAAGTAACCTGCCCAAGGTTATGTCAAATAAGAGGTAGAACTGGGATTTGATCTCAGAAAGTACAACTCAAAAGTTTATTACAAAAATAATAAACATTTATTATTATTCATGCAATGTTCTGAGGATTTTATTAATTTATTTATATAATTACTAACTTATTTACAATGACATTAACTTAATCCTCAAAACAACTGCCTATGAGATAGACAATTATTAGCCTGTTATTATACTATCTCCTTTCATAATAAAAATAATTCATATTCCTCTTTCAGAGTGCACTCAGATTTCAGTTCCTCCAAAGTGACTCCATAATTTACTTCGGCTTGCCCTCCTATTTTTTGATTGAACAGAGCATGTTCTTTCACCAGATTAATTTGTGTGATTAATTTTTGACTGTATACACCACTAGACTAAAACCCCTGTAAGGGAATATTATTATCAATTAAGGTAATTGTAACTTCTGTAATAGATAAACCCTGAAATCTCAGAGACTTAGCAAAGTAGCTCCTTTCTCACTCATGCACAGTCAGCTGCAGGAGCTCCAGAAAGAAGATTTTCACCTGGCAATTCAAGGACCAGTGTCCTTCCACCTGGGCCTCCCCGCATTTCCCCAGGCCTCTGATCCATTACTTTCAGTGGATGGATAGGAAAACAGAAAGTGGGGGATTGACTGGGTTTTTCTTTTAATGGACCAGCCCTAAATGTGGCAAAGCACACTGAAGAGGTATGAAAGAGAGGTTGGATAAACATCTAGCTAGTCTCCTTCACACAACGGGGCAGAAATGAGGAGTTATCCATCTTTCCACATGATCTTTTCTTTTACCTAATGGTGGGTATTCACAACTCCATGACAGAAAAAAAGACTCCTACACCATAAGTTCCATGATAGCAGAAACCTGGTCTGTCTTGTCTTGTTTGCCATGCTATTTTTCCCAGAGCTATCAAACTTTTTAAGGTCCTACAAAAAAGTGATTAATACCTGAAGAAATACTTTTTTGCCTAAAATATGAAAGAAAAATGACAGCATCAAGATTAGTAAGTGAAATTTCCTCAAAAGATAATATTATGTCAACTAATTAACTAAAATTCCACTCAACTAACTGTACATGGTTATGTAGTAATATAATGTAGTCAAAATTACAGGAAAAAAATAACTTACATAAGAGCAAATAATTCTAAAAATCCCTTCCAAAATATAAAACAAAATTTATATTTAAAATGTTTATACAGTACGGGGAAGAATTACAGAGCATCACAGGGCCAAGAGAGGTTGTAAGCAATCAGCCCTCCTAGCATTTGGCACACCGTAGATATTCAGTTAACATTACTAAACACAGCTCTCATTTTTCCCCAGCCCCCATTCTGTAAGACTTTCTTAGTTATGTCCTGAAACTTTATTTTCCCCTTGATGATTTGAAATAGGCTAGGATTTTTACTAATATTCCTACTGCCTAAACGTTTCTTCAACCTGAATTCTGGTAATTTAAAAATCTAAATCTCAAATTCTGATCATTCACTTGTTTTAATTTTTAAAATTCACTAGAGGAAAAAAAAAAAAAAGACAAGCTAATATGGCCACCCTGTGAAACAAACTGACTTCTGGTTTCCAAATCTGCTCTACGTGTCAACTACATTCAGAGACTAGAAGGCTCGGTCTAGCATCTTGGCAGCTCCAATTCATAGATGGAATACTAAATCCTAAATCCCTATCCCCAGCTCTCATTCACCAACTGTAAGGATATTTATAAGATAGAGCCCTCATTCTGAATCAGGCTGGAGTCCAGGCCTCCAACTCTGAAGACTTTTTACAAACTTCCCAATGAAATGCAATAAACCTGTTAAATGTGACCCAGTCTGATAGTCTTCTTGCAGATGCAAAGGCTAATATATGAGATACTCCTTTTTACCAGGAGATGTGCAATCTAGAAGGGTTGACAGATTATAAAGAACCTCCTAAATTCATAAAAAAACAAAAAAATACCATGCATGCTAATTAACAATACATTTCTCTACTCCCGCAGAGCTTCCCAATTCATTATTAACACTAAGAGTGGTAGTAGATTATATTCACAATAGCAGCAGCTAAGTTGAACAATTTCAGTGTGCCAAGTTTAATGTTTTTCCGACATCCATCTGATGTCATACACAACTCTCTGAATTAGGTGTTATTTTCATTATTCTCATTTTACAGATGAGAAAAACTGAGGCTTAGGGAGATTAAGTAAACTGCAAAGGCTCCATTGCTAGTTAATGGTGGAGCCAGGACTCCTTCCAGAGTCCAGCTCTTAACTGCTCACTAAGATGCCTGTATTATGCATTCCACTATTATGAAAACTCAAAGAAATGGAGGTTCTTCCAAAATTTTTTCCTTCAGAAACAGTCCTTGGGACACTTCAGGTTCACCAGGAGGATTTAAAAGCATATCCAAAACAATTAATCATGAATGGCAAGTGGACTGTTCCAGTCCAGACTTTTTCAATTTGCAAACATCAAATAAACGTTTTAGTCATGGAGTCAGAGAATAATAAAATAAAAATGAAACCTCAGGAAATTAGTATGAATCACACCTTAAGACTATATATATTTTCTAGTCTTCAATAGTCATTGTTTTTCATATTTACTGGGTTAACTCAGAATGAGACATAATGTTCACTACCTTTACTCCCAAAGCAAAGCAATATTAATTTTTCAGTCCAAGTAGGAAAACACACTTTGGCCTTTCCTCATTCCTTTTTTTGAATTGAAAAAATAAAAAAGAAAGAAAGGAAAAAGAAGAGTTCTCTGCCCTTGTGCTTAAAGAAATAAAATCCAATGTTTAAATTGCAATATGGTGTCTACATATGTTTTTACCAGCATAATCTCAACTTTCTCCAAAAACAGCTATAAAAGAAATTACCAATAAAAACACTCAGCAGCAAACTTTATAGTCAGATGATACAAAGTAACAGATTTATCTACTGCTAGGATGCCTCACTTGCCTTCCCAGACTCTGCTTTCCTACACGTTACTCTCTAAGGAGGAAGTTAGAGGAGAGATAATCACACTGATCTTTTTTCAAGTTTTGTTTATTATCTTATAAGTTAGTGTTTAGGGGAAAGGAAGACGCAGAAAAGTAGCAATCAGAGTGTGCCATCAAAAGTTATATCTCATCAAATACAGCTGATTTTAATTCTGAAGGTACTGCTTTTGGTTTCCCATATGCCTCTAGGTTTCTATTTGGGTGCCCCCACCACCACCACCGCAATAGCTATTAATCAATCATCAGTCACGTAACAAATATGTATTGAGAATCTGCTTGGTTAAGGCACTATTCTTTTTAGAGTGGGTTACAAAGTTACATAAGAACTAGAGCTATGCCCTCAAGAAGCTTAAAACCTAGAGAAAATTCATAGGAAAAAGTGTGGACTAAACACAAATAACTGTTACCTTGGGTGTGGGATAGTAGAGAGAGATGAGAGAAGGAAGAAGCAATCATTTTTAATTGTTCTT
The DNA here is from genome assembly GCF_023851605.1 of Tamandua tetradactyla. NCBI lineage: Eukaryota > Metazoa > Chordata > Mammalia > Pilosa > Myrmecophagidae > Tamandua > Tamandua tetradactyla. The sequence goes on from NC_135339.1 coordinate 51,002,699, forward strand.
AACTTTTTTATTGTATAACATAACATATATACAAAGCAAAGAAAGAAAAAAGCAATTATTTTCAAAGCACTCTTCAACAAGTAATTACAGGACAGATCCCAGAGTTTGTCGTGGTCACTTTTCAATTTATATACCAAATTTACTTTATAAGGAACATGTATCACTTTTGTATTATTTTTTAATTTATAATCTAGTTAGGAAGATAAGATACAAAAATAATACAAAGATATAAGAGTAGTAAGTCAGTCTACAAAACCAATCTGTGGGTCTATAGGTGATTTGCTTGTCACTGTTCAATTTTAATCATGTTGATGAAAATTCCAATGTTTATCAGGCTAACCTATTCTCAAGAACTATGAACTGTATTCAATCTCAGCACATTCCAATTTTGAATCCAGGTTTATTTTGCTAATGGTGATCTTAAGTTTCAACTTTAGCAGTCTCATGGAAAGAAATGTGCTTTCATATTGCTGGCTGGACTCCAAGATTTTTCAGTGTTGATTTGAGCACATAATCAGATGAATATGTTTATCTTCAAAATCTATGGAATGATGTATTCTTTTAATGAGCACAGTTTCTTTTCAGATGGATCAGTTTCTATTAAAATGCGCCACAATGATAAAGCAGATGTTTGATCATCCAGAAACACCAAGGCAGCTGGCAGAATCTTAAAGCATGAATCTGACTCATGAAAAACTGTGAATCTTTTCTGCAATTAAGGTATCAATTTCTTTGAACTAATCCTGCAAATCTGCAAACTCAGAAACATTAAGAAATGGGAGACTGTACATTCTCCACTTGCCTCTTGATCAAATATAACCTCATCAGGGAATTCTCTTACCTACCTTATTAAAATAGCATCCTTTTCTCCTTATCCTTTATCCCCACCCTCTACTTTATTTATTACACATCACCATTTGACTGTAAAATAGCTATTTTTTTTTTGTCTATTTTTCTATATCATGTCTTTCCCTCTACTAGAATGTGGCAGAGATTACTGGTTGTCCTTCAATATCTATTCTCTCATAGATATAGGGCCCCGCTTGAGTTTCAGCTGTGCATATATGACCTTCCAGAATCAAGAGTATATTTCTTAGCTTCCTTTGCAGCTAGGTGTGGCCATGTGACAAAGTTCTGGCCAATGGCATTTTTTTTGGAAAGTGATATATACCACTTCTGGTGTTCGTCCTTTATAGGGAACGGGAGTCTGCTACTTCTTTCCCTTTTCTTCTTACCATTGAGAACATGGATGCAATTTTGAGTTATTCTGGACCATATACATGTGGAAAACAAACTAGGAATGATAAAGTCTGGGTACCTGGATGATTTCATGCGACAACGGTTAAATCATCATGGGCCACTCTTAAATGAGAAAGAAATAAACTTCTATGTTATTGAAGCTACTTTTATTTTCAATCACTGTTAAATACAGCTGAACTTATATTCCAACAAATATACTTCAAGAAGGCAGGGACTTTTCTGTTTTGTCCACTACTGTTTCCCTAGCTCATATAAAAGTATCTGGTAGAAAGTAAGTGTTTGACAAATATTTCTGGAATGAATAAATGAAGCAATAAATGAAGCAATGAGTGTTCAAGCCCAATTTCCAATTTGAATTTCAGTATCTTTACTTGTTTGAACAAATCAGCAATATGCTTATTTTTATTTGTTTTGCTTGGATTTTGTTTCTACCTTAGCATTCTCTAAATCAGGGTATTCAGGGGTCTTATTCCACTAAACGATGCATTTTAAGCCACTATTAGTTGGGGGATCCCAAAGGGCTACTTTGTCAGCCTTTTGTCTGACAAAGTAGTTGAGGAGATCTTGTCAACAAGTTTCCATTGCCTTGCCATCTGACAGCATTAAAAGAAACTAAATATTAATACTCTACACTTCAGCTTTTTCCAAGTATCCCACCTAATAAAGTGGCAATAATTAGGGGCAGAATTCTAGAAACCATTAATAATCTTAATCACTTTCTTTATCACACCATTCTATGAACCTGACCTACACCTTCTCTTGAAGAAATATGAAAGAAGAATGATTATCCCACTTATCTCTTTGACTTGAACAAACTCTTAGAGCCTTCCCTCTCTTCTTTCCTTACATATGACTGCAAGCGAACTCAGTGTTTACATGTTTAGGGAAAACTTCTCAAATTTCTTCTTGGTGAGTAGACTCCATTAGATCATATTTGCTAGAAGATTTTTTTTATTGTTCTTTTTTGCAAAAAAAAAACCTTCAGAGAGTATCTTAGTTTGCCAGGGCTGCTCACCACAAAATGAGCTGACTTAAGTGACAGGAATTTATTGGCTGATTGGTTTGGAGTCTAGAAGTCCAAAGCTGACATGTCAGCAAGGCCAAGCATTCTCCTAGAGTTGGCAGTGTTCAAGTGATAGTAGTCCTCCATCACATGGCAAAGTCATTGCTCTCCTCCTGTGACTTTCTCTGACTGTGTCCAAATTTCCTCTCTTTAAAAGGCCTCCAGTAATAGATTTAAAAAAGAGAGCCACCCTGATTCAATGTGATCATGCCTAAACTAAATACAACATCTTCAAAAGGTCCTATCTAAAAATAGCTTCACACTCACAGGCTCATGGACTAAGATTAAGAGCATGTCTTTTGTTGGGGTACATGATTCAATCTACCATTTTGAGTTTAACCCATGGACTATAAGTTAGATGCCCTGACAGAGAAAAACTTTGTATCATGGAGTAGCCTAAGAAAGCATAACGGAAAGGATGAGACTTACCTAGACTTTGTAAAATGGCCACAATCTCAAGTAGTGGAGTGAATAGGAATATTACAATAAGGTGGTACAAGCTAGGGCTTAGAGGTTGGCAAGGAACAGAATAGTACTATTCATTCATAATAGCCCCAAACTGGGAATATACTAAATGGCCACTAATGGTAGAATGGATAAAGAGTAGCATATTCATAAAACTGAATAGTAAACGGCAATGAAAATGTATAAACTACAACTACATAAAACAAATATGGATGAATCTCACAGATAAAATGTTGAGTAAAAGAAAATAGATACAAAAAATAGTACCTATTATAAGTTCATCTATATAAAGTTCAAAAATATGCAAAATGAATCTACTGGTTACTGTGGGGGATAGGTAGAGAGAGACTGGAAGGGAACACAAGGATGGCTTCTGGCATACTAATGTTCCATTTGTTGGTTTTGGTTCTAGTTATATCACTGTGTTCACTTTGAGAAATTCACAAGCTGTACTTTTTATGGCTGATGTATTTCTGTGTAGGTATGTCATACTTCAGTAAACAAAAAAACAAAAAGAATAAAAGGTCAAGAACAGTGAGGATATTTCTGAACAGATATTGTTAGGGTGTCCCTCACTGGCACAATAATGGATAAATTGACCAACAGAATAGATTAGAGGAACCAGAAAAGACCTAGGTATGTATACCTAAAATTTTCAGTATACGACAGAGATAGCATATCCTACTAGAGATAGAAAAAGTATAGTGATATGGGAAAAGATGAAAATGGATCCCTACCTTCACATAATATAGAAAATCATGGATTACAAAAGTAAATGTTGAAAACATATTGTACAAACAGACTTTATGATGACTACTTAGGGTTTTTTTTTTTTAATATGCCTATGGACAAGCTAAGATATCTGTTTTTTGGTGGTTCTAAGTGTACTGTTTGTTTTTTTAAGTAAAGTAACTTTTGAGCAAAAAAAAAAAAAAAAAGTAAATGTTGATTATGGACACCCAAATCAATAGGCCAAACCCTTGATCTTGGCATTTGCTCTTGTGAAGTTTATGTTTGTAGCAGAGATGCTTAGCCTACCTGTAGGTATGCCTGAGAGCTACTTCCGGAGGACCTCTTTTGTTGCTCAGATGTGGCCTCAATCTCTCTAAGCCCAATTCTGCAAGTGAAATCATTGCCCTCTCCCCTACATGGGACATGACATCCAGGGGTGAAAGGCTCCCTGATGGCATGGGAGATGAGTCCCAGAGATGAGTCTGCCCTTGGAACCATGGGATCAACAATGTCATCCTGACCAAAAGGGGGAAAGGAAATGTAACAACTAAGGTATCAGTGGCTAAGAGAGTTCAATCAAAGTTGAGAGGTTACTCTAAAAGAAAGATGCTTTCAAACACAAGCCTCAGTTAGACATTGCTACGTACCATAACTTGCCAAACCCCAACCAAAACCATTCCAGCCAATCCTACAGAACACCTAGCATGAAATATAAGATTCTACAATTGTTCCATGCATTAGGGTAACTGTCCAGAAACCTACAAGCTCCAGATGGGTCCCTGGACCAAATGAGTCCTGAAATGCAGAGGGGCCAATATCTCCAGAACATCAACTAGTTTCATCCTCCTATCCCATTTTATTGACAGCCTCTTCCAACATGAAAAAGTTAGAATAGACATAGCCCAAATACCCTAAAGAGTGAGAGAAAGATCAGATGGTGGAGTTATACAGAGAAGGTAGGATTTAACAAATGCATATGACTGCTGGATCATTATACTGATAATTGTTTTAGTTTCCAGTATCTTAGAGCAGCTAGAAGTAAAAACCTAAAATTGTAGAATTGTAACCCATACCAAACTCTGAAATCTTTTCTACAACTAATTGTAGTGATGTGCTTTGAAATTTATTGCTTTTTTCTATATATGTTATTTTTCCAAAAAAAAAGTCAATTGTGATGATTAAAATATATATATATTACTTCTAGCCTCCAGTGTTCTGAAGCAGCCAGAAGAAAAAATCTGAGAGGATAGAATGATAAACCCATGATAAACTCTGGGATCTGTTTAGTAACTACTTGTTGAAGAGTGCTTTGAAAATTATTGATTTTTTTTCTTTCTTTGCTTTATATATATGTTCTATTATACAATAAAAAGTTTTTAAAACATAAATAAAATTAAAAAACCTCTGCCTAAAAAAAAAAAGATAAATGTTGAATTAAACCTTAAAGGTCCTACTAGAAAATACGAGTGACTATCTTTTGGACAAGTAGGGAAAGATTTCTTAAACAAAAACAAAAAGCACTGATCATAAAATAAAAATTTGATAAACTGACTACCAAAATTAAGAACTATATTTACAAAAAATGACAAGACAATCCAAAATGGGAGAAAATAAAGCAATGCTCACAAAAAAGAATATCATCAAGAGTATATAAAGAACTCCTACATATCAATAAGAAGCACATGAAACCCAAGAGTAAATAAGTAAATGATCTGAAGTATTTCACAGAAGAAGAAATGCATGTGGCCAATGAACCTATGAAGATCTGGTAAAGATCACTAGATTAGAAAAATGCAAAGTCAGACCTTAGAGAAATAATTTTTAACTCATTTGATTGATAAAAGTAAAACATTAGAAAATACAAAGTATTGGAGAGGATGTAGATCCACAGAACCTCTTATACATCACTGTTGGTAGTGTAAACTGGTGCAACCACTTTGGAAAACAGTTTACCATTATCCCCAAAATCTGAACATTCATAAACCCCCTATGTTTCAGAAATTCCACTCCTAGATATATATCCAAGAGAAACTTTTAGACATGTATAACAGGCAACATGTACACAAATGGCCACAAAACATTGTTAATGTAATGTAAATATGGAAACAATCTAAATATACATCAACTGGAGAGTACATGAGTAAATGACAATATATTTGAATAGAGGACTATTGTGCTGCAATCAAAACAAATGAATTACAGCAACATACAACAATATAGATGAAACTCAGAAATAAAACAACAAGAATTTAAAATGTATACTTTTAGGAAAACATATAAATGCAATAGCATTATATAATAAGGAAAGTAAGGACTAATGGCTATGGGATTCAGGATAATGTTTACCTTGATTGGAGAGTTGAGAGGCGTAGGACTGGGATGACCAAAAGAGATGACACATATGCTAGAGGCAGGATGTGTCAAGATCCCAGCTTTTGCTTTGGCTGGTAAGCTTATCGGTGTTTATTTCATTATTGAAAGTAACCACTACAAAACAAATGAACTAACAAATGTACCAGTCCTCTTTTATGCAGATGTTAACAACCTTTTGCAAAGTAAAGGAGACAATTTTCAAGACAATACTTTGAAAACAAAATAGAAAAATTCCTGTTCTGTTGAGAAATACATTGCTTTAAATTTCACATGAAGTAGTTTCTTTGAAAAAAAAAGGGTGAGGTTACTTAGCAAAATGGCAAAGGGCCTCTGAAATTAACATTATATTTGAAATAAGTCACATGAACTCTTGTAAGGGAGAAAGGTGGTCAATTTTCTTATGACAAAACATTTTGCCTTCTCACAGGTGGAAGATAAGCAAGCCTATTTACTGACAAAGCTCACTGAAATCCTACATCCTTCATAAAACATAATGTGCAAACCCTATTGTCATTCTGTCAAGCTCCCTAGAGAAAAATCTGTCTTTACAGAGAGGTAATACAGCATTGTGGTTAAATATTGAGGCTTCTGAGTAAAAAAAAAAAAAAAAGAAAAGAAAATAAGTTACATAGTGCTAGGTACTGTTCTAAATGCTTTACACATAGCAACCTATTAATCTCTACAACAACCTTAAGAGGAGGTTCTATTATTATCTCCATTTACATATGAGGAAACAGAGGTATGGAGAGGTTAAATAACCAGCATCAGGTCACAGCTAATAAATGCAGAACCGGAATTTGAACCCAGGAAGTCGGGTTCCTAAGCTCATACACTTATGGAGCACCAAGCCTTTAGTAACTTACTGTTATCATATGATCAGCTCTGTTCTGCTCCCTATGGTCAGAAATAATGCTTGATATCCTGGGATACAGCAGGAGAGCTGACTTGAGAGTAATCTGGGTTTCAAGCCTGGCTCTGAAATTGATGCTTGACCTGCACCTGGTCAAGGCCATTGCCTCTCCCTGATCCTTAGTTTCCTCCTTTGTGAAATCAGGAGTTAGACCTGATGATCTCTAAGGCCCTTCCAGTGCTAGTGTTTTATGAGCCTGGGATTCCTGGCTTGATTACTGGCAGCCCAGGCCATACTGGCTCTTGCTGGGCCAAAGCTGGCCTCTCCTGCTGGGTTCAGTGTTTCACATTTGGCCTAGCACCCCATAAATAAGAGAAAAAGAGCAAGGGAAACTATCCTCCTGAGAGATCAGGAGAGATCCCATGGCTACTCTGTATGCTGTGAAGAACTTATAGTCATTAACCACAGACCTGGCTACCTGCCAAGTGAAGGATGGAAGGAAACTAGACTAAGGGGAGAAATGAACTCACAAAACCTGGCTATTTTCAAATTAAAAGGGCATCTCTGAGTACTTAAAGAACTGACAATGTTATTACAACAAGATGAACTAGGTTCTTAAAAAACTGATTGAAGACAGGGAGTGCAGAAGACAGGGAGTGCAGGCTAAATGTGATAAAATAGACGCTGACCAAGGTTATTTACAAATGAGAAGATGATGGAATAAATGAAAGACAGCACAGGAATGTCTGTCTCCACCCTCCCACAATGAACTCTTCCAGGGCAGGAAGCTATGCTTCCCAGGTACCCCAAAGGCATCTGGGGTCAGCTCGCACTGACAGAGCTCCTACTATGGGGCAGGCATTACCAGAAATATATATATTTAAATTTATGTTAGAGATGAGGAGACAGAGTCTACAGAGACCCAGATTCTAGTTCTGTATCTTCTATCAATAGTTATGTGAAACTTTCCGGGTTTTGGCTGGAAAAGGTTACCGAAGAGGGGCATCCCAGGTGAAAAATTCTATAGCTCATAAAGTTACCAAACAGTTATTATATACTCACCTAGAGAAGCATTCATGCTGGACCAGTTGAATTTATTTCTTCTTTAGGCCATTGAAATTCACTGGTGTCCATTGTGCTGGGTGCATAATATATGAATCCAAGAGAAAGACCATTATAGACTTTGGCCTCAGTAGCTTTTCTGATTCTTTTCCAAGTGGTACCATGCAGGAGTACCAAAGGTGGTTGTACATGTCACACTCTGTTCAAGAGCATCTGGCCAAGGTAGGGGACAATGGGACTAAATTCCAATCTGCCCTCTGGCATGAGCTTTTTGCCCACAGGGATGAGTCCAAAGAAGGGCATCTTTTTCTAATCCACACAAAGGTGCATTATGGGTTCATGTGTGCCTCTAAACTGCCCATCACAACTGCAGGAAAGCAGTGGTCATGACTGTGACTGTGAAGCAATGGCCAAGTTTGTGTTCCAGTTTATGCTGTATACAGAACTTAAAAGCCCACCTTTCCAAAAACAAACAAAAAAATACTACCTTCATTTAAACATTTCCAGAACACCTCTTTAAAAGGGTCTGTTTATAAGACCCTTTATAAAATCAATCTTATTCCCTCCTAGCCATATAGCAATGTTGACCCAAACCCGCAGTTTCTTTTTTTTTTGGAGTGCATGGGTCAGGACTCAAACCCATGTCTCCTGCATGGTGGGTGAGAATTCTACCACTGAACTACCAAGACATCTATCAGCAGGCTCTTGAATGAACTGTTTCCAGAATCTCAGTGCAAGCCCAAGGGATGCAATGGAAAATGAGGACAGCCATAAATGAAAAATGGTGACAGCCATTCAAGGTAATTCCTTGGGAAGGAACAACCCTCATTTAGCTGAGCTGCCCTGGTGCTTAAATCTATTTCATTGTCTTAGCACTTCTGAAGAATGGTACATCCCAAAAGCTTGGCAAAAATACAGATAAACAAAAACTCTACAGAAAAAGATTTACTGAATTCTATTGTGGGTTTCTAATGTGTCATCTTCTAATGATTCTTTGCTGCCACTATCAAGTCATTCGTTTTGAGGTTCCTGATTTCTGCAGCAACAAATTAGATTTGCTTGGTTCAATTATATTATTTTTCCTTTATGCTGTGATCAATCACTATCAAGATCATTCATGCTGGATTTTCTGAGTCAGTCTCAATTTCAAATATACTGTCCCTATTTCCTCTAAATAAAAGTTACATGTTTTTTTATTTGGAAAATATGGCCACCCTAATAATGGCATTTTCCTCACAAAACATCAGTCATGCCAGAATCACACCATCATTATGGTACCTGTATTTGGTATGTGGCCATCAAAGAGGAAACTGGTTGGTCTATCCAGGATCTAAGACCATTTCTTAGCCTCATTAAAGAGAAAGGTAATGTTCAAAACTTAAATGAGTTTTGGATTTACCAATTCAAAACTAAAATGAACTTTTCCCTTGTTTTAGAAGAGAGGTTTTTAAGGCTAAGAAATTACTACTTGATGGAAGGGTACACAATCTGGAAAAACTGAAGCCATGGGGCTTTCTAATTGCCAAACTCCCACATGCTGGCTCTCAAGGCACTTCACTTCCATGCACACTATTAAAGTGTCACTGCTTATAATTTGGTGCTAAATCTTTCTAAAATTACACTATTCAACAAGGTCTTCTAACAAATTGATTCCCTATTCTATCAAATCTTTCTAAAATTACACTATTCAACAAGGTCTTCTAACAAATCGATTCCCTATTCTATCAAAACATAAGGATAAGACAAAGTAGGGGCTGGTGATAAATGTCATCAAATCTCATGTTGAAAATGAAGTTATTAAAATTAGGTCAGCATCAGGAAAAGGAAACAAAAAAGTCAGGTTTCAGTAATCAGGTTCCAATCAATGCTTGCAGCATTCACAAAAGAAAACAAGCAGCCCCTGGTTTTGTTTTGCTGCTTCCACTGTACTTTTGTGTCCCTTTTTCTCCAGATACCTCACTCCAAATGCAATCACATCCTTAAGAGCATGGAGTAAGAGAACAAAAGTTACGCTTGCAGGAAGATTTTACGTCTGCCAAGTGCTTGAATACACAACCAGCTCATTTTTTTCTCCCACTGCACAACCTTGGAAGTAGGTGAAATCTTCATTTTAATGGCATGATGATGGAAACAAACAATCCTGAATAATGTTTTTCATACTCAGGTCAAACAGAACTCTGGAAGATCACAGAAAACTTTAAGTTAAAATGGAAAAATAATTTAGTATGTACCCAGTAGTTTCAGGTACTTCAGCACAATCATGAATAAGCTATAGAGTCCGAGTCAAATGTATAGTTTTCTTTGGACTTTGTTTTTGCTTACTTATAAAACCTTTTAAATGAATTTCTAAAGTACAGCAATTTAGATATTTTAAAAATCAAACCTTCAGGCTTGGTTTCCTCCCCCTAGCAGGCTGAATCATAAAATTTCAATAGCCAAACACACCCCTTACATTAAGAATTGGTATTGTTTCATGGATCTCCCATTTCATCCAAAGGTCACACCCCAGCACACATTTGAAGAAAGAAACAGCTCAAGGACTCATCCAGCTCGACATTTGCACATTTAATAAGAGAACCTCAGCCAAGTCATAGGGGTGAGTTACATCAGAATCTTCCAGAGGAACTTCTGAGAAGTAGTTAAGAGAATGGGATTCAGGCAGTACTTGGTCACAGTACTCATGCTCTCTGAATATAAAATGGAGATACAAATCTGTGAAATAGGGACGTTAATAAAACTGGCCTCTTAAAAGTTGTTCTAAGAATGAAAGGAAAAAGAAAAGAAAAGCCATCTGGAAAGCAGTGCCTGGTATAGATTAAGAGCCCAGCAGGTGCTTGCTGCTTCACTATTACTGCTGCAAGCATTTCAATGATGAAGAAGCATCTCTCCTCTGCCCTCCACTTTCCTGAGTTTAGGAAAGTGTCAAGGCTCACCCCAATTCAAACCCCTCAAAGAATTGGCACCACTGGGGGGGAGGTAGAATATTCACTCAACCTCAAGTCTAGGGTAAGGAATTAAATTAAAAAGTCATAGACTGGTGGGCTATACACTCTCAATTAGAGGGAGCATGTAATTCATAACTCATTAAATTAATCTATGCAAAATATACACACAGTGTTTGGCACAAAGCAGGTACTGAATACATTCCTGCCCTCACTCTCTTTTTACACCTAAAAGAACTAAAATCCCAGGCCCTATGGTGACTTGATCAAGGTCACACAACCAACTAATGAGACAGAATTGGTACTTGAGTTGTTTTTTAGCAGAAGGGATTGCTGCCTCAGGTCTATTATTGAGAGGATTGGGGTCAGGTGGTTTGGAGGAACTGACCAAACACCTAAACCCCAAGACTAATCTCCCCAACTTATAAACACAGTGTGCTATTCCTATTACTTCACCATCCCATCCCTGACTTGAGAAACAGAAGTTGGATTCCCTCTGGTCCATGGTTGGGGCCGAGGGTTCTGAAGGGCAGGGATAGACTTGAGGTTCTTGAGAGGAGGGAGCTTTCCTCTTCTCTGGCCCACTGAGGAACAGAGAAGTTTCAGGTGCTCCTTGTAAACACAAAACCTTTGCAAACTTCCCCAGTGTTTTCCCCCCTGTCTTTTTTTTTTTTATTTAAAAAAAATAAATAAGTTTAAGATTACAGAAAAAATGTGCAGAAACTACAGAGTTCCCAAGGGTTTGTATAGTCAGTAGAAATAGGGAGACTAGGTACGAGGAGGTGCAAGCATTGCCCTTCTTTGTCTTATAGGCCAAGTCTGTGTAGGTGATGAGCCTGGATTTCTGGGTTCACAGGATTAAAAAAGACCTTTTGAGTGTCAGTGGAAAAGCCTGATCCTATCATAGGCATTGCACAAAGGAGCTAAATTCCAGCTCTGGGAGCCAGGGAAAGGACAGCTAATGAGCCCTCACTAGGACTCAAGAAGGAGAGAAGGAGAGAAGGAGACATTAAAGTGTAAGCTGAAACAGCTTTAATTCAGAGAGTTATTCAAGAAATAGGTATTAAGCACTGACTGTCAGAGAAGCTCTGGACTGGGGTCTGCAGTGGGAGTGGAAGGTCAAGGAACCAAGAAGAGGTGAAATCTAAGGCCAGGCCTGAAGGATGTGGAGAAGCTAGCCAGATACAGAGGAGGACTCTATACAAGAGGTGACAAACTTTTGCTGTAAAGGACCAGATTATAAATATTTCAGTCTTTACAGGTCATATAGTCTACATTACAGCTACTCAACTCTGCAGTTATAGTGTGAAAGCAACTACAGACAAAACATAAATGAATGAGCAAGGCTGTATTCCAATAAACTTTATTTGAAGACAATGAAATTTGAATTGCATATAATTTTCACATCATGAAGTATTCTTGTTTTTCTCCCACCCTTTAAAAATGTAGAGACCATGCTTAGCTCACCAATCACACAAAAAAAGATGGGGAGACAGATTTGGCCCATGGGCTGCAGTTTGTTGACTCCTATTTTAGGCAGAGAGAAGAACATGCTCAAAGGATCAGAAGTGAAAACAGTTCTGTATGGACATCGAGGAGGCTAAGGCTAGGAGTCTGGCTATAGTGGGCAGAAGAGGCAGCCGTGGGCCAGATTACACAGGGTATGGTGAGCAGTATGAGTTTGAAATTGTTCTATGAGAACTACCTCTAGTCTTACACTTACTACTCAGAAAGAAACAAAGCCTGGAATGTGAGGAGATGGAGAGATTAGGGTGGGAACAGGAGTAGGCTGAAGGAACAGGGCTTGGGGTAGGGGTGATGTGCCGGTTTGAAACTTATACCCCAGAAAAACCATGTTCTTTAAACCTGATTCAGTACTAGGGTGGGATCTTTTGTATTAAGTTGTTGCATGGTGACATAACCCACCTGTTGTGGGTGGGGCCTTTTGATTAGGTGATTTCCATGGAGATCTATCTCTGCCCATTCAAGGTAGATCTTAATCTGCCTACTAGAGTCCTTTAAGAGGGAACCATTTTGGAAAAAGCTTTGGAACTGACACAGAGACATTTGGAGATGTAGAAAGAAAATACCCCCCAGGGAACCGTTTGAAATGTGAAACATGGAGAGAAAGCTAGCAGACTTTGCCATGTGCCTTCCCAGATGACAGAGAAACCCCAAATGTCACCAGTCCTTTCTCAAGTCAAGGTATCTTTCTCTAGAGGCCTTAGTTTAGACATTTTTATGGCCTTAGAACTGTAAACTTGTAACTTAATAAATTCTCTTTATAAAAGCCAACCCATTTCTGGTACATTGCATTTCTGGCAGCATTAACAAACCAAAACAGATTTTGGTACCAGAGAAGTAGGATGCTGCTGTTTGCAAACACCAAACATGTTGGAATAGCTTTTTAAATGGATAAGGGGCAGATTCTGGAAAAATTGTGAGGAGCTTCATAGAGAAGGCTTGGATTGCTTTGAAGAGACTTTGTAGAAATGTGAACTCTAAAGATACCTCTGATAAGGCCTTAGTCAGAAATGATGAATGAGTTATTGCAAACTGGAAGGAAGGCAATTGTTGTTTTAAAGAGGCAGAGAATTTGGCAAAATTAAGTGTTGGATGGAAGGCAAAATTTAAGAGTGATGAACTTGGATATTTAGCAGAAGAGATTTCCAAATTAAATGTGAAAAATGCAGCCTGGTTGCTCCTTGCAGCTTATAGTAAAATGTGACAGGAAAGGGATAAGCTGAGGACGAACTTTTGGGTACAAAAAAAAAAACAAAACAGAAATTGATGGTCTGGAAAATCTGGGCTTCCAGAAAGGGAGACCCCAGCAAATACTGCCCGAAGTGAGTCAGTCAGCCATTTCAGAAAAAGACCGAACTGGAGATGGAGTTATCAAGAAAGGATTTGTCTGGGCAGGCCACGGTGGCTCAGCAGGAAGAGTTCTTGCCTGCCATGTCGGAGACCCAGGGCACGTGTCTCCAGAGACCCTGCCCATGTGAAAAAAAAAAAAAAACCCAAAAAAGAAAGGATTTGTCCTACTGCAGAGGGTAGAGCACATTGCTTGGGAATTGAGGAGAGCCTTGCTGTCACCGCATTGTTCTAAGGGAGCTGAGCATGTGCCTGGGAGTCCAGATGCTGCCCTATGCTTGGAGAGGGTAGAGCTGAGAAAACGGCAGCCTCCTCAAAGTTCCCCAAGGTTCAACCCTCACCCCAGCATTTGGAGAGAACAGGGTCACTACTTAGGCCCTTGGAAAAGGGTAGGACTGTCAATTTCTAAAGCACCAAAGATGAATGACTCTCAGACTTTGAAATCTAATGGAGTGTGCCCTGTAGGTTTTCAGAACTGTTTGGGTCCAGTCACTCGTGTTTTCCTTCCAACCTCCCTCTATGGCAATGGGATTGTCTATCCTATAACCATTCCTCCTTTGTATACTAGCAGCAGAAAACTTGTTCTGAGTTTTACAGGTCCAGAGGCTGCAGAGCATTTTGCCTTAGGAAAAGACCATGCCTGAAATTGACCTTGATGAGATTTCATACTGATTTTTGTATTTGTATTGTTACTGAAATGGTTAAGGCTTTGTGATATTGTAATGAAATGAATATAATTTGTATATGGAAAGAACATTTCTTTTGGGAGTCCAGAGAGTAGAATGTGCCAATATGAAACTGTGTGTACACCAGAAAAGCTATGTTCTTTGATCCTGATTCAATATTGTAGGGTGGGGTCATATTGACTAAGTTGTTCCATGGAGATCTGACCCACCCAATTGTGGGTGGGACCATTTGATTAGGTGGTTTCCATGGAGATACATCTCTACCCATTCAAGGTGGGTCTTAATCCACCTACTGGATTCCTTTAAGAGGGAACCACTTTGTAAAAAGCTTCAGAGCTCTCACAGAGAGAGATTTTGAAGATGCAGAAAGAAAATGCCCCTGGGGAAACCCTTTCACCAGGAGAGAAAACTAGCAGGCCTCGCCATATACCTTTCCAGCTGACAGAGAAACCTCTGTGTCATTGGCCCTTTCTCAAGTCAAGTAGTTTTCTTTGATGCCTTAGTTTGGACATTTTAAATGTAAATTTGTAACTTAAAAAAAAAACTGTAAACATGTAACTTAATAATTAATTCCCTTTATAAAAGCAAACCCATTTCTGGCAGCATTAACAAGCCAAAACAGGTGAGTAGGGAGAAAAGAGGGGGAAAGGAGAGAGAAAGAAAATACTCATAATAATAATGATAATATTGAGTCATTACATACTTGGCACTGCACCAAGCATGTAAAATGCATTAGTTCATTAACACCTTGAAACACCATCAGAAATGCATTATTTTTTATACAGATGAGGAAACTGAGGCCAGAGAGATTAAATGACTCACTGCAGGTCACCCAGTAAATAAATGGTAGAACTGAACATGAATCCAGGCACTCTGCCACTGCAGTCCATGCGCCACACCAAGAAGTTCAAAGCTGTCACAGTCTACATAAGGGCTGGCTGGGTAGTCAATGGTTTTGTAGCCAATCAGAGGTGAGACGCTGACAAGAATAACTACCCCAAAACATGACTATGTATCCAGAAGCATTCAGAGAAATGCTTTGGGGTTGCCAAAGAAGGCCTAAGATCAGAAACAAACAAGAATGTCAACTATCATCACTTATATTTAAGATAATACTGGAAAGGGCAATTAAGCAAGAAGTAAAAGGCATCCAGATTGAAAAGGAAGAAGTAAAACTATCCTTATTTGCAAGATGACATGATCTTATATAGAGATAATCCTAAGAAACCTACTAAAACACTATAGGACTAACAGACAAGTTCATCTAAATAAATAGAAAGACATCCTGTGCTCATCCTTGATATTGTTAAGATGGAAATACTCCCCAAATTTATCTAAAGATTCAATGCAATTCCTATTATAATCCTAGTTCATGAACTTGGGTTAGGTGATGGTTTCCTAGATACAACAACAAAAGCATAAGCAACAAAAGAAAGACAAATAACCCAATTTAAAAATGGGCCAAGGATTTGAACAAGCATTTCTCTAAATATATACAAATGACCAATAGCACATGAAAAGAGACTCAATTTCATTAGCCACGAGGGAAATGTAAATCCAAGCCACAATGAGATATCACTTCACACCCACTAGGATAGCTATAATAAAAAAGACAGATGATAAAAAGCATTGGTCAGGATGTGGGGAAGTTGGAATCCTCCCCACACTGCTGGTGGGAAAGTAAAATGGTACAGTCACTTTGGAAAACAGACTGGCAATTCCCCCAAAATGTTAAATATATGATCCAGAAATTCTACTCCTAAGTATCAACCCAAGAGAAATGAAAATATTTGTCCACACATGAATGTTCATAGCAGCATTATTCATAATAGTAAAAAAGTAGAAACTAAGGAAATATCTCACAACTGATAAATACATAAATAAAATGTGGTATAATAATACCATGGAATATTATTTGGCTATAAAAAGGAATGAAGTACTGATACATGCTACATACAACATGGGTAAACTTTGAAAACACGAGACTAAGTGAAATAAGCCAGTGATAAATAACCACATATTGTTTGATTTCATTTACAGACAATGTCTAGAATAGGGAAATCTATACAGAGAAAGTAAGTTAGAGGTTGCCTACTGTTTGGGGACATCTGGAGGATATGCAGAGTCATTGTTAATGGGTACTGAGTTTCTTTTGGGGGTGATGAAAATGTTCTAAAATTAGATTTCAAGGATGGCTACATAATTGTGAATATGATAAAAAAAACTCAATCGTATATTTTAAATGAGTGACTTCTATGATATATGAATTATATATCAATAAAGCAGTTTCAAAAGTTTAGCTTGTTCTATCATTTTGGTGAAATGCTAGTGAAAAACCTAAAGCATCCCTCTACACTATTATTCCCTGTGGTATTATTCTTGCTATGTTATGCTATTACAAAATTCTTGCTACGTGAAAAGGTGAACAAAGAGTATGCAGCCTGTGGCAGTTAGATTCAGGTGTCAACTTGGCTAGGTGAAGGTGCCCAGTTCTATTGCTGTGGAAATGAGCCAATGGCATGTGAACTTCATCTGTTGCTGATTACATCTGCAGTCGGCTAGGTGTGCCTGCTGCAATGAATGATGTTTGATTTAACTGACGGGTGCTTAAATGAGAGAACTCAATGTAGTACAGCCAAGGCAGCTCAGCATACCTCATCTCAGCACTTGCAGCTCAGCCCAGGCCTTTGGAGATGCAGAAAGGAATCACCCCGGAGTAAGTTGCTGGAACCCAGAGGCCTGGAGAGAAGGCCAGCAGAGATCGCTCTGTGCCTTTCCATGTAAGAAAGAACCTCAGTTGAAGAACTCCTCCTCTGAAGAACTATACGTTAACCAAATAAATCCCCTTTTGTTGAAAGCCAATCCATCTCTGGTGTGTTGCATTCTGGCAGCTAGAAAACTAGAACGCAGCCCCAAAATGCAGGAAAGAAAAATATAAAAGTCTCTTAAGCAACTAATTAATTAAAAATAATATATATGCATATTTTTCCATATTTGGGGTTGTTTTGAGAATTTAGGAACTTTTAAAAATCTGTAAACTGTTATGGTTTCCTTTCTTCTTCTAAACAAAGATTTATTTTTGTACTTAATTTTTCATTAATTTTTAAAAAGAAGCTTCCCTACCCACCCATCCCCAAATTGTGTATGCTTGACTATTACAATGCCTGGTTCTGCCCTTGCTCTGCTGATCTTTCACTCTGCCTCAATAATGCCATGCACTGCTGACAGTTCGGGGTCTTGTGTCTATACTAGTTTCTTCCTGAATGGTCTTTCCCACCTCCCTGGCAGAAATGTTCAGGAGAGTGGTTTTCTAGTCAATTCTGTTTCATCCAAATACCTTCTGATTCTTCGTTGGATTACAGTGGAGCTGCCGGCTCTAAGTTTCCTTGCCTAACAGGCTCTAAGCAGGCACCTACTCCCTGCAGACTGGGTTCTGGTCTGCATTTCTATCACTGACAGCAAGTACAGATAATATGAATATATTGTGAAAATTGTTAATGATTTATATATTTATTATTTTCTGGTGCTTTAAAAGAGTCTTTCTGCTCATCCTTGGGGAAGATGACTCAGCAAGAAGAAATAAAAGCATTTCTCCTTCCCTCCAAGTAGAGCTGCTATTATTGTTTCCAAGGACAAGGCTCTCTTTACCCTTAGAAGGATGATAACGTGTTTGTGGTGCTAAAGGCTGAGGTGTTTTTCTGTGGATATCTTTCTGAGGCTTTTGAGGGGTGATGACCTAAATGAGAAGAGGCTGAAGTTGAAAGTAGGGGGGCAAGTGTAGGGTTAGGAGTTTGGATGCCCAAGCTCTGCGGGATCCATATTTAATCTGAGGCTCTGAATGTACTTAGGCCAGCTGCTGGAACACAGAACCACTATGAGGGGGACCATTTGGGTATTGTGGGGGCTCTTCAAGGCCAGCATCACTGCCTAAGAACAGCTTGACAGGGAGGACCCTGCCTGACTCACCAGTTAGTCCAGTCATAAGGAATAAAAATTCCTCACCATCCCAGAGGATGGTAAGCCCTAAGAGGACTGCTGTACTTCAATCAGCACCCAGTCCCAGCAACCAGGGAGGGGACACAGCAATCAGTCATGAGTCTAGGGGTCATTCTATGGGCAGCTCCTATACAATGCAAGGGATGGGTCAGATGAAGGGGCCACATGATGGTCCTATCCTGATTCACTTCAGGCCACATCTTACCATGGCCCATTCTCAGGGATAAGGCCTCTCCAGCTTCTAATTCACATTATGCAGGACATCTGGGGGAAAGTTTACGGTCAGGATTTTCATTTCATTCCTTGCCAAATTCTACTCAAATAGCTGGTATAATTATGGAGATGTGGAAGTAAATTTATCCTAAACTTCTCCAATGCAGCCATACAATAATTACTGAGCTGACCTCTGACAGCCATCCTATTTTCCACTGATGCACCATATGTGACTACGCTGCACAGGACTGCCTGAGAGCTAGATTCCCATCCATGTGCTCAGGAGAAAGGGGCAAGAATTTCACTATACCCATGACATGAGCCCAGCGTAACTTTAGGAATGGAGGAGGCGGCCTGGCATGTCACCATGCACAGGCTTTCAGCTTAGCCTGAGCATTCCAATAAATTTCAATTATCCCAAGGTTCAAATCTGTAGCTGTGGTAGTTAGATTCAGGTGTCAACCTGGCAAGGTGAAGGTGCCTAGTTCTATTACTGTGGACAGGAGCCAATGGCATGTGAACCTCATCTGTTGCTGATTACACCTGCAGTCAGCTAGGAGGTGTGCCTGCTGCAATGAATGATGTTTGATTTAATTAGCTGGTGCTTAAATGAGAGAGCTCAATGTAGCACAGCCAAGGCAGCTCAGCCCAGGCCTTTGGAGATGCAGAATGGAATCACCCGGGGGTAAGTTGTTGGGACCCAGAGGCCTGGAGGGAAGGCCAGCAAAGATCGCCCTGTGCCTTCCTGTGTAAGAAAGAACCTCACTTTAAAGTTAGCTACCTTTCCTCTGAGGAACTATACGTTTTTAGCTAAATAAATCCCCTTTTATCGAAAACCAGTCTGTCTCTGGTGTGTTGCATTCCAGCAGCTAGCAAACTAGAACAGTAGCCAAACTGCAGGGTGACTACATTTCCAGACCAGAAAACAAGTCATGCTGCTGTTTCAATAGCCGTCTCTGACACCTTTGGACAACACACTAAAATCTGGTTATCACCAAAATGGATATTTGATTGTCCACAAAAGCTAAAATTTAGAGAATGAATTTATTGTTCACTGGCCTCATTTATACGTAAGAGAGCTTCAGTTCAACTTGAAAGAGATAAAATATAAAATCAAGGACATATATACCAATAAAAATATTTTTGTCAAACACAAAAATTATCATTGCCTCTTAAGTTTAATTTTCTGTGCTAGAAAGTAGAAAAAAGTGTGGAGAAAAAAAGATACATTTTAGAAGAAGATAGCAGAATAGAAATTAGCAATAAAGAAACTGGGTTTTTTGACCTTTCATTTTTAATTTAGATTTTTTTTCAGTCTGATTTAGTAAGACATAACTTCATTTTTTTCCTACTTTATATACATATTCTTACACACAAATCCTTTTGTGGTTCAAGGAAGGGAAATAAATGAAGTGATGATACAGGAGCTGATGGGATTTCTGCTCTGGCCACCCTTACTTCCTCCATGTTTCATCATTTAATGCAACCAGAACTTGAGTTACATGAAAGAGTTCAGCAAGGCAGAAGCAGAAATCTCTCACACTTCACATTCAAGATAGCTCTAGGTATCTAAACTCCCTAAAATGTAAATAGGGAGAGAATTTTTTAGAAGGAAAAACATCCTTAACCACCTTTAGCATGGAGACTTGTTGAGCCAATAATTTGAGAGTTGGAGAGAGGGAGTAAGACTGAAACAGGATAAGGAGCAGGATTTTAATTTTTTAAAGCAGGGGGAGTTGGATACCAACATAGTTAGTCAGCAAGCATTAATCCTCATTAATGTCTTCCTTTCAAATTCATTCTTCTCTACACAGCTGTACAAATATAAATTAATTGGATAGTTTTGACCAAGGCATCCAAGAAAAAATTTAAAATGTGGGGTCAAGGAGTTAATTGGACAAATAGCACATTCTTTAAATGCGGGGGAAGGGTTGTTCAAGATATCATGCTATAGACTGAGGAGTAATGCATTTAAATTCAAACCACTGTAAACTTCAATGTGTGAGAAGCCAAAAGCAGAATGAGGGGGCACTTATTATCACAAAGTATGCAATAAATGGCCAGAGTGAAAATAGTAGCACTCATTCCATGCAGGGTATTGTGCTGAGGACTTTGAAAATATAATTTCATTCAACTCCTACAATAACCCCATCCTTTCCAATTTCTATCTAAAGCAAGTCAAGGACTAAGAGGTTAAACAACTTTTCTGAGGTCACACAGGTAGTGAGACACGGAGAAAGACATTTAGATTCTTACAGGTCAACTGATTCCTAACCATGACATGTTCTCTTTTCCATATACTTGGCAATATGCTAAAACCATGGAGAGCAGAAAAAAGGATAAGACCCAGTTCTCGCCCTTAATAAATTTATAGTCTGACTGGGGAACCTGGATGAACACGTGAAATCATCAGGAGACAGAACAAGTAATATACAATTAGGGTCTTTATTTATTTATTTATTTTTTAGGTGAAGGAAGCAATTCATAGAGTCTGGGGGAAAGCAATTATAATTCATTTGTACAATTAGTGAAAAGATTTCCACCAGATTCTAAACTAAAAACCAAGATACACAGGATACCAGACTTTAAAAAAATATCATCTAATTTCTGCTATGGTGAGGTTTTGAAGGTTCAAAGGGCTCTCCCTTTCAGGCATCTCTTTTAAGAAAGTCTGAAAAGACAGCTAACCCATCTCTTTTATTTAGGATTAACAAAAATGCCAACAGCCCCTTCCAAGCCTGGTCAGACAGAAGGGGAGAGGGAGGTGTGGCAACCAACCTCTCCCAGTCCCCAGAGACTAAGAAGCAGGGAAGGCATCAGTTGCATCATCTCTTCAGTTCTTTTCATTGGAAATTAACCACCTCTGGATCTTGGACTGACAGAAAGGGACAAGTGTGAGGAAGGGACAGGGGACATCCTCAGGACACTTGGTAGGACTGCAAAAAGGTTAATTTGAGGAATGAGTACTGGTATGCCAAAAATTATTCTGAAATTCACACCGTATTCACGAACCTTGTATCTGTGTAAGTGTATGGGGAACTACAGTAATGGTTCTGAAGCAATCTACTTTCACTCATCTGCTGTATTTAAATTTCCATGTTATTCCTAATGTTCAACTTGAACTGCACCTGACTTTTTAAATAGCTGCATTTTTAAGTGGAATGAAATATTGCTCTCATAGTAGTTTCATGGGGGTGCAGGTGGAGGGTAGAATTGTACAAGTCATCAGAGGGTAGCATCTTAGCAGAAGAGGACATGCAAGCCCACAGACCTGTGATGAGCTCTTTGCTCCAAAGGACAAAATTCAGTCAGAACCATAAGGTTTGCTACCATTGTGGTATATACCACATTGTTAGTATTGGAGGGGGGTGGGGGAGAAGTAGCGAGATCAGCTACATGCTTTTTGGTAAAAGCTACAGTGTTTAAAAGCATGTGTAAAGGAGGCTGACTCATTAGAGTGCATTTATTCATTTTAGAATCAGTTCATTCTTCATTAGAAAAGTTATAACATCTTTTCCCCTTCTTTGCTGATGTGTACAGAAACCATTTATTCACCTACCGGCTTGTATTGTTACCACTTGGATAGCAGTGAGAATACGCAGAGGTGGATAATTCATTCTTGATCTGGCAAGAATGTAGAGAGTCTGTGCATAAATTTTAATAACATAACTATATTACTTTGAAGTAGACAACCTGTACTGGTTTAGGCATTTACTTATTTTCTCCATTTTAAGACTGGTGATCCTGGATGGACTATTTATAATAATAGCATAATAAACCAGACTAAATGGCTCATAAAATTAATAATAAATACTATTTATTGAGAACCTACCATAAGCTTAGCACTCTAATAAGTTTCAATGTTGTTCCAAGAATTTCTCTGGGACATATGTCTAGTATTGTTATTGGTAGATCATGGAGTCTGCACCTATTCAACTTTGCAAGGTAATAGGTTGTTTTCCGAGGTGGCTGTATCAAACGAAACTCGACAGCAGAGTAAGAGAGTTTTCTTTGCTCCACATTCGTAAAGACTCTTGGTCTTGTACAATCTTTGAAAAATATTTGCTAATCTAAGAGTGTGAAATTGAGGATCAGATGCATGAAGTAATTTAGCAAAGATTAACCCAGTGAATGGTGGTGTCACATTCTATCCCAGGTTTGTTTTATTTCCACTACAATGGGCTGGATTTCAGAGATTATGGAAATATATAGGTTAAGTCTTTTTATAACAATGAGAATAGTTATGAAAAATGAAAGTGAGATATTTTAAGTAAAATAAATTTATGTAAGAACTTTCTCAGGGAAGCATTTCTGAAAGCATGATTCTAGATTAACTGTATCAGAAGTGCCTGAGAGTAGTGGTGTACGCGTGGGCAAGGTAGGTGTGGGGGGACCACTTATTAGATATGTGGCAGATTCCCAGTCCCCTCTCTATTTCTGTTTAAAATCTCTAGGGGTCGGATCCAGACATCTCAGCTTTTAACAAGCTCTCCTAGTGTTGTATGGCTTTGTTTTAAAATAAACATTAAAATTTAAGAGCCTCTCTTTTAGGGATTTCAAACTAAACTCCCCAAATACTATAAGATTCACACACAAACAGATGGATCAACATAAGCCCAGAGACAGAAACACATAAACCACTGCTTTTTATTGACTTTCACCCTTTAACATTCTTTTTCTAGGTATTGTACTATTTTTTTTCTCATTCCTATCCTCTCGCCCAACCTGCATTTGATCAGAAGTAGCATTAGGATCCTGGCAACAATAATAGCAACATTCTAAATATTCTCTGCCTGTAAAGGACTGTAAGGTGCAAAAAACAAGCTCATAGAACAGTGCCATTAATTATTTCATTTCTGTTTATAGTAGTGATGATAGCAATGATATCTATCTTGGGTGGGTAGATATTTACACTCAACGGTTATAAAGAGTGAAAATTCATAGAACTGGGATTACAGTTATAAAATATTCCTATATTTTTCTGCTTATTACTGCTTTGAAATGTATTTTCTACGAAATAGCTAATTCATCTCATGATATTTTCTGATTTCTCTTGTGAATTCCTCCTTGACCTACTGATTGCTTAAGACTGTGTTGTTTATATGGTATGTAAATATGTCTCAACAAAATCACATTAAAAAAAATTCAGTCAGAAGAGCCGGAAAGGGTGGAAAGTTGGCACCACACTGACTGTCTCAGATTTCATCTGGAATCAGGAGGAGAGACACAGAAACAAGTCTGCTGACAAATGGGTGTGAGCAATTGAACTTATAGAGAGAAGGGGCTATAGGCTTTAACTTTTCAGGCAGTCTCTGAAGTCAGCCCTGACACTCCTAAGAATCCAAGCAGAATATCTAAGTGGGTCTTTAGACCACAGAAAATACTCCCAAAATGGCCTGATCAAAAAGCAAAGACTTAATTTAAGCTCCTAGCCAATGCTTCTCAACTCAGATATACATATAATAACTGAAAAAATAACTGGTGAAGGGTCTTACATGGAAGGGGTTAGTTAGACACTGGTATTTTTTAAGAGGTCCCCAGGTTAGAAACTACCACATCAAACATGGCCAAGTCTGACACCATAAACATTGTTGAGTGGGAATACTCAATCAACAGACACTGAAATGAACAGAAATCTTCTTCCTTTACAGACTTACTTGAAAATTTTATTTCTTTCCAGGTGTTGAGAAATTACATAAGAGTGCAAATTACCTGGATTACAATTTCAGTTATATTAGGTGGCCTTCAACAAGCTATATGACTTTGCTGGTATTCAGTTTTCTTAGTAATAAATACAGTTGCAGTGATATTACCATATATTTGGGTAGTTGGCAGGATTGTATGAAATTAAGCATGTAAATCATTTAGTTCAATGCCTGGCACATGTAAGATGCTCAATAAATATTAGTTAACATGATTGATAATGATGATAAAAATAAAAATAAACTATTTATATTTCAATATAAGGGATTTTTTTCTAGACAAGTGACTGTTTTTATTTTGCAGGTTGGATTTTAAAGAGACTGTGACAAACTCAATGTGAGAGTTCTAGAAACAGTTTCACACAGAGAACAGCTGAAGGAAGCAAGATTGTTTAGTCAGGATAATTAAAGAAAAATTGGGAGTATACACAGTACTGTCTTCTGAAGTAAGGATCTGGTCCTAGAATCTGAAACTATATATTTTTTTTTTTTTTTTTTTTTTTTGAGAGGGAGGAAGGGAAGGAAAGACAGAGAAGGAAGGAAGGATGGAAGGAAGGAAGGGAGGAAGAAAGGGAAACATCTTTTTAAACATTTTCTTGTTTTATTATATTTTGTTTGTTTGTTTGTTTTTTACATGGGCTGGGGCCGGGAATCGAACCGGGGTCCTCCGGCACGGCAGGCAAGCACTCTTGCCCGCTGAGCCACCGCGGCCCGCCCTGAAACTATATATTTTTAAAGCAGCAATTCTTAAAGAGAGGAGTTCATGGGTAGAATTCAGAGGAGCAGGAATTTGGATGAGAAAAATTTTAATCTT
Organism: Tamandua tetradactyla; assembly: GCF_023851605.1. Taxonomy (NCBI): domain Eukaryota; kingdom Metazoa; phylum Chordata; class Mammalia; order Pilosa; family Myrmecophagidae; genus Tamandua; species Tamandua tetradactyla. The sequence goes on from NC_135339.1 coordinate 51,027,728, forward strand.
TATTTTCATTAATCTCAAATGGAAGTTCAGCATTTTCTCCGATTATAAATATAAGCAACAAACCTCAGTAGTATTAGCAGTACCTGTGATTTTTGTCATCAATAGAAATCACAGATATTTTATTTGTGGCAGACCTCCTGAAATATTTACATTTAGAGTGACCAACTACCCTAGTGTGCCTGGGACTAAGGAATTTCCTGGTACATGGGCTGTCCAGTGCTAAACCTGGGAAAGTCACAGGCAAACCCAGATAGTTACCCTATAAATTTTCATCAGTATTCTGAAATTACAGTAGTTATCATATTCTTAAATGCCATTATTCAGTGTATTAACAGAGAAGCATCTATATTTCTATGTCACAATTACAAAACATACTTTGACAAATGCATTTCAGCATAATATGTGTCCTTTAAGTGCCTTATATTTCATTTGGTACATCTAAATGCATTATTCTGAGAAGGGGTTCATAGGCTTCACCAGATTGGCAAAGGAGTCCATGGAACAAAAAAGTTTAAGAAGGCCTATAAGAAGGAAGAAACTGGGACCACTGGTTGGAAAAATATCAGAAATGGGACTTCATTTCCTTTAGGTCTTGAAACCTAAGACCATGGCAGGAGAGAACACAGGCATGTATCTCCAAAGGATACAGCTTGCTAGACTATCAGTGGATGCAGCTATTTTTCCATTACCAAGATTTTCTGTTTCATAATCCTACACTCAGTGATCAGACAATCTCCATTCCCCATGACCATGATATATGTGTATATACTTACTTATATTGTTGCAGAGCTTAACTCAATCTTGATGGCTATCAATTGCAGTATCTGTTAGGTCTACCAGTTTCCTACAACTGTAAACAATTCCCTTAAGAACCATAATTTGACAGAGCTTACAATTTTCCAAGAATTAAGTCAATTTGTATTTTTAAAACATCGAGTTTAAAGAAATGATCAAAAGAAAACTTAAATTCTTACCGAAAACCACTGGGCTTCTGATAGACAGCAGCTCCCATCATGCCTAATTGCCACTGTTGACATATGTTCCATCAGTTTTCCACGAGGCAATAAGAGACCATTTCTCTTTTGAACAATGCAACTCCAAGCTCCCAACCCAATATGGCCAGAAGGCAAAGTTCTCACAATTGCCCTTGTCCCAGTATACACAGATTTCTTAATTTCCCTATCATTTTTACAAAATCTTCTGATTAGGAAAGTGGAACGCGCTTTTTTGCTTTTAAAAAAATCTTCTTCTACATCTTCACAATTATCAGGGAAATCCTCAAAGTGGCTCAGAAAGATCTTGTCAGGAACACTGTCAGTAAAATCCTCTCTGCAAAAGCTATCACTTGAACATACCATGTTGACCTCCTGGCAAGAACCTTCAAAGCACAAGTATTTGTCATTCAAGGTGTCACAGTGATCACACTGAGGCTGCCCGTTCTTATTATCACAGTTTTTAGTTAATTTAGTTAATTCCATCAGTTCACAGGTATATGCCATGTAATTTTCCTTTTCCTCTGCCCCAATACCAGGCAGTGGTATACAATTTCCACAATCATCCAAAATTAAGTTATCCGATAGGGTACAGAAAGTGTCTGCCATTCTTCTGTCCACTTCATAATGAAAACGAAATACTGCCATGTTGCTGTCAGAGTGTGCTCTGCCAGTCTCAATAATTGCTGATTGATTTCCTAAAGGATTAATACCCATGGGAGGTCTGTCGATTTCCAGTTGAATTCCAGGGAGCACCTTTCTTTCCAGTGGAGAAGGAATTCCAGTTTCCAAACACAGGCCTTCCTCTGTGAGAGAGTCGCACGTTTCATAAAACTGACTCTGAGGAAGGCCATGCTGATGGTTTTTCAATATGTGGTTGCAGTTAATGTTAAGGTTTTTCATAGAATCTGGCAGGTTTTTCTCCCAGTACTTTTCATTAATGTTCTCATCACTCATTATTTTCTCCCTTGTTAATGAGAGAATCTTGGGCAAACTGTTTCCAGAAGATTCTCCTTTAAGTTTGTTCAGGCATGAGAAGGTAGGAGAAGTCTGTCCACTCTGTCTGACAGTATGGGTCTTCACAGCACTGATGCCGGAGACTCTTTCACTACTTTCCTCTGAAGCCAATGGAGCAGATACCACTCTTCTCTGAGGCACAGGAATGAGAACAGAAGCTGCCATTTCTTCTGAAGTCATTTTGAGCAACACACAGATTTTAGCTTATCACTCTGTTTCTCCTCTCTGATGAGCATATCAAGATTTTTATAAAACCACTGATTATTAAAATAATCTCAGATATACAAGTCCTTTCGAGAAACACAGTGGCAATGTCTTTCATCAGGTATATTAAAGAGTCAAATTTTTCCAGTTATAGCTTCCTATTATGTGCAATATGTTTTTCTATATCAGAGTGTCAAGGTTTGGTAAACCAATTTTCTTTCCCCTGTTACTGGAATAGCAAATCCTTTTGAAAACTTTTGAGACTGCATTCTGCAACTTCTGATCCATCACCAACATGCATGATATAAAAATCCAGTTTGAACGTTTCCTGTAAAAAAGGGGATAATGTTAAACACTATGGCACTAAACATATTTTTAAATGAGGTCATAATTTTAAGTTAATGCAAAATGTAGACTAATACTGAAGGAGTTTTGTAATCAGAAGTTATTTTTCTGACCTAACAGTTCAGAACTTCTGCTTCTAGCCAAAATTAGAGTAAGAAGGACCAGATTCAACCTCCCATCATTTTTTTTGTTTGTTTTTTAAAAATAAACTTTTTTTTTTGCACACGCAGGCACCGGGAATCGAACCCGGGTCTCCGGCATGGCAGGCGAGAACTCTGCTGCTGAGCCACCGTGGCCCACCCTAAAAATAAATCTTGTAAGCAGCTTTATTGAGGTATAACTGACATACAATAAACTGCATGCATATTTAAAGGGTACAATCTAGGTATACATCTTTGAAATCATTAACTGTAACCAACACTGTGAATATTTTCATCATACCCAAAAGAAGTTTCCTTGTGCTTTATATCCTTCCCTGTCACCCCTCCCCCTTCACTTCCCCAGGTAACCACTGCTTTGCTTTCTGTCATTATAGATAAGTTTATGTTTTCTAGAGTATTTTATAAATGGGACCATACAGTATGTACTCACTGTTTTGGTCTGGCTTCTTTTACTCAGCATAATCACTTGGAGATTCATCTGTTTGGTTGTGTGAATTAATAGTCTATTCCTTTTTATTGCTAAATAGTATTCCATTTTTCAGGTACACCCAAATTGTTTATTCTTTCACCTAGTGATGGGCATTTGGATTGTTTCCGGTTTTGGGCTATCATGAACAAAGATACAGTTTTGGGCTATATGGACGAAGTTACAATAAACATTTTTTATGTGTTGCTGTTTTTTTATTTTATTTTTAATTCCTACCACTTTCTGGCAATCATGGCTGCCAGCTCTTACGATACAGTAATGTTTTTGCTCACTTCCCCCAGCAACTTGGTAATTAGGGAAGATTGAGAAAATAATCAACTTTAAACCCATCTCCTACATTTTACCCATTTTACTCCTTAGGAGTATTGATTATAAGAAAGAAAAGACCTCACTTTGAATTTTGACATCCCAACTGCAAAGCCAGCATTATTTTACTTTTTATGATATCCCTAAATAAAAAATTTAAATGTAACTGAGTTGAAGCTTTTAGTCCTTAATTAAACCAAAGAGCTTATGCAAATACTTTCTTCACTATAATGATGTTATGCTTAATATTTTTCTAAAGAGAATAAATGCTTCCTAGTGACTACATTTATTTGCATAAGTAAATGTGGCAGTTGAAATCTATCTTAGTTATCCAATTTTCTCTAAAGAAGAAAATATAGAGTATATCTTATAATGCCATACTTAAAAAAATGGACACATAATCTAACTTGTTTTTTATTATTGAGAAAACTTTTTATTGTTCCCATTTTTATAAATACCTTTAGATTTTTAACTTTATGATTCTCTAAATTGACTTTTAAAAAAGAAATGTTTGATTTGCAATAAAATTTCAACCTTTTCTTGAAATAAATTTTGAAGTAGTCTTCAGTTTTAAGGAAAAACATGCAAAGCTTAAAACCTTTTGCCCCTTTCCACTTGTTTGAACTTGATAATGTTTTATATCTGTGTGAATACACACGCTGTGACACAGACATATATAAAAAACACTTTTCTGAGGTAATAAATACTTCCTGTTTATGATATATAATGGTATTACATTTATGATCTTTAAGAATGTAGTTTTAATTTTTAGACAGTTTCTTTTAAAGTGAAGTGACATCAAGGCAAGGACTTTGATATTAGGTATGTAACCTTGATTCAAATACATGCTCAATTCTATTTATCAATGTTTTTTCTTAAAATGCTAATCCTACTACATAACTTTTAATTCTTTACTGATAACTTTTATTACAGACTGAGAACAAGGAGAATATGAATCTTTCCCTCACAGAATCCTGTATCTTCAATTATTAAATACACTGTCTTCCTGTATTGGGTAATTGATTGAGGATCATCAGTGTATGTTTTCCAAATTCTCTTATTGCTTTTTATTGCAGCTTAAAGCTAATTTAACTGAATGCCTTTTTTTCTTCACATAGTTCTGTATTCTTCACCATGATCACTTTTAGTACATTTACATCACCCCGAAAAAGAGATAAAAAGAAAAAAAAAAGAACTCAAACATCCCTTACTCCTCCCTCTCATTGACCCACAATATTAAAATCTACCCAATTATTACACTTTCTCTCCTCCTATTATTTATTTCCTTTTTATCCTTATTTTTTCTACTCATCTGTCCATACCCTGGATAAAAGGAGAATCAGACACAAGATTTCCACAACCACACAGTCACATTGTAAAAGCTATATAGTTATAGTCTTCTTCAGGAATCAAAGCTACTGGAACACCATTCAACAGTTTCAAGTACTTCCCTCCAGCCACACCAATACATCATAGACTAAAAAGGGATATCTATATAATGCATAAGAATAACCTCCAGGATAACTTCCCAACTCTATTTGAAATCTCTCACCCACTGAGACTTTATTTTGTCTCATCTCTCTCTTCCCATTTTGGTCTAGAAGGCTTTCTCCTTCCAATGATGTCAGATCCCAGCTCAACCCTAGGAGTCAGATCCCACATTGCCAGGGAGATTAACACCCCTGGGAGTCATGTCCCATGTAGGGGACAGGGCAGTGAGTTCACCTGCCAGTTGGCTTAGAGAGAGGGGCCACATCTGAGCAAAGAAAGAGGTTCTCTGGGGGTTATACTTAGGCATAATTATCAGTAGGCTTGGCTTCTTTGCAGGAACAAGCCTCATATCATCCTCCTACCATAACTAAAAAATTTTTTTCTTTTAAATTAGATGGGCCCTATAAATGTTTTAGTTTACTGCCTAGAGCATTTCCAGGATGCAGAGCAAGGAAGGTGAACTCAGGTAGAGCCCAGCCTGTCTGAGCTGAAGGGAAAATGTTGAGTTTGGGAGGCTAAGGATGTTAGAGAAAAAGATACATTAAGTAGAAGAATAAAAAAAAGAATGGCAGCAGACTTCTCATCAGAAACAATGCAAGTCAGGAGAGACTAGAACAAGTCTTTACTGAAAGAAAAACAATACTATCAACATAGAATTCTATACCCAGTAAAACAGCTATCAAAAATGAAGATGAAATAAAGTCATTTTTAAACATGCAAAACCTGAAAGAATTCATCACTAGCAGATCTGCACTAACAAGAAGTGGAAAAGAAAGTCCTTCAGGCAGAGGGAAAATGATACCAGACAGAAACCTAGATCTATATAAAGGAATGAAGAACACTGAAAGTGATAAATAAGGGGGTACTATAAAATATTTTTCCTTATTTTTAAATCACTTTACAAGATAATTGAGAACTTAAAGCAAAAATAATAATGTATTATAGGGTTTCTATGTAAAATGTATGGCAACAATAACACAAAAGTAAGAGAGGGGAAATGGAGGCACACTATTTGAGGTTATTTTCTCCATTGGTATATTTTATTACTTGACAGTGGACTGTAATAAATTAAAGGTGTATATGATAACTCCTAAAACAACCATTTTTTTAAAAAAAAGACATAGGTCACAAACATAAAAATTGCAATGATAATATATATTGAAATAAAAAGAAGGCAGAAAAAGTGATCAAAGAACAGATGTGACAAATGAAAAGCAAATGGTAGACTTAAACATTTCAAAAAGTATATTTAGGCAGTATTTCCTGTTTTTCCCCACCAAATTTAAAAGTTTTGAATCCTTCTGTTTAGTTTGAATAAGACACTATTCAATTGAATATTAGTAACCATAAAAATTATTAATTTGTGTAAGGTATTATTTTTAAATTTTAGCTTATCTTTATTCTCCAAACAAATTATTGAACACCTGTTCTATGTTGAATATTGTGTTATGGGTCAAAAGCCAGGGCTTGCTTGCAAGTCTATTAAGAAAGAGGAAAAACTGAACAAATTTCAATCCTATATGGCAAGTACGACAATGAATGATGCACACAAAGCACTTTGGGGATACAGAGGGTGCCAAAACAAGTATGCTTTTTTTTTTTTTTTATAAACAAAGCTGTCCTTCCCGAGGCAACTGATCAGCATTCACACTCTGCTGCCAACACCAGTGGTCATCAACTACCTCATCTTCTTATATACATGTCTCCTCAGGCACAAACACAACCTCTCGCCAGCCCTCAATACAAGCAGGTCTTCCTAACTACCCTAAAGGAGCAGATTATACTCTGTCAATCATAAACCCCACAGGGAACAAATGAGCCTACACAGAGCAGCAACATCTTAACTCAATTTCCTAACCCTTACCACACTTTTCCCAACCCCCTTCCAACTTGGTTTCTTTTGGCTTTCATTAGAAAATGCCTCTATTATATTTTTAGATATATAGGGGAACATTAGCCCTGTTCTAAGCACTTTGCAATTATTATCTTGCATAATTAACACTACAGCCAACTCTACAAGATAGTGTGGCAGTTTTAAAACATGTCTACAAATTCTTTGGTACTTCTCTCTTCAGAAGATGGGGCCTAATTCCCCTCCCCTTGAGTGTGGGTGTACTTAGTACCTTTCTTCTAATACATAGACTGTGATGGAAATAATTGTGTGACTTCTGAGACTAGGTTATCAAAGTCATCGACGGTTCCTTTTGTTCAAACTTTTTCCCTCATTTTGTGGAATATCGGCTGCCAGGTTATAAGGAAGTTCCTGTAGCAAAAATTAAGGACTCCTGCCAACAACCACATGAATGAGCCATCTTGGGAGTGGATCCTCCAGCTCCAGTCAAGGCTATAGATGACTGCAGCAACCACAGACATCTTGATTGCAACCTCATGAGAGACCCTGAACCAGAAACACCCAGTTAAGTCCCCACCCAAAGTCTTAACCCACAGAAACAATATGTTTACTGTTATGAGCCATTAATTTTTGAGGTAATTTGTTGCAAAGCAATAGATAACTAATTCAGATAGATTCTATCATTATGCACATTTAGCAGATTAGAAACCAAAACATAGAAAATTAAGTCATGTCAAAGACTGCACCATCATAAAAGATGGAATCAGGATTCAAACCCAAGAAGGCTGAATCCAGAACCTCTGCTCGTAACCATAAATTATGCTGCTTTCTTTTCCATGTAGTCTAAAACCTCATGGGTCTGGGTTTTGGGTGTCCCTGGCTGCATAGAACAATGGTGATTGGGAGGAGCCTATCTTTTATCTGGGTCTGTCTCTGGAAGCCTGAAGATTATACACCTTTTGTTGAAGCTGTTTTTCTTCCAGCTAAAATCAGGAATGAGCAACATTGCAGGGAGCTGACTCCCTGGCACACTGTACTTGGCTTCATCCCAGATCATTCCTTTATTCAACAAATATTTATTGAGTATCTCCCAGGAGCTAGGAATAAGAATGCAAAATTAAATGAGGCAGGGATCTTGGCCTTGATTTCCTTACAAGCTAATTAATCATCAGTTAAGGAAGAATGCAAATAGAACTACAATGTGATAAACACAGCAGAAGAGCATCTAAAGCACGTGGTGGTTATCACTGCCAGCAAGGACTGCCTGGAGAAGATGATGATAGAGCTGAGTTTTTAAAGACAAGTAGGAATTAACTATATAAAGAGGTGAGGTGGACTTTTCAGGGAAGAAAAAATGTGGACTCTCAACTGAGAGAAGGGTCTGACAACTCAAGCAACCACTTTGGAATTTGATTTCCCCTACAGTAAAATGTTTTGATAAGAGCAGCCCTCAGTGACAGCATGCTGAGTTTATTTTTACTAGATACACACACTTTGCTCAACAGCTCTACTCAAATTTGGATTTCAGTTCTATAGCTGGGATTGGCTCCTTGAATCCCAGCTAGCATAACTATGAGCTAATTAAATTATCAATCGGAACTCTACTTTTCACATCCATAACATACGAATGAAACATATGTATTTTGTCAGCAGTGCTTGCCCACGAATAAATGTTAATTCTCTACTTACCCCTTTTTTTTTTTGAGTAGCCCTGGGTTGTTTTTATCTTTTTTTTTTTTGACATGGGCGGGCTCCGGGAATTGAACCAGGGTCTCCAGCATGGCAGGCAAGAACTCTGCCACTGAGCCACCATTTCCCGCCCCCTGGGTTGTTTTAAATTGAATTTAGCTGAATTAAGTTAGGGTTAGAGTAAGAGTTAGTATTAGACTGTTGTCTAAAAGAAACCTGAAGCACTGAATAAAGACTACGATCTTCCAGGCTGCACTGGAAAAAGTGGGGAAAGAAAAGGATAAGCTTGGGGCTTCGAATCCTCAGCTCAAACTCCACATAAATCACCTGAAAACTGCTGTTTTCTCTGAAGGAAATCTTTTTCTCCTTTAGCTGCAGACTTCAGACTTCTAAAAACCAAACCTAGAGCCTCACTCTATGAGTGGCTGAATTACAATACAAACTGAATTTCCAACCTCAAAGGGTGTCTTACTGTTAACATTAGGATGTTGATTGAGAAGGAACGGGATCATGAAAATTGGAATGGGACATATGGACACATCATGTTAAAAGAGACAGTGGACACATAAATTCTGCTGAGTCTTCTTTGCTAGTAGAAGCAACTCTTCCATCTGTCTGAGCAGGTTAACCCTGCTTTCCCTGGAGAATCTGTAATGGCCTCCCCTGAGATACTGCCTTGTAAGATACTGCTAATTTTCTTCAGGCCCTACCCTTAACACCCCTCTTTGCTTCTAGACCTATAACTAGATCAAGTCACAGCAGGCCCCCAAAAGGTAAAGGACAAATTGTAACCCATTAAAGGCATGTTACATTCCAAAAGAACTACATGATTTTCCCTTTATACAGACAAAAATCTGGGGAATGTGTGTGGAAAAGTATATTAAAGGTGTGAGATAATGGTGGAAGGAATAGAAAATTGAATCAGGTCTAATTTATCAATATGGGCCCACTAAGCAGGGACTCTGGATTGTGTTAAAGTCCAAGAGGCTAAAAAGGGGTATAACACTTTGGTCGGTCGGTTAGATGAAATGTGGACCAAGAAGTGGCCTATACCAAATAAAGCTGAAATGCCAGAACTATCCAAGCATCCTTGAAGAGCTCTGTGGTTCTTCCCTGTTGGTAAAAAAAATTACCATGAGAATTTCTGCCACTGAACTGTGGCAATAGGGATAATTAGATCCCTGGATGGCAGGGTCCAAGTGGCAGCATTTAATCACCAAAGACAGATGGGCATGAGAATAGCTTGACCTACAGACACTATGGTGTTTGCAGATTGATCATGGTGTCCCTAGAAGAGAAACTGATGAGCAGTCTACTAAATTCTTACTTGACTGCATAAGCTGAAGCTTTTACCTTGAATCACAAAAACAGAGAGTCAGAATTCTTCAGTCAATTCCCAAATTTGAGTTTATAGACTCAAAAGCCCTTAAATTAAGGGAAGACCAGGTCCCCTTGAGGAAGGATTTAAATCCACTGCCAGAAATTTTTACCATTAACTCTTTCTCCCACTCTTCCCCCAAGGGACCTACAGCCTTTTACCAGGGCAGCTGTGTACTGGGGAAAGGTAACTAAGCAGATTTTTAGGGATTACTAGAGACCGACTCAATTAACAATAATCCCAAGAGACCAAAAACATCTCTGTGGTCCAGAAGTCAAAGTAGAGGCACCTGTTATATTTGTTAGAGTTCAGAGAGCAAGATTATGATAGAACAGAAGATCAGTAAAACTCTGATGGAGGGGGATTTTGAACTTTGTGGAGACCTGGAACTTTACAGAGAGGTAACCATTGTTTGTATCCATAGAGAGAAAAGGGAACTCTGGGTCGAGGAAACACTGTAAAGATGCAGAAGTAAGAAAATGCAAAGCATAACCATGAATCCATCTGAAGCTTTTAGGAGAACATTTCATCCAATCAAACAAAGTGGAAGTTGCTCAGTGATTATACCATCATGGAAAGAAAATACTAAGGTAACAGTCAAAGCTGGTAACAGAATTTAATAGTTAAAGAATTTGCATTTTAAAATTTATAGAATCAGCCATGGGACAGTTATTTACTTATGCATTCTCTTCCCCAAGCCCCACTATGCAAAGAAATTAAGGAAAATATTTTGCCTATACAACCCTTTCTTCACATATGGTGCCCATAAGTGTTAAGTGTGTGCACAAATCCTAAACCCACACACTACGTGTATAAGATGTCAACTCTATTCAAAGCTATTTACAGAGTCAATGCAATCCCAATAAAAATTCCAATAACCTTCTTTGCAGAAATGAAAAAAACCAATCACCAAATATATATGGAAAGGTAAGAGGCCCTGAATAGCAAAACCATCTTTAAAAAGAACAAAGTTTGAGGACTCACACTTTCTGATCTTAAAACTTATTACAAAGTCAGTAATCAAAACAGCATGAGGGGGTGGTGTGCAAGGGTAGCTCAGTGGTAGAATTCTCACCTGCTGTGCAGGAGACCCAATTTCGATTCCTGGTCCATGCACTTTCCAAAAAACAAACAAACAAGCAAAACAAACAAAAAATTCAACAAAGGGTGCCACAATGGGACACACACATGGAAAATAATGAAATGTGACCCTGCCATACAGGATACAAAAACAAACAAAACAGCATGGTACTGATACAAGTTTAACCAATAAAATCAAACTGAGAGTTTAGAAATCAACTCTTGTATTTTTGGAAAAACTGATTTTTGACAGGGGAGTAAAAATCACTCAACTGGAAAGAACAGTCTCTTCAACAAACGTGCTGGTAAAATGGACCTCCATTTACAAAAGAATGAAGATAGACCCCTACCTTATACCACATACAAAAATCGACTCAAAATGGATCAAAGACCTAAATATAAGAGCTAGAACTATAAAACTTCTAGAAAAAAAGGTAAGCAGGCATCTTCAGGGGCTTATGTTAGGCAATGGTTTCTTAGACTTTATACCCAAAGCACATGCAACAACAACAAAAAAAAATAGATAAATGGGACCTCATCAAAATAAAAGCATTTGTGCATCAATGTACTTTAGCATGAAGTTAAACAGCCTACATGATGGGAGAAAATATTTGAAAACCACATGTTCGATACATGTTTAATATCCAAAAATATATAAATAAATCATTCAATTTAACAAAAAGCAAACAACTCAATTTAAAAAATGGGCAAAAGTCTTGAATAGACATTTCTCCAAAGAAGATAAACAAACGTCAAAAAAAGCACATGAAAAGATGTTCAACATCATTAGCCATTAGGGAAAGGCAAATTAAAAACACAATAAAATAATACTTCACACTTACTAAAATGGCTATTATTAGAATAAATGGAAAATTACAAATTTTGGAAAGAATGTAGAGAGACAGGAATATCCATTCATTGCTGATGGCAATGTTTAACAGTGCAGCTGTTGTGGGAGACAGTTTAGCAATCCTCAGAAAGTTAAGTATAAAATCACCATTTGACCTCACAATCCCAGGTCTAGGTATGTACCCAAAATAACAGAAAGAAGGGACTTTCAATTGATGAATGGGTAAACAAAATGTGGTATACATACACAATGGAATATTGTTCAACCACAGAAAGGAATGAAGGTCTGATACATGCAATAGTATGAATGAAGCTTGAAGACAATATGTTGAGACATAAAAAGACAAACATTGTATGATCTCACTGATAAGAAATAAGTAGAATAAGCAAACTCAGAGAGTCAGAATCTAGAATATAGATTACCAGGGGTTGGAGTTGGGGTAGAGAATTGGTAATTAAGGATTAAATGTACAAAGTCTTTATTTGTAGTATAGAAACATTTTGGTAATAATTGGTGGTAATAGCAGCACAACATTGTGAAGATAATTAGCAGCACTGAATTATATACTTGAATGTGGTTAAAGGGGGGAACTTAAGGTTGCATCCATGTTACTAGAATGAACATTAAAAAAAAAACATGGAAAATTGGGTAGATTGAAATACTAGTGGTCAATGAGAGGGAGGGGTAAGGAGTACGGAAGGTATGAGTTTTATCTTTTTATTTCTTTTTCTGGAGTGATGTAAATGTTCTAAAAACGATCATGGTGATGAATACACAACTACGTGATGATATTGTGAGCCATTGGTTGTTTATTTGGAAGGACTGTATGTGTGTGAAGATTTCTCAATAAAAATTTAAAAAATAAAATAAATTTTAAAAACTATGGAAATGTACAACACAAACACTAACTCCTAATTAAATCATGTATTATAGTTAACAGTACTATTATAAAAGTATGCTTTTATCAATTGTAACAAACGTACCATACCAATGCAGGATGTTAATAATAGGGTTATATGTGGGAACCGTGTATTTGATGAGTATTTAACTCAAAACTTCTAATAAAAAAAGTAATAATAATAACGATAAAAACACCTCCCCAAAGTCATCACATATTACTTCCTGACATAGGACCATGTGTGTTTCTTTTAAATTAACTTCCAGAACTGTAATATAAAGTTATCCAATAAATACTGATTCACTTACTGCTTTGTGTAAACTATTATTTATATGTTAGTACATGGCCATTTTCCTTATCTCATGCAGTGCTTGCAGTTAAATGTTTTTTTAATGTTTACTGGGTATTTAGCACATGTACATGATACCTCATGAGTTCACAAGAAGGAAAAGGGACAGGTTCTGCCTACAAGGAAATTAGTTATTACAGGGTTGATCCATTAAAAAAAATAGAAACAGTAACAGATTACATTAGCATATGAATTAATATAATAAAATACTGAATGTTATACAGTCCAGGCAGTTAAAAAGTGGGGAAATCATTCAACAGGGTACTAATTGTGCCACAGATTAATTATATAGAGAGAGGAATAGAGAGAGAAGAGCAGGGAAGACTTCCAGGAGAACATAATAGTCTATAAAAGAGGACTCTGTCTTGGCAAGTGAGGCTAGGGAGACAACAGAGCAGAGAGGAAGTCTCTGCTGTGTCTTGGAGCTGGAATGGAAAATGAGATGACCTTAGTGCTTGAAGGCTAATCTGACCTTGCTTAGCAGTAGAACCACCCTGGATAGGCTGCTGGAAAGTTCTCATACCAGATTGAGGCAGCACATTTTGGAAGTTTGAGAACCAGGGGTGCTTCCTGGAAGACCTTGCATTCATGTCCATGCATCAAAAATAAAATGGGCTTCCCCAAGTAGCCAACTTCTGCCATTGAGCTAGGGTAACAATAGCTCATGTTACAAGCAATTTATAATTACGAACAGTTAGGCAACATCAACACATCTATTTGCCAAATGTCTCTTCAAACTGGTATTCTACAAGGCATCCCTCAATTAATGCAATTGTCTTTCCAAAGAATTAAAAATACATTTAATGAAAACTCACTCCAGATGAGATAAACACAATAAAGCTACTCTACTACCCTAACGCATTCTCACATTACAGTCTTTCAGTAAAATGATCTTGATGTAAACAAAATAAGGTATGCAGACACTTTTCTTCATGGCTACTCCCCCTGTCCCTCCTCCTACCTGGGTCCCTCACACCTATATTACATCATCACATCAGGTAAAACAATCTCCAGGCTTACTTATTCTCTATCCTTAGAGCAATTCCTCCCAAAGGCCATGACAGAAAGCATTTTAACTCCACATATACATTAAATGGCTACTTCTACCCATTTTTTTTATATCTACAGTATATTTAACACCAGCACCAATGGAGGCCTTCAGAGGTCCTCTGGTCAACAAGTGTAAAAAACAAAATTATTCTGGGTCCTCATGGATGTCCACCAATGACATCAGAAGAAAGCCAAGCCAACAGCTGACTCAAACAGTTGAGGTCATTCTAACAGTTTGTTTAGGGTAGTTAAGAATGCAAATAGAATACCTCATTAAAACTCAAAGTTCATTTTAGCCTCTGATTTATCACTGAGAAGATGTTATTCATACTTCTTACCTGATTGGAAAAAAAATAAAGCAAACAAGTTTTTGTTCTGTTTTGTTTTTTTGTTTCATCAGCAGTTAAGAGTTGGCACTCCAGCTATTTTTCAGGGTAATGTAACCCAAAGGAAAACACATAAAAGTGTTGCTAAAGCGAACAGGGTTCTGATTTGTACTACCAGCCTTCAGCCCACTTCTGAGACTCAGAGGGAGCACAGGGAGGTTGAGGAATGTGTATGTATAAGAGAGGAGGTCGTGATCTAGCAAATCCCAATACCTGTATGTTGAGGAGCCCTCAGCAAATCAACTATGTCACACGACACAGGGACTTGTAAGTAGAACAAGTATCATAAATATAATTCATTTTTGGTATAATATGTCATTTGTCCAAATATTAGTTGTGATTTTCTGGGAGCCAGGGATTTAAAAAAACAAACAAAACAAGCTTCAGCAAAAATGGTACCCCTATCTACACTAACTTTTAAATAAATAACCTTTCATATTTTCTGATTATAAAAATAATACACATTTACTATAGAAAATTTGAAAAAGGCTATGTATAAAGTAGAAAAGATATCATTGTAAATACTAATTTTGTTAAATCCTTTTGTTTGATGTTACATGGTCTCAAGGAATAACTTTCGGACATAATAAAATCTATATAAACATTAGCAATCCCTTTCTTAAAATTCAAAATGTTATTTTAAAAGGGAGATCATAGGAAATCATACTGCCCACCCACCCACCCACCAAAGACTCATGCACAATCCTTCCTGTTCTATGTATTTTTAAACATTGCCTCATCTTTGGATACATAACAATTGTCAGATTGCTCAATCTCTCTTCTAAGGGCTGGTCAACCAAAGGGTTTAAACCATTCATTCCTTCATGCACCAATTCAAATATCTTTCAACACCTGCTATGTGCCAGACCTGTGCTAGGCATGGAGCATCAGTGGTCTATAAAACTACTCTAATGGGTCTTTATGAAATTTGTCAAAAGAATATTTGCTTCGTTTAGTTGCTATTTTACGATACTTAATTAGGCCAAATGGAGTCAACATTCAAGGTTTCATCCAAATCTCTCAAATCCACCAATTTGATATCCACCTTTGCCAGTGTTGTGTGATCCCCTATTCCCTCAACCTTACCTATTCATAACCACTTCTGTACCCTGTTCTTTACTCGCAAGCCCCATCCACCTTTCTCTGCTGAGCCATATTCCATTCAGGAACTTTTTCTGACCAGTGTCTGTGAGTCTCACACTCAAACCAATGCAGCACCAACCATCCTGAACAATTTTTAAGATAACCCTGATTAGCCTTGTTCCCAAGTAGAGTGGTGATAAACATCAAAGATAGGCACTAGACCCTCATTTTCTTCACAACTAAGCAATAAATGCACTACTACTAACTATTTAATCATTTCCTTGCAAGAGCTTCTCCACATGAATCCATATCTGAAATTTTTCAAGGAAAACATTCTCCTCTCTCAATTTCTGCAAGCATAATTTTTCCCATCATGACTAATAACCTCAGTTGTTTTCCTGCAACTGGATGACAGCTCAAGATAAAGCACTTTTGAAACAGTAAAGTTTGATTCACTTTACCCATAATTTCTCAAGAAAACATAACTACTGAGTATAAAGCAGGATATTCGCATATCACCCCATCGCCTCTATACTACCTAAAGCCATGTGAGAGACTGTGCTGAGCACTTCATGTGTATTTAATCTTCACAGCAATTTCAGCGAAGTATGAATGACTATTACAATTTCTAATTTGGAGATAGGAACATTGAGGTTTAGAGAGATATGGTAATTTGCCAATAGTTCATACAGCTAGTCTCTGCTCAAGCAGATATTCAAATCCAGACAGCTGCCTCTCCATTGCAAGCCTTTTCTGTGAATTACCTCACTATCCTGGCTAATATCCATTCTTAGATGTTCATCCCATGAGGCTCACATGAGTGATTCTCACATTTACATCAGTGGGGGACTCAGTAATAATTCCCAACATGCTTCGATGCTAGCCCAAGATATTCTGATTCAGGATGGGGAGAAGGGGTGCATATATAATATACACCGATCTGCCCTCACCCCCACCCCTGCCATCCCGGCCATCCCCCACAGGTGATTCTGGCACCAGTGGTTTTCAAACTTGACTGGGAGATATTACACTGAGCACAGGCCAACTCCACTCACCAGGAGAGGCTTTTGTAAAATGGCATTAATTTCCCCCTTACCTGCAATCCATCAGGGCTTGAAAAAACAGCAGAATATAAACCTCTTATCTGCATCTGGGAAAGGTATCTGAGACCCTCTCCTGCTGGCCTGGAAAGAGGTGAAGTTTAAACCTAAGGGATCCCATGGAAAAGGGACACTACTAAGAGCCAAAAGGTGAAGCAAAGCTAGGACCTCAGGGGACCATTCCAGTTTTGGGCACGCTGTACAGAATGTTAAGAGGAGAAGCCCTGAGAAAGTCCCCAACACACAGGCAGGTAACACCTCCTAACTGCTGGGTTGGAAAAGAAACTACAGTTAAATCTAATGAATGGCCTGGCTGGCACCACCAAGGTTAGACCCACGGTCATATGTATGTGGGGGGCGGGGGGGCGGGAGGGCGATAGCCCTTTTGCTGACCCCGGTGACAATGAAAGTGTTTCATGACGAGGTGGAAATCGAAGACTTGCAGCATGACAAAGACTTGGAGATGTATTTCTACCCCTGCCCATGTGGGGATAAACTTTGCCGTCACCAAGGACGATTTGGAAAATTGGTTAGACATGGCAACGTGCCTAGCTGCTCTCTCATTATAAAAGTGATTTATGACAAGATCAGTTTATGTGTGGAGAAACAATCCCAGCACCTTCCACCAACAAAGCATTAGTTAAATGCTGAAGAAGGCTGTAAGAATCCAAATCTCAAACTACTGAGAATGAACTAAGATGGAAAAATCAATTGCAGAGTTACAATGCCCTTCACAAGGACAACTTTTCTATGGTTTGTTGTTCTGTTAGATTATGGATTCTTTCATCAACTGCTACATTCACCCTCAGTTAAAGAAGCAACCCGCAGTATGACACACCTGGATTTCATGCATAATATTTTGAATTGCAAATGTTTTTTTTTTTTTTTTTTTGTTTTGTTTTTTTTTTTTTAGAGAGAGGGAGGAAGGGAAGGAAAGACAGAGAGAAGGAAGGAAGGATGGAAGGGAGGAAGAAAGGGAAACATCTTTAAACATTTTCTTGTTTTATTATATTTTGTTTGTTTGTTTGTTTCCCACATGGGCTGGGGCCGGGAATCGAACCGGGGTCCTCCGGCATAGCAGGCAAGCACTCTTGCCCGCTGAGCCACCGCGGCCCGCCCATGCAAATGTTTTTAAGTTTCCATTCAAATTTTTCAAAAAGATAATTTCAAATCAGTATATTTTTTCCTCTGTTTCAACATTTTTATACCTTAAAACTACTTCAGTATCTGATAACAGAATCATTTACCTCATAGTCATTAGCATTTCTTGACAAAAAAGGGTTGTATTTTTTATTTGGTTATTAAGATTATTAACATTAGCCCATTCCTTTGAAATTTGACATTAACCTTCTATTCTAAACTTAAGAAAATTATTCTCTCCTTGATTGCGTCGATGTTAGAATGCTGATACTCTGCTAAGAATGGCTTTTCTGTTATGTTTGATACATGCATTGCTGGCTATGGTATTAAAGAAAAAGTACGATGAGGTCATAATTTTCCAGAGTAAAAGTTAATGAATAAAAAGGAAAAGTTAAAAAGTGAAGTGGTCAAAGAAATATTGAGTTTCCTTTTCAATATTCTGTATGTTCCTTGAAAATCAGGATAAGATAAAAAGACAATCAGCCAAGGGAAGCAAAATTGTGAACAGAGGAGCCAAACAGAAACTCAGTAGTTAAGATGCTTGAATGATTTTGCCAGATTAGAACAAATACAATTTCAGTATCTAAGTTTTGTTTGTTTCTTTTTACAAAAGGCTAATGAAAATGTACTTCAGATGGGGATCCAGTATTTACGGCTTTCAGCATTATTATAGTATCATGCCACAGTGGCTAAAAGGTAAAGCCTCTACAGTGGCTTCTGTTTGCCAAAGTTGACTTTGAAAACTGGAGGTCTATTCTGAATAAATATGCCCATGGGGCACATGCACTCTTACCAAGATTTTGCTCTGGAGAAAAACAGATATATGAAGATAGGCCATTCATCTTCCTTTGCTGCAGTGCTGAGATATACCACAAAATTAGAATCATTTATGTGGAAATTCAAAATTTCCCTTTATATATGCAACTCTCCTGTGTAGATATAAAGTCAAAAAAATGAACTGATGTCTGACAGGTTGTTTGGGAAATAGCTCCTGCAATTAAAGAGAAAACTGGCTTGCTAGAATTTGAACATTCTTCTACTGATTGATAAATGTGCTATACACATTCACTGGGAGTTTAAATTAAAACAAGTGTGTACCCTTTTCCTTGCTTGCAGCCTGGTTATGTGCAATCATTAGGCTGAGACATAATAAATCATCATGGTACATTATGTGAGCATTCATTACATGGCATATTCTTGATGTGCTGAGAAATCTCATTGTTACGTGGGATGCTGACACCCCTGAAGTAATCCACAGCTGCTTTGTAAAAACTCGTCTCAGAATCAGTGGCTGTTCAAATGAACAGAGCAGGATACGTGATAACTGACTTAAATGAGCTGCCTCAAACTCAAATGTTGATGGTTTTAAGTACTGATACCATGTTAACTCCTGCTGATGTTGAATTTCAGACAAGAACAGACACCCTTGATACAGGTCTATTATGAGCTCAGAAGAATGGGAAGAAAAGTTGTCAGAGTTGAAATATCCCAGGAAAAAAGAAGCCTAAATGGCACTGGCAATCAGTGATGGATGATGAACTGCAATAGTCAGAAAGATTTTGTTTCCAAAGCAACTGAACCACCAAATATATTTGTGAACCACAAAAGAACCATCAGATTTCAATCTAATGTTAAACTGAAAATAAAACCAGAGTCGTTTTACATATGACTAGAGTTCCATGTGATATATGTGCCATATTTAGCCCAACAGATATTTCTGGAATCTTCCTAAGAAATAATTTGTAGTCTAGGCTCTGTCTCTTACTAGCTTTGGTAATCTTTGACAGTGCCAGTGATGCCTATCTGTACAATTAGGTGATTGGATCAGATGATTTCTGAATTATCAGTTCTATAATGTCAGATTTAGTAGCCTGCAGGCACTGAAATGGCATCTGAAACTTTTATAAACTCAAACTATCTAAATCATGAATTACAGAAAAAGAGATTCTACTCTTCAAAAACTTCATGTTACCACACTTGGATTTGAAAATTATAAAGACAGCTGTTTAAATGGTTCTACATAACACTTTAGTGTACACTTCCAGTGTACTCCTCCTTGGAACGCACCCAACATTTTTTGATAACTGTACATATTAATTTATTACCAGGATAAACTATTGGTATGCTAAATAAAATCAGATAAATTAAATCCTAAAAAAAAAAAAAATACAAATGAATGGCTTGTCCCTGACATAAGTCTTATATCCATGGACATGGTAAAGAGGGAAGAGCCCAAGGGACATTGGAGAAAGGGTCCAGCTCCAGGTCAGCTCTGCCCTGCATCTCTCCACTTCCTTCAGAAATCACCTGGCCCACTCCTTCTCACCTTTCTGATTTGAGCTTTATTATCTCCTCAGGAAGGATCTGTCTGCTCTAAAGTAGCCCCTTCTCCCCATTCACCCATCATTTTCTGTAACATTACCCTATCTGATTGTCTCCTTAGCTTTTACCATGATTAGAAAGCATGTTTATTATTTATGGGTACACTAGCTCATTGTTTGTCTCCTCTGACTAGAATCTGAACTTCTTGAGAGCTGTGAACATGTTGGCTTTGTTCACTGCTATATTTCCAGGCCTCACCTGTGACACAAAAGGTACCCAATAAATATTTGTGTAATAAATAAATGAATCAGCCTCATTTGCTTCATTTGGTATTATCAGTTCTTTCCTCCTCACTAGGTGAGTTGTAGGACAGGTCAAATGAGTTGAGGCATGCAAAGGTGTTTTTAAAAGGACAGATACCACAGACATGGTAGGGTTACTATCCTGGGAGAGTCTACAGTCCACAAAACTCTGAGTGTCCCCAATAGTATTCCTGCCTTGACACAGTGGTGTAACCCCTAGACAGAGTTGCCTCTAATCTAAAAATGATGATGCTCCACCCTGCAGACTATCCAAACAGAATGCAACCAAATTATTTGTTACAAGGCAAGTCCTCTCAAGGAATTCTCAATATGGGGTAAAGTAACAAGAAGCTACTTGCAAGATCAGGGAACTGACAGGAGGACAGAACCTCGGGAAAGCACCACAAAGACAATTTCTGGCCCCGGGTTAGGTGGGTTCAACAAGTATGAATTGAGTGCCCAGTATATTCCAGGTCTTGGGCTCTGCCCCAGGGAAATAGTAGTGACAGAGACTCTGTCATATGGAGTAGGGGAGACAACAGAAAACAAAAACTTGAAAACAATGTGGGTAAATCCTGCCTGGATGTGTGGTGATGGTCAGGGAATGCTTTCTATAGTGGTTGATGCCCAAACTGAATCTAAAGTACAGTGGAAAAAGGGGTGGGGGGAAGAGTGAGCAGGCCAAGGAAAGACCATGCATTATATTTAGGGAGTTCCTAACAGTGAAAACAATGTGTATTTATCTCTGGAGTATCTGGAGTGCAGGGAAAGGGTGGAGAGCAGATAGGGGAGGGGGAGGCTGAGAGATAGAGCAGTGAGTAGTAGCCACTCACTGCTCTAGTTTTCACAGGCTGCTCAGAGCTGTACTTTGGACGCATCCCAGCGAAGAAAGTGTAGAAGATGAGCTCATTCATTGCCCAGGAGCCCAGGGTGGGTAGTCTAGCTTGGTTGGGAGTAGAATCAGCTGAAATTAAAAGATGAACCCAACTTCACTGTGCTACAAGAAGGGAGAACTTGAGTTGGGTGGAGTTAGTCTTGGGGAACTGGAAAGAAATACCAAGGCGACAAATTACCCAGCCAGATATGTCTCATAGGCTGGAGAGCCTGGACTAGGCCATTTATTCAGAATTACCTCTGTAAAGCTGTGCTTTAGGCAGTCTCATCCTGGGGCAGCGCAGCTTCCTCAACAACCTAGTAGAACCATGTAGCTACTGAGTCATTGCTGAACAGAGGTAAGTAGAGAAAGAAGAACCAGCTTGATTCATGCATTTAAGCCCAAAAAGCTCTTCTTTGAGCCCTGAGTGGCCACAGCAGAAATGAAGAGAAGGACCCTGATATTTTATAAAATATATCCTATGTCCCAAGTTTGATCACATGATGTGGTACCATTCAGAGCATCAAAGGCAGGAAAACCAGAGCTAGCCCATCCTCAGAGTTGGCATAAAGTAGACACAGAAGAAGGTACTCCTCCTTTTCTAGCTGTTCTTAGACAGGAGTTGCCCCAATTCCAAGCACTCAAGGGAAGAAAGAACAATGTATCACTTTCTCATAGGAGATACATTTTCAGGGACTCCCAAATGAGATCTTAAAATTTTGTATATTTGTTTTGATGATATTTGTAAAAGGGAAAAACGTTCTCAAGCCAAGATCCACCCTCCCCAAAACAATCACTCAAACTTTGGCTTGGACCTGAAGAGAGAGGCTGAAGTTCCCACCTCATAAGACACTCATTTTTTTCCTTTCTCTCCACAACCTCTTGTTCTTCTTGCTTAATGGCACTAAAACGGACCTGGCAAGATTGAACACAGTGAGTGGCTGAGTCCAACTCAGAAATTCTCTGTCATAAGCTGCCAAAGCCTTATTAGTAGTTGACCCCTGAGGGAATGGGGTGGGATAGGAACTGTCACACACTAAGAAGCAGTAATCAGAGTTCACCTCAATCACCCATCTGTCTTTCCATCCTGCAAAACCTAGGAAAGTAGCTGAGTTTCTCTCATCTATTTCTGCATTCCTGAAATAAATAAGGTCTCCTTTCCCAGCCACTACAGCATCTGACTAACAGCATTTTCTGCCTCCTTTCTTACATTCTTTCACCTTGTTGGCCCAGTTAACTTGTAAACTCCTGGCTTACTATTTACCAGCATATACTGGTCTCTGCTCAGCAATCTCCTACATGCTGAAAGCAATAAATACCTGTAGGATGAACAGATGAAAAAGTTGGAATCAAGGTACATTCCATCAATAGGAGAAAGATTAAATAAAACATGTAATTCATACCAAAGAATATTATAAAACAGTTTTTGGCTTAGATCTAGATAAATTTACCTGGGAGGATTCTCAAGGTATATTGTTACATTTTCAAAAAGTAAAAATAAATTGAAGAACAAAATATATAGTTTGAGCTCATTTATATAAAACAAAACAAAACCACATATCCAAAATGAAAATAAATGTCTATCTTCATGTGGGTTTATATAAAACTATATAACTGCATAGGGAAAAGCCCATAAGAATACCCACCAAACTCATTAACAGTGATTATTCCTGAAGAAGAAATTGGAAGGAAGGGGATTAATGGGGACTTTTACTCAATATGTAGTTTTACATTCTTTATAAACAAGAATGAATTCATGTATTACATATATGCCTTTAAAAAAAATCAAGAATAATTTTTAAAAACCTGAAATTATTATATGAGATTTTTCATGCTGTAGCTCTTTGCTTTTAGTGAGTTAAAAAGCCAGAGGAAGGCAGTAGAACTAGTTCCCACTTGGGCAAGGGTTTGTTTGTCCTGCTTATCTCAAGCTACAGCCAACAATGTTAATGATTCTGAACAGCACTGGCCACTCCTTGGCCATCCCATCGCCTCACACCCACGGCTTCAACTATCACCTCTATGTGGATGACTCCCAAATACCTCTTTTCAGACATAGCCTCTCCAACAAGCAACAGTTCTGATTTTTCCAACTTCCTGTTGGGTGGAGCTAATGCACCATGTACAAAACCAGACTCATGCCGTCCCTCCCTACCCAATTCAGCTTTCTTCTAACTTCCTCCATCCTGTCAAATGGCACCTCCTTTTCCCAGACACCTAGAAAAGAAATTTCTGAGTCTTCTCTAGCCCTTCTTACCCACACATCTTTACCCCACAAATATCAGTCAGTTGCCATGGTCTGGCGATTTTTCTGAAAGGTTCCTTCCAAGCATTAAGTTCTTTCTGTTGCCATTGATACCACCCAGTTTACATCCTTTCCACCTGTCTCCTGAACAGTAGAACAGCCTTCTATGTGATTTCCTTGTCCCTAAATGTTTTTATCTACCCACTAAATGTCCAACTTCCCATTTGGTGAAGGCCCAACATTCCAGCCTGATGAGGTCATTTTGAACCGAGATCATTTTGAACCATCATCAATTGAACTAGCTATCCTCCCAGCTTTGAGTCATCTGCAAATTTGGGAAACATGGCTTTATATCTTCACTCAAGTATCTGATAAAATGTTAAATTGGGCTAAGCCAAGCCTAAGGCTCTGGTCATAGATCTTTTCCATGGGAACCCAGAGCTTATCACTGGAGGAAGGGAAGGAACTTAACAATTTTTTTTTAATTGCAAAGTACTTTTCATATACCAATCTTGTTTATACCTTACAAGCTTACAAGAATTCCTGGTAATAAGTATTGTTATCTCTATTTTAGAGATTTTGAAGCTGAGATGGGGAGTGGCTGGGTAACTTGTGAAAAGCCTCATACCTATTAAGTGGCAAGTTTTTTATTTGAACCCATATCTGCCTAACTCCAGAGCTCATGTTCTTTCTATCACACACTTGGAAACCTTTCATGGATATTCACCTTCCAAAGGATGAAGCACCCACCTCTTAACCTGCACTGCAGGCCTTCCAAACTATACCACGTGTCAAAACACAGTAATAAATGTTTCACCTCCCCGTTTTCACTCTATCTTCACCACAGCTCTGTGAAATAGGTTCTATAATTATGTCCATTTTACAGATTCAAAAATGGAGGCTTAGAGGGCAGTGCGACAGTGGTTCAGCAGGCAGAGTTCTCACCTGCCATCTTGGAGACCCAGCTTCGATTCCCAATGCCTGTCCATGAAAAGGAAAAAAAAAAAGGAGGCATAGAGAGATTTAAAATAGCTTAACCTGTACATCTGTAAAACAAAATTATCTCACTAGTTTTGTTTTGTTTTTAATCAGTTTAATTGATCTCACCAAGCTAATAGATAGCAAAGCTGGATTTCAAATCTGAGCCTGCTTGACTAAAGAGATACTTAGGAGTTAGAATGGAAAGGAATTTCCATTCATACAATCAACTGACAATTATTTATTGCACACCTTTGTGGAAGAGCAATATTATAATAGAGTTGGAGATAACAGAAATGAACAGACAAAAGCCCTGCTTTTGGCTTTATGGAGCATCTATTCTATTGGGAAAGAGGGATATAATGGAAGTTAACAGTGTGCTGAGTACTGGGAATGAAAAACCCCAAATACTAAGGATCACGGACTTGGTGGGGCTGGCCTCAGAAAGTTGAAATGTCTTAGTCTTAGCTAGGAGGCCAATAAAGGTTCAATTCACTGAGATAGGGACCATGGGATAAATAGGCTTGGGAAAAGATTGAATTCAGTATGGGACTACTTCGGGGGAGATGTGAGATAAACAGCTGGATATGCAGATCTGTAGCTCAGGTGTGAGGAGCAAGGTGCAGAGAGATCTGTAGTCACTGGTGCAGAGGTGGAACCCCAACATACATGCAGGGCAAAACAAGGAAACAGAAGAGCTCACAGGAGACCCTATCCAGCTCCCCTAGTAATACTCTCCTGTGAACAAGCATTCTTCAAGGATTACTTCACCTCTTCTCCAAGCAGGAATACCTTTCCATCAAGTCAAACCCCACCTTATACAAGCTCTTCCCTCTACACCAGAAAACTCCAGTCCAGAGCTCCCTCTCCTGGATTCATGCCATTTAACAGTTGAGACATTTCTTGGTAACAATATGGAGTATTTCAGATATTTGTGCCCAATCACCCTAAAGGCACCACGAGATCTTCAGTGGCATGACCTACATCTGAATTTAGAAGCACAGTAAACATTATCTTTACAGAACCAACCAAAAGTACTTCATTTCAAAAAGAGTAATAAAGCAGTAAATCAATAGTTGAGCATTTCATTTATATGAACTAGTTACTCCAGATGAACCTGAATGCCTTTCTTAGTGCAACAGCAAACAAAGCCCTGGGCATTTGTCCAAGTTTCCCCCTGAGCCTCTGCACCAAGTAGAACTGGTCACAAGATGAGCATTTGCTGCTTTTCCTTGTGCATTCTAGTCTATGCTGTGGAATGGACTGCCTTCAGCCCCAGCAGCCCTAGCTTCCAAAATTCTTCAAATTGAAAAGAAATTTCTTTAGAAAAGAAGAAATCAGGATGAAAATGTTTGACTTGGGAGAACACCAAGCAGTAGCAATAGAAGTCCCTTTCCCATGAGTCAAGTAACAGAATTTTAACCAAGACTTTTAAATAAAATATTGTTGCATTAAAAACCTTATACATAATTCCTCACTTTAGATGTTTTAAACTGCCCTTCCTACAAATTAAAACAATAAGTCTAAAATATTGAGAAAGGGAGAGAGTTAGTAACATCTTGTTTCACAGAATTAGGGAATTGTCAGGTTTCTCACCGGCACTGTCCTAAGGATAGAAGCACAGGTGGGTAGAAGCCACAGGGAACTTAGTCACTAGCGCCCCCATCAGCCAGCATAGAGCCTGACACATAAGAATGCCTCAGTAAATAAGTATGGACTGGACTGAAAAGCCCATCTCCCTTTCTATAAACCATTCGTCCCTTTTTTTTTTTTCAAATCTTTTGCCTGAACTAAAACTGGGCAATGACTTTGAATACTACTGGACTTCATGCTAATGATGCGGCCCACATCCTGGCTTTCAGGTTTATTTACCGCAGTTCTGGCTTTCAGGTTTACTGCACTTCTGTTTAACATCCCTTCACCCCAGAAAAGGAGGGTACCTAGCCCTCAACGCTGCCTATTTTGTGATGAGCATAAAGAAATGAGGGTGTCCCAGTTTAAAAAAACAAGCATTCCATTTTCAGCTTGCAGTGGGTGTAAATTGAGAGGTTATGCTTGATTAACAGTGAATTTTTTACAACAGCACAAGACCCAATTAACCAATCCATAGTGGGCACTCTATTCTCACAGGGCCCCAGCCCTATGCTCTTTCTGAAGCTGCCCCTTCATTCTAGGGAAATGGTAGGGGTTCTCCCTGGAATTCAATCTGTGCATACTGAGGAGCAGCAGCTAATTTCAATATTTGCCTTTGATGGCCATGGCTAAAACAGAGCTAATTCTTCTTTAAATCCAAAGTAATCCTTTTTTTGGACTTAAAAAATTAAAATCTAAAATGCATTCTAAATTAATATATCTATTTTAGAAATATAATTCATTAGTAACATAATAAACTATCACAACAAGACTACAAGTACAGCTTAATGATAAGAAATTTTAACATAACACATGAGTAAGTCAAATGTGAAAAACCATACAATCACTACAGAGGTTATTTTTTTGGCATTTTGTAAAATTCAAAGCCCTTTCATGAGTTTACTGTCATTGTTTATTTTAATCCAGAAATATGAAACTACTTCCTCAAAGTGATTTAAATTATTTTAAATCAGAAGTCAATATCATATTTACTAGTAAAAACAAAAGTCATTTCCACTAAAATCAGTTCTGGAAGCTCTGATTTAAAGGAGAAAAAATATCATTATTTGTGGAAAATAAAATTCTCTAGAAAGCCCAGGAGAATCAGCTAAAAAAATTAAGTTGACTAAATTTCTTTAAAAGTCATTTAGAAGTAAATGAATAAGTAAAGGATTAATACAAAGAATACCATAAAAACTGACTGAGATATTTTTGTAATCCTAATGGATTTTTGAGTCTTTAGCAAGATGTCTCAAAATTTGATTTGTAAGAATAAACAAGGAAAAAATAAGTAAAAATTGAAGAAGCATAATGAAAAGGAACTCATCCTGTAAACTTATTATACATAAGTTTATAAATAAATAATTAAGCTAAAATAATTAAAATTACATGGTAATCATTCAAGAATTTACAGCCAGATAAGTTAGAGCTAAAACCTACCTTTAGAATATATAACCTTGATATGTGACCAAGTAAATCTATTTGGAATTGTCTAGGATTAACCAATAAATAAAGAAGGAAAATTAATTATTTATTAAAAAATGTATGTGTAGCTAAAAGACTTAAAAGCTAAAAAACTTCATCTCAGATTGTGGATAAGACTAATTTTAAAGGCCACAGAAGAAATAATGAAGGAGGACATAGATATATCTAGCCACATAAAAATGACAATTTTCTGTACGTTAAAAAATAACATTCCAAAAACATGAATTTTAATATTTGCATATAATTATAGTCTCATAATAGGGATAGACAGAACCCACTTATAAGGAAAAATGTTAGGTGAAAAAGTAAGTTATGAAACATGACAGGATGATCCCAATTTGGAAAAAGAAAAAGAATAAAATTTAGAAAGCTAAGCATCAAATGCTAGTAAGCCCTGACTACTCTAGACAGTAAAATTGCAGGTACTTTAAAGTTTTTCTTTATTACGCTTGTCTCTATTTGTCAAATTTTCCATGATTAACTTATACTGTTTTGTAATCAGAAAAGAATGCTAGTTGAGAAAGAGCATCAAAACAACAACGATAGGAAAAATAGTTACACAAAAATATGACAAAGAGATGCTACATCTTCAGTTCATCAAGAGGTCTCAAGTTAAAAAAAAATGGGCAAAAAACACGATTAAATAATTTACCAAGAAAAAGCAAATCAATAATACATAAAAATGTTTTTCATTACTAGTAACCAAAGAAATGCACATGCACATTCAAATTACGAAATACTGTTTTGCTTATCAAACTGGCAAAAATAAAAGAGATATACCACAAACTGGGGAAAGTACACTGGAAAGATGGCTCTAGATCATTATAGTAGAAATGCAAATTGTCACAACATTTTCAAGGAGTGCTTTGGTAATATGTATTAGGAGCCTTGCAACAAGATCCATCCTTTGACTTATTAATTCCACTTCCAGGACCCTAAGCTAAAAAAAGTATTAGAGATATGGACAATGAAGAGTTATTTAAATAGAGAAAAAAACAGGGAACAAAAGGCTAAACATTCCACAATAGAGGAATGCCATCTATACATCTTTGTATTAATCCTTTACTTATTCATTTACTTCTAAATGACTTCTAAAGAAATTTAGTCAACTTAATTTTTTTAGCTGATTCTCCTGGGCTTTCTAGAGAATTATATTTTCCACAAATAATGATATTTTTTCTCCTTTAAATCAGAGCTTCCAGTATCTATAGAACCACATAGTAAAACACGATCCAGCCACTGAAATCAAGATTTGGAAATGTTTGATGGCCTATGCACATCTTCATGGTGGAATGATAAGCGAGGAATCCAGGACCCAAACTGTGCATTACATATTTATGGTATGATGTTGTTTTTGTTTGAAAAACACAAGAACAAGAAAACAAAAGTACCAATTCTGCGGATCCTCAGCCAGCAGCTTTAGGCTAATCCTTGAGCCTTTTAGGAGACCAGTTCCATCAACCATAAAAGCCAGAGGGCCGAACAAGAACCATTTCCCTTCTTTATTTCAGTCTGTTTTAATTATTGGACAAAACAGTATATAATCAAATTAATAAATCCATCATAAACAGATGGAGAATGTCTATATTAACAGGTAAAATATAAGATTTGATTTGTTAAAATAATGTTTTGGATGAAAGGTTCCTTTTAAAATTCTAATGTCTTTTTTTAATAGGTGACATATTTTAGACCTGGCTGCCTTAGATAGTGACAGTACATTAGAAATACACAGAATGCCAGAAATAAACATGCCGACTTTCTTATCCGCTGTGACTAATTTGATCCGGGCTTGCCTGCCTGCGACGAGAACATGCTTCACCTGTTGTCAAGCCATTCCAGGACTTGGTGGAGCCTAGGCCACTCTCAGCAAAGGGCAAAGATCTAGATCTAAGGGATGCCACAGAGAGAAGATGCAAGATTTTCGGACTGGTATGTTGCTATAAGTACATGAAATTCACTTTCTGATATTCTTTTTCACAATTTTATATAGCTTCTATACATAGCTTAAGAAGTTCATGCCTTCTTCTTAGGGTCAAAAAATAATTAAGCATGCTTCTCTCAAAACTACCTCTAGGTTTACCAGTTCCCACCATTGTGAATTTTAAAACCGTGCCACAGGGAAGGAAAAAAAAAAACCCTTGCGCACTCAGCAAACCAGGCTAAGTTAGCGACAAATTAGCCGGCTGAGCAGGGGAAAGGAATCAGCTCAGATTCCAGCAGTTAATAAAACTGCAGAGGACCAAATATGAGGCTGAGACTCTGAACCATCATCCAAATTCATTCTGCCTTTGGGGAAAAAAGAGGAATACAATTTTACGCCAAAAGTATTTAACTTCTGTGAGTTTTATCCATCTCTCTAAAATTGACAAAACAGGCTATTAAGAAAGGGCTTTAAATTCTTCCAGGCAAACGTTTCACGGGTGAAAAACGTATTCAATGAAATCAGAGTTTGTATTATTAATAATAACAAATACACTAAAACTTTCTTTAGCAATGACAGTAACTTGAAACAACTCCAATGATATCCAAATTAAACTGTGTTATATGATATCTTAATCCCAGATGTGTATAGTATATACTTGGTCACATGTATTTTCCCAATGATTTTTTTTCCATTCCCTGGATTTTCCATAGTCAGTGATATTATACAGTTTAAACTTAAAATGAAGTCATCAAAACAGTTTCTCCTTGGCTCTGCCTCTTCCTTAATTCTGAAAATGGCAGCCTTACTATTTTAATATTATAATGTAGCCATTTTTATACAGAATGATAAAGATATACAAGTGCTGGCTGTGTTTTGTTAAAGCTCATCTACGCACATACAATAAGGCCCACCTGAAGGAGACCTTCCATTATTTTTATAAATGGAGCGCACTTCACTGGGGCCACCCCACAAAAGCACATTATCCCATGCATGAACAGCCAGCAGCAATGCCAACACTGAGTAGAGAGAGATAAACTGGTTTTGGTCCATTATGACTGATAATGACAGTGGTCAGTATCCTTTGATGAATACCTCTTCAATGTTAGCCACCATGTTTATGCTGAAGTACATAGTTTTGTTTTGTTTACTCCTGGTATCTTTCCCTTATTTACCAAAATAGCAAGCCGTGCTCACTGCTCAGGTTATGATGAGGCAGCAGGCAAAGGAGAATGAGCCTGAGAGTCTTCCAGGCTTTTGTTTCCAAAATGGAAGCCCTAAGGGTACAGGGAAAGGATTCAGGAGGATAAGACTGTCTTATTTACCAAAACTTTAGTTGCAAAGCAAGAGAATTGGAGTTTCCCTCTACCCTTTCTATCCCAGCCCAGGAGGGAGGGAAGGAAAGAAAGGAGGAAGTCTGTAGGTCTTGAGACTGCCCCAGAGAACTCAAGGTGGTGTAGCTGCCACATCCATGAAAAGCAACCCAGTGTCATTGCACCCCTGGAGGCTGTGGTCAGTGATGGTGAGCATTTTAGTTACAACCATGATAGGAGAGAGGAACAGCACCCACATGATACCCCCAGCTTCACTGCTACTAGAGAGCAAGAAGAGAATAGGTTAAATTCTTTTCTGCCACTCCATAGGGGGACTCAAATAAAAGTAATAAAAATGATCACAATAACAGCGAATGTTTGTTGAATTCAGGTACTGTTCTAAACCCTTTACATGGATTATCTCATTTAATTCTCACAACAATGTATCAGGTACTACCAGTACTCTTCTCATTCTGCAGATGAGGAAATTGAGGATCCAACAGGCCATGTACTTTATACAAAGTCACACAGATTTTAGGTACTGGAGTCAGGATGTAAAGAAATCCAAACATTGTGGATCCAAATTCCAAACTAGTAAAACAGGATTAGAGAAAATACAGAAAGTTTTATTTCTTGCACATTCAAGTTTGTGAGCTGAAGATCATATTTGCTACGTATAGTAGTAACTGAATTTAATTCTTTTCAAACTCTTTCTTTGTCTCTTTAATATATAGCCTCCTTCCATGCAAAATCCAAAGCAGAATCCCAGTATATAAAACAAATAAGAGGGCTGCTCTGGTAGAAGCAAGGTGGAGGGCTGAGATTTCCATCTCCCAGCATCTCCTGCACCCTGCAGAGGCCCCAGAGACTCCTGGAAATTCAACAACAGCTACACTCAAGGAAAAAGGGAGGAATAAAGCCCCACTAGCAGTCACAGAGTACCTCACACATCTAGGCTCTGAGATCACACATCTCAGATTTGAGCATTTGAGGGGCCAGAAGGAGGTGGAATTCAGGACTGGAGCTGAGAGTCAGGAATGAGGCAAATCCAATAAACAGGCAGAGGTGGGAAGCAGAGCCAACGGGGCGCCAGGGCCAGCGGTCTGTGGTGAGCAAGTGAGGCGGCTGGAGGAACAGAGGTGGGAGCGAGAGAGGGAGGCCAACACAGGAACTGCTCCCAAAGCCAGCGTCCTCCCCAGTCCAAGCTGTCCAGACATATTACATGAGATAAGAATAGCAAAAACCTACCAAGTACTTCAATAACCGATATTTTGGGGGGAAAAGAACAACTACACTGCCCTCCTGGCAGACTCAAGTAATGCCTCTTCTTTACATACAATTACATACCATCCAGTGCTTGATACTGTTGGACTCAAGAGACAGAAATGCCTAAATCTGGGAGCAGTGCTGGGTAATGCTTAAGAATGGGTTCATATCCTGGTCCTACCACATACCGATTGGTAGCCCTGGGCAAGTTACTTAACCTCTCAATTGCCTCAATTTCAGAAGGCTGTTACGGGATTAAACAAAGGTATATATAAAATACTTAGTGCCAAGCACAGAGTAAATTCTCACTAAATCCTGGCTTTTATTTTGGCGACTTTAATTTCATTCCTGATCATTTTCTTCTTCCTTTTCCATGCTGTATTAATTTCCTATTGCTGCTGTAACAAATTACCGTAAATTTAGTGGCTTAAACAATACAAATGAATTACGGTAGAGCTCTGAAAGTGAGACATGCAAAATGGTGTGGCAGGGCTACATTCCTTCAGTGCGACCTAGGAGAAAAATAATTTCCATGCCTTTTTCAACCTCAGGAGGCCATCTATGGTTCTCTGGATCCCTTCCTCACATCACTCAAACTCCCAATATCAACTTTGATCATCCCGCCTCTCTCTTGTAACAATGCCCGTGATTAAAGTGGGCCCACCCAGATAACCCAGGATAATCTCCCAACCTCAAAATTCATAATTTAATCACATGGAATGACCCTCTGTCATGTAAAACAACATTTTCTTCATAGGTTACAGGATTAGGATGAGGATATTTCTGGGTAGGCCATCTTTCAGCCTATACACCTTCTCCAAGTCTAAAATTTACAACCTGGCAAAATTCAGGTAGGCCCAGAGGGAAGAAAAATATTAGTAGCTAACTTTTTGAGCACTTAATATGTGTCTGGCACTACATAAAGTGCTTTAGGTTAATTATCTCATTAAGCCTCAGAGTCCTATAAAATTAGTATTATTAGTACTACTTAACAGAAAAGTTAATTCACTTTTCTAAAGGTTGTACAGCTAGTAAGTGACAAAGCCTATGTTCTCCAATGTAAGTCTGATTCTAGAGTCCTTGCTTTTGACCAAGAGCCCTACCCACATAATACAGCCATAACTGGGGCTCTATATGTGGGTAGGGTTTAAAGTTACACATGGTCCCTGGACGCAGAAAGATGGTGGCCCTGAAGAGTCCATGCCAAAAGGTACACGGAAATAGTGGAGCGTCTAAAATATTTTCTCATGCTCAACGTAGGACCCTTGATGTTACCCAAGAATTTTCTTAGATGTGGGTTTGGACCAAAAAGCCAAGAAGAAATTACTTAGGTCTGCAATTACATGGGGAGGAAAAGTAAAAAGTCCATTCCCCACATCAGGCCAGCCCTGAAGTTTCAGCTAACTTCCCAACTGAGTCAGATTGATCTGGAACGTGTGAAACCATACCAGGAAGATTCAGAAACCCCATGAGGCCCCAGAACAGCTCCTTCTATAGCTCAGCTGTTAGTCTAGAGCAGTATCTAACCATACCCCACACTCTTCCCCACAAAAGTTAAGAGCATGCAAGCTCCCATGTGTCCCAGGCTTCAACAAGGGCTCAGTGGTTTTACCAGCACCCAGAAGGAATAACATCCTTTCCTACCGTTCTCATATAGGGAATGGCTCAAAACCAAGTGTGGCTGATACAAGGTGAAAAGGAGCAAACTAAACACCCAGTTATACATAATAATTTAACTATTCATAGCATTCTGAAACCTCATCCATTAAACAATTTAGCAACAGCCGTATTTGAAACTTCCTAATGGGCTGAGTTATAGCTAATTGGTTTCAGACAGTGGGAAAAGGCCCAGTCATTTGATTGGGGTGATAAGCCCAGGGGGATGTAGGTTCACAGTAGTCAAGAAAATGGAATCTGGAGCCTGCCTACTTTAACCAAACTCTGGTTCTGAAACTTCCTTGCTGTGTGACTTTTACACAAATTACTTAACCTTTCAGTGCCTTAGTTTTCCCATCTTCAATACGGCATAATAATGGAGGTCCATACTCCCTTATCCAAAATCTGTGGTGCCAACTGTAATTCAGAAAGTTTTTTTGGATTTTGTAAAAGAAAAGTCAGTGCCTATATCATATATTACATCACACCCCAGTGGGATCTGCAGAAAATTGAACATGCCCATTATTTCTAAAGTAAAAAAATGTATGCATAGTTCTCACCAGGTGAGAAAAATAAAGACTATAATACCCTCACACCAGTTCAGATCAAGTTTCATGGCCAAACTTATGAAAAATACAGTTTTCAGGATTTTGGAATTGCAAGTAAAGAGGTAACAAACAGATTGCTAGTACTTACTAGCTAATGTTGTTGTAGGCATTAAATGAGTTAATAGATGTAAAATGCTAGCAAGTACTAAGCACTATATAAGTGTCACCAATAACCACTATTACTACTACCACTACTGTTTTCATGTAAACAGACTTGCTGAGGGACTATAAAACAGGTATTTTTGTTTAAATTTTTAGTCTAGTAACATAAGTACAACCTAAAATTTCAGCTTTTACCACAAATAACATAATTCAGCACTGTTAATTACATTCACCATGGTGTGCTACCAACACTACTATCCATTCTCAAAACTTTTCCATCACCCCAAACAGAAATCTGTATCAATTAAGCATTAAGTGCCCATTACCTACCCTCACCCTGGTCTCTGGTAGCCTGTATTCTAGTTTCTAACTCTATGAATACACTTAATCTGATTATTTCATATCAGTGAGATCACATAATATTGTCCTTTTCGGTCTGGCTTAGTTCACTGCAACTTTTAATTTATGCTTAATTTTGCTGTGGAGAACAGCACCTTGGAGTTTAACAGGTTTTAGTCCTTTGAGACAATACTCCAGGGCAAGTCTCTCTGCCATGATGGAAATATACTATTTTTTGTGTGTGCTGTCTAGTAAGCAGTCACTGACAATATATAGCTTTTGAGCACTTGAAATATACCTACTTAATTTTATTTAATTTAAATAGAAATGCAAATATCCACATGCGGCTTGTGGCTACGATAATGGACAGTGCAGCTATGAAGACCTGGGCTCTCAATTTTGCCTATGAAAACTTGTTTAAATGATAACACAGATGAATTATAGCATTAATAAAAACAAGTCTGAGTTCTACATCCAGGGAGTAGAGAGGACCACATAATAGTGGAGAGAATTTTCTCTTCTTTTCCAGGCCCCATGGCTGGTCTATGGCAAAGTACATCTTTGATATCTTCTTTCTTTCTTTCCCTACCCCTCCCCATCTCTGACTCTCCTCTTTGGAACACTACATCGCTGAACCACAGGCTTCCTTAAACCCCCATCAGTACCTACCAGCCATGGCTCCAGGAGCCCTAACTCCCTCAATATCTTGCCTTCCTTTTCCTCAACCAAATTCACACTTGCTCAACACCAAGAATTCAACCAAATGTAGGGAGGAAAGCAAATTGATCAAATTCAAGACTCAAAGTAGTTTCACTTTTTCTGACTTCTTCACTGCTTCTTCTTCTGAATCCATAAGCTCAGTTTTGTTTTTATGTTTCACAACAGAGGTAGCCCAGGAAGGAGCTGGAACTGAAGTATTTGTTGTCCTATATCCTATATGAGCTGTTTGTCAGCCAGGTGTGTGGAAAGCAATAAACACATGCAGAATGACCTCGCTCCAAGCAAATCCCTCCACTTGCCCAGGCATGGGAAATCTTTCCTTCTCTTTGCTTTGGAAAATTGTTCAGCCATGCACAGTCCTTTTCATTCTTCCTTTATTCATTTAGCAATTTTATAGGTGACAAACTGCACATCAAATAAGATTTTTAAGGTACAAAACAAAAATCCAGAGAAGAATGTGACTAAGAACAGATGCAAATAGAAAAAGAAAACCAACCACCTTCATTGGAATCTAGCTTCATAAAAACCCACTGAGCATGGAATTTTTAATGACAAAGGTCAAGCTTGGCTCACATCCAAGGAGCTTATGTTACTAAAAGGCCTGGAAGAACGTCCCTCCACTCCAATTTCACTTTTACCTGGTCGAAAGGCATGGACCAAAGATGGTATTTTGTATGGCTCCTGGGTATAAAGAGGATAATTGCTAATGGTAAATATCATACATTTCTCTAAATCTTTCTGATCGCCTCCTCCAAAATAGAGATTTGCCTTGTATAATCAAATTCTTGACATTAAATACTGACCCACACTTATTTCTAAAGAGCACTAGGTGCAAGCATTGTGCCAAGAAAGCCACAGTGACTGCTTTCAGTCCGGGAAATGAGATGTTAACACAAATATCTCTCATAAAAGGCAGAGAGGGGAAAGGTCAGTCAAGGTAAAATGCTGCAGAAATCAGGGCATGGGAAGGTCAGCTGTTTCAGGTTGGAGTTATCAGGGAAGGCCTCACAGGAGCAATAAAACTCAGTGTGAAGGATGGTCAGGATTTAGAGTGGTGTAAATTGGAGGGAAGAGCCACCCTAACTAGAGAAAAGAATGTCCTCGATGTCATCAGGCATTCTTCAGAAAAGTATTTGAGAAGAAGACCTGACTTCAAACGACATCCTGAGATAGTCTATACCCTCTACCCTATGACAACCGGGTGCCTGTACAGGTACCTAAAGGACACCTGGCATCTATCTTCCAAGACCAGCTCTCAAAAATTTTCCTTTTTTTGGACTGTGGCTCCATACTATCCCTACCCATCTCCACCAGAGCTTCCTACAAAAAAACACATGGAAGCACACTGATCATGCTCAGTGACCTAGAGGCAAATTCCGCATAATGCAACTGAAGTTAGGAGCTGTGAGCAAATAAAATTTTCTAATGAAAAGAATTCTACTTAACACGTATTCAGGGGGGTCAACATTTAAAAGAACGTCGATAAATCCTTAAATGATGCATTTTCCTCACACTGAATAAATGGCTGAGTCCGTTGAACCAAATGTCTCAAGGCTTAAATACCCAGCAAGGGGAGGGGGGGTAGTAGACGATGACCGCAATTATACGCTGCACTTTTTAACATCAGCGACAGCCGAGGACTTTCTGCTTTGGAAGAAGCCATTCATTACAGCGTTAAAAGACTGAGAGAAAAGACAGAGCCATTCTTCCAGTTACCAGTTAGAGTGGGGCCAAGTCCAATACTGTATTTTCTAGGATTTGATGTCAATAAATCTCTCCAGGAACCAGCCCTCGAGCACCTTCTCTGAAATACTGTTGCTACACACCACTACAAAAAGAGCTCATATTTCTCTTCTTTTCACACCGTTCACACAAAATTACGTGAAGCCCTGAGGGAAAATTCTGAAGGCACGAAGAAACCCCTCACAGGGTGTTCTCAAGCCCATGTGATGTTTGGCCTCCATTCCCTCGGGAATCGCCTGCCTCGGTTCTCCCCAGGGTGGGTAGAGACACAGTCTTCCGCCAGGTACACAAGGTGACGGGGCGCCCCACAGCGGGTCTACACGACTGAAAGAAAAATAGCCCATCTCTGCCCTTCGCCGATCCGTAGGAACGGAGCTAAGTTGCTTCCTCACCTTTCCTCTTCTGGCCAGTCACTACCGAGTCTCCGACCGCAGCGTGCCTCTGAGGACCTGCCGTCTGCGCGCCAGTCGCTAGCGGCGTAGGCTGCCCCGCTACGGTGTGTCGGCGGCACAGCGGCTGCCCGGGAGCCCGCAGGAGCCAAGGTAAGTGCCCGGGGCGCGGACCCGGGCGGAGCGCGCCGCGCGCCTCCCCTCAGGCCCGGCGAACTCGCCCGTTCGGCTTTGCCTTGTGCACCCGACGCGGCGCCGCTCCCTTGCCCCGAGCCCTCCGAGCTAAGCACGCCGTCCTGACGGCGGCGGCGGGCCCCCGCCCTGGGCCGGGCTTTCCCAGAACTCGCCCGCCCGCCTGCCTCGGGTGAGAAGCTGAGAGCGCCGCCGCAGGCCGCGGGGACGCCAGGGGAGCGGCCTGTGCCGGGCCCGCCCCCGGCCTCCGGCCGCGCGGGGAAGGCGGGCGCGGAGGGCGGACCCGGCCGCCGCCCCCGCCGCGACCGCCCGCGGTGCGACCCTAGTCTGGTCCGGCCCTCCCTGGGCAACCGCGGCACGGGAGGCCCCCAGAGCAAGCCCTATGTCCAGCCCTAGGCGGGAGCTGGCCAGAGCGCGGCTGGGTCGCCCAGCTACGAACAGAGCGGGAACTTCGCACACCTCCAGCTGCCAGCTCGCAGCGCAGTTCAGTCTCTCAACTCTGGGCTGATATGATGAATGACGGGTTATTGGCTTGACCAAAGTCATTCTAGTGAATGGCAGCACCAAGTATCAAATTCGTTGTGTCATTCATTCATTTAACTGTGCCACGCCCTGGAAGTACATTCCCCTTTTCCTGCTAATGGCCCTTCAGGCCTGCGGACTCCAAGCTGCCTGAAGCTACAGGCTCTAAGTGGAGCCTTCTTAGCCGCTGTGGCAAGTTTTATACCCAGTCTTAGGTGAGCCAAATCTTATCTTCCTCCTCCTTTTTTACCTAGTCTAGGACTTCCCTTCTGTATGTCTGACCCCTCCTTCTACATCCAGTCAGGGCCAAATCCTATGGCCCATACCCCCTTCCATCTGTCCTCTCCCTTAGGCCAAATCATCTCTCAAACCATGGCCATGTTATTCTTCGTTTTCTGTAACTTTACTCTGTGCACAAATCTTCATTGACTCCTACAGCCTTCCAAACTAATTCCCATGCTTAGAATCCAACATGCTTAGCCAAGATGGGCCATCCCAACATGTCCCTCCCATTCCAATTCTGTTTGGGATATCTACATGGTGTATCACCACCCACACACCCTTTCCTCCTATCCAAGTTTGAGCCTTTGTTTTAGGTCTGTTTCAGAAGTGGCCTCCCCTCCTTTAAGCCTCCAGGGCACAGGAGAGGTTGAATCAAGGATACACAGGAGAGCATCAAGGAATTCTGCCTACTAGACAAATCTACTAGCCTGGTCCTTAAACTGTTTTGGTGTTTTCTAATCCCAAGAATTTTAAGGAAAGCCATTATTACCACTTATTTTGAAAGTTGGTTTCAGACAGGTTCTGCAGAGAGCTCTAAGGAAACTCTTTGATCATTAAAAGTATGAGGTCTTAGTGCTAGAGCAATGGAGAGTCATCATTTACTCCAGCCTCTCAGCCTATGCGGTCTTGTACAGGTAAGTGGAGGGACCAGGAAAAATGAAGCATCATTAACTATAAACAAGGTGGATTATTTGTTTAATATACAGTGTTATATTGTGCTTTTGAAATTAACTTAATGAAACTAGTAATATCAAATATCATTATCACTTGAAACCCCAAAAGACTTGTATATATTTTTTAAATTAAGTGTAAAGAAGTTCAGTTGCTACAAACTAGTAGATGCATAAGCAGTTAACAAGGAATCCTCCAAATAAGTCATTATACCATTAGTAAGCAAGGCGAGTCTAGGTCCACTGAGCAGGGAAAGTTATCTTTGTGATAATCAATGCTGACCCTTCCCTGGAAAGGGGCACCTTCTCCAAATCTTTGAAAAGAGAACAGGTCCAGATCAATGTCCTTTGCTCACTCCCTTGATCCCTCTCTAAATGAGACTGGAGGGAGCCCTGTCCCTGAGGCTGCCTCACTGCATTGGAATGTCTGAACTAACAGTGCTTCCAGAGGGTTCATTGCTCCTCTGAACAGCACTGCCCAGACTTTCTGGAGATTTTAATTCACTTCCAACCTCGCCAACAGTTGCAAACAAGGTGCCTTTTTTACACCCTGCTCTCTGTTCAGTGAAACACCCAGACCATCTCAGTGGAACAATGGTTTCATTCAAGACTTTTTCAAAAGTGCAGCACATAACCTTCACACAGTGGGCTGCTGCCAGTCATTATCTGAAGGGAAAAAAACTGTCAGATAAAGAGCCTGCGAATTAGTGAAGCACTGGACAGTTTCCATGGAAAATTCAGCCTCAGTAAACCAAGTTATCTATCTTTGTATACAAGATAATCCTGCATAGTCAAAAATCAACATCAACAGCCGTAAGAAATAAAACCATGTATACTTTATTTAAATATAGTTCATCAATGTTTGAAATTTCAGAAGAAAGCACCCATCTCTTTGAGCTTAT
Source organism: Tamandua tetradactyla (assembly GCF_023851605.1). Classification (NCBI taxonomy): domain Eukaryota; kingdom Metazoa; phylum Chordata; class Mammalia; order Pilosa; family Myrmecophagidae; genus Tamandua; species Tamandua tetradactyla. The sequence continues at coordinate 51,068,050 of NC_135339.1, forward strand.
TACATAATGGTCTCCATTCAGTAGAAATTGATCTACATAAGTGATCAATTTGGGGACCAGGGAATTTAAGTCATACAAATATTGTAAGAAATGGAACCATCTCCCCCCCCCCTTTTTTTTTCTGCACATCCTGTAATTTTTTAGAAGGGGAGGGTGTCTGACTACATGGTTGCTGCTGCCAACAGGAGGCCCCCACATCCCCTACTGCACATGTTACAGAAAAAAGATTGGCCCTTTTCCACACTCAGCAAGCCAGCCATCAGTTAACCCATTTATAAACAAACCCTTAGGTTGGGAACTGAGTGGTCAGCACAGGCACCATTGACTAATGTACTGAACTTTGTTAAGCAGCACCTAATTGCCAAGCAGAGGAATTTGCCAACAGACATCTGGGTAACCTCGAAGGCCAAGGAAGGAGTTGACATTTCCTCCTGTTCAAAGTCACTGCGTCAGACTGCATCAGGCTTCCAAGCTGCCTGCAAATAGGCTAGTCAGTTCAGACAGTGAAGAGTGAGCCAGAAACAAGCTTTCCAGAGTTATCTCATATGTGAGGTTCAAAGTACCAAGGCATAAAGCATGTAACTACGTGAATGAACCTTGGGGACAGTATGTTGAATGACATGTCAGAAACAAAAATACAAATATTATCATGCCTCACTCATAGGGACTAACTATAATATACAAACTCGAGAACTGAAGTCGAGCACATGGGTTATCAGGTTGGAGCCTATTGTAAAGGACCTAAGATTGTAAGCTTTTAGAGTAGCCACATATATTCAGGAGTTGTAACTGTTATTTCTAAATTCCAAGATACTGAGCTATTTGTGTATAACCTGATTATTCCCAGATACTTCAGGTATCTATGTGATACCTGAGACTGAGAGTTAGAGCTCTGATGTGATGAAAGTCAGCATTGCCCCATACAGCAACTGTTTAAAAAGTTGAAAAAGTGATCAGACTTTGACTAGAGATATGACTAAGAGCATAGGACTAAGGTATATCAGAACACAATGTAAAAGATGATATACTCCATATTTTAAAACTTCTATTTCTATGTGAAACCAAAGGGAAAGATCTTTATTTGATGCAAAATTTATGTTTTTGATAATGCATTATCTAATTTAACTTGTATGGTCAGTTTATTTGAACAACAGAATTACATGGAATCTTGAATGGAGTGGGAGATCTTGTTGGTTTGTACAGATTAGTGTGTTGCCCCAGTATATCCCAGAGAAATATGGGCAGAGAATAAAAAAGTTTTGCAAGGTCCCCTTGGGGGTCTGGGGAGAAAGGAGAAAATATTCAACCTCCCCATCTGGGGAATTCCTGATACTCTCTCAAACAGTGGGGACAACCAATTCAATAGGCTAAGCCCTGAATCTTGGGGTTTGACCCTGTGAAACATTTCTGCAAAGGAGAAGCTAAGCCTACTTATAATTATGCCTAAGAATCACCTGCAGAGAATCTCTTTTGTTGCTCAGTGGCCTCTCTCTAAGCCAACTTGCCAGGTGAATTTTCACTGCCCTCCCCACTATACAGGACATGACTCCTAGAGATGTAAATCTCCCTGGCAAATGGGACATGACTGCCCGGATGAACCAGGATCTGGCATTATGGAATTGAGAGAGCCTTCTTGACCAAAAGAGGGAAGAGAGAAATGAGATAAAATGAAGTTTCAGTGGCTGAGAGATTTCAAACAGACTCGAGAGTTTATCCTGGAAGTTATTCTTAGGAATTGTATAGCTATCCCTTTTTTGTTTATAGTGCTTTGGAGTGGCTAACAGGAAGTACCTGAAACTATTGAACTGTGTTCCTATAGCCTTGATTCTTGAAGACAATTGTATAACTATATAGCTTTTTCAGTGTGATTTTGGAAACCTTGTGTCTGATGCTCCTTTTATCCAGGGTATGGACAGATGTAAAAAAAAAAAAAAAAAAAAAAATAAGGAGAAATAAATAAAGAAATCATAGAGGGGGAATAAGAGGTAAAAAATAAATTGGGTAGATTGAAATACTAGTGTTCAATGAGGGGGGGATCACGGGTATGTGATGTATAAGTTTTTTCTTTTTATTTCTTTTCTGGAGTGATGCAAATGTTCAAAAAATGATGATGGTGATGAGTGCACAACTATGTGATGATATTGTGAGCCATTGATTATATACTGTGGATGGACTGTATGTGTGTGAGATTTCTCAATAAAAATTTATTTTTTTAAAAAGTACCAAGGCGGGAGGGCCGCGGTGGCTCAGCGGGCAAAGTGCTTGCCTGCTATGCCGGAGGACCTCGGTTCGATTCCCGGCCCCAGCCCATGTAACAAAAACGGAGAAACAGAATACAATAAAACAAGAAAATGTTTAAAAATGTTTCCCTTTCTTCCTTCCTTCCTTCCTTCTATCCTTCCTTCCTTCTCTCTGTCTTTCCTTTAAAAAAAAAAAAAAAAAAAAAGTACCAAGGCAGTTTGAAGTTATTGAAAAAGAGCTAGCTTGTTAAAGTAATAGATAGCTCTATTACCTCTTTGCAGGGTTGGTGGTTAGGAGAGGGTGTCCAGAGAGAACAGTATCTGAAGTATGGAAAGAGAGTTCTAAAACTCTCTCATTATAGCCAGTGCTAGGAGAAGATTCTGAAGTGAGGCCACTTGAGCTGAAATCCCACCAAAACCCACCTCCTAGGTGTAAACTCTTGGGCAAGTTGCCTCTCTGTGCTTCATTTTCCTCTTCTGTAAAATGGAGGTAATACTAGTGCCACAGCATTATTGGGAGGATTAAATGAGTTAACCTGTGAAGCACTTAGAACATAGCATTTATTAATTAAATAAATGAAAGCAGAACTTCATCCTTATTTATACTTATGGTATTTAAAAACTATGATATCCTTTGAACATTACAACTATCTTGTTAATGTTTTGATAGAAAATCTATCCTTTTTTTTTTTCTTTAGACATTCTGGAACCTCATTATAACACCTGTTTCAGAGTTGCAAAAGGTAGGTCCAGCTCAAGCCATCTCAAGATGCCGTATCTAAAAAATTAGTTTAAAATGGGTTTTGTGTGTGTATATGTGTGTAGGTTTCAGCTCTACTGGAATCTCAAAGCATTGGCATAGTGCTGGAGATTTCTCTAGATGTAATTTTTAAGGTTTTATTGGTTTTTAGTGGCCAAAATGTTCCTTAGAGGAAGAGAGCTCTGATGTAATCATGGAACTCAAAGGAAAATAATATTTGCTTGAAAGACGTTACCTTTTCCACAAACTTTTACATAGAAAGTTTGTTAGGAAAATGGCTGTGGCTTTCTAGTTGACCCTAAATGTTGTGAATTGTCACTTGATCCAACTAGCCAAAAGTGGAAGATGAAGGATGTGGAGGCCAGTTTTCACAGGCCAATTGGTTCATTGATTCTTCAACTGGAACCCTGGTACTGATTATCTCTATTCTTTGGTTTCTCTGTGACTTCTCCATCACTACTGCCAGCATGTAGAGCTGCCAACATTCTCAAACCCTGTTGTAAAAATTACCATCCTAAATGCATCTTCACATCTTCAGCCACTCCTTCTGTCAGATAATAATGATGACAATAATCAATGATGATGATAATTATGAGTGCTTATCATCGTGCCATCCTTTTATTCATTAATCCAGTAAATATGTATTGAGCAATATGCCAAGCAGTGTTCTAGGTCTCAGGGATACAGCAATAAGCACAATAGTCAATAAAATCCCTACCTTCGTGGTGTTTATATTCCTTAGATGTAAGGGAGCCTGGGAAAGCAGTATCAAGCTGGGCCAGGGATAGATAGAAAATAAACTATATTTAAAAAGTAAAGCATATAGTTGGTGATTATAAATGCATGTGAAAGATAAAGCTGGGAAGGAAAACAGTAAGTGCTGCAGGGCTTGGAGAATTGCAATTTTAAATAAAATGGTCAGTTATGACTTCACTGAGAGGTAACAAGTGAATACAAACTTGAAAGAGGTGAGGAAATGTGAAAGAAACTGCTTATCTCCTTCCAGTTCCATTCTCCATATATTTTATTTATGAAACACCTCCACTCCACCCCTTTTAACTGGGCCAACAATTGCCCAGCTTGAGACTGCTTTCCCAGACTCCCTTGCATTAGGCATGGCTAGGTTCTGGCCAGTGGTATGTAAGCAGAAAGGAAGTGTGCAATACCCAAGAATGTTCTTAAAGTTTAAGCTACTTGTTTTTTATTTCCTTTCTCCTTTCACATTATCTGGATTTGGCAAGATCTAGGGCAGTTGACTTGACCCAGAGATGGAAGCCCCATAGAGAGAAAGCAAAGCTGCCAGAGCAGCCCTAAACCACTCACTTTGGTACTAATGTGGGGTCACAAGAAGGTCTGTTTGTTTTTTTCGGATGGAGAAACTATAGCATATTGACAAGTTGATAGGAATGACCCAGAAGAAAGAGAAAAATGATAATGCAGAAGAAAGAGATAAGGATTTTTGTAGGAATGTCCCTGAGTCTAGAGGATCTAGGGCTCAAGTGGAGGGGCCAGCCTTTCACTGGAGTGCAGCCAATTCACTTACAGAAATGGGAGGAAAGCCAGATTCTATTTTCCAGAAGTAGCCACAGCAATAATTCCAGTCCCGCAAACTCTTCCAGAACCTTGCCACTGCTCCCATCCAAAGAGTAGAGTCTAATACTTCCCCTCTTGAATATGGGACTGTCTTAGTAACTTAGTTCCTAACCAATAGAATGCTGTGGAGTGGTGTTGAATGGCTACTGTGACTATGCCCTGGAAAGTGAAACATCTTCCACTTGGCTTTCTCTCTTTGAAACTCTCACTCTAGGAGCTCAGACACTATGTAGCAAGGAAGCTCAGGCCACATGGAGAAAATGTGTGTGATGTTCCAGCTGACAGGCAGTTCCAGCTAGGAGTCTAACTGACAGTTAGCATCAACCCCAGACATATGCGTGAGTAACCTTCTGGAGATTCCAGTCCCTAGTCTTTAGCCCAACTCAGCCATAGCAAATGAAGAAGATAGAGGCTATCCCTGTTAAGCTCTGCCCAAATTGCAGAATTGTAAGCAAAATAAATGTTGCCCATCTTTTAAGATACACATTTTGGGGAACTTGTTACACCAGCCGTAGAAACTGGAACAGGTATAGATGCTAGGAAATGGGTAGAAATGATAGAAGCTTGTGAAAATTTTCTTCTGTTTTCATAATGAAATGATAAACAAAGTCACCATCTGAGAGTAAACAAGGAGGAGGAGGTGTCAAATGTTTGGGAGAGAAGGTATGAAATACTCATTTAGGAAAGTGGGAGAGGACATGGAATAGGGAAACATGCCAGACATCATTAAGTGCTCAACTGTGGTCATAAATGTAAGATGAAACCACAAAACCCTGGTTAATGCAGACTCTATTTCCTACTATGGTTAGTGCAGACATTTGCTTAGAATTGAGGAAGCTATCTGGCATAAGAATAGGGAGTTGGTGATAGCTGATTGGCTCTGCTTTCTAGGAAATTCTGTTTTCTGGGAAAGCTGGGCATTTACAGGAAATACAAACTTAGATTTTGGTTTTGCTGACATGGGGCTTAGCACAAGCACCTTCATGTTGGGCTTAGTAAATTTTATTTATCAATTCTTCCATTTTCATTTGGCCCTCCACTCTCAGTTACCATCTGCTGGCTCTAGGTGATTAAATTTAGGCTATAGATGTCAATGGGTTAGTGTTTTTGTTCTTTTTTGTGCTTTTATTGATCTAGGCAGACAGATACCATTAGGTGAGATGGCTGGGTACATTGAAAACTTTTGAAAGGATTCAGCACACCAGTGAGATTATTATGTTTACTATGAGTAGTGAAATGCCCAATGTTTGGAGTATTCTTTTGAGCCAAGGATTCCAGGACACAAATTGACTGAAATTTAAAAAATCAAAAACCAATCTTGAGGACGAATTTACTTCTTTGAGTCCTATAGCTTGTTTGACTATTTCATGTAGCTGTGTATCAACTTCCCCAGAAGTATTTATTTAAGTATTGCAGGTAGTATTGATGACAGCATAAACTCTTCTTTGCTCAGCCAGCACAATTCTAAGGATTTTCGTTGCACAGCAATAGCCTTTGCATTGGACTTCTCATTTTTTCCTAGTGTTGCAGATAAATTTCTAATAATATTTTCATTGGTGTTAATTCCTAACTAAGGCAATAGGGGTCTAGTGAAAGAAGCTTATTTGTCATCAGTGACACTGCTAGGCAATTTGCTTGGCTTGGGAATGTAAATTAAGTAAGGTAATCCATCGTGAAACTTCTGATTCATTGTTTTGAAGGGAACTACTGAGAGGCCCAAACCACGTTGTCCTGACACACGCTGTCTATACATTGAAATGCCCAGATGTTCTAGTTTGCAAGCTGCTGGAATGTGATATACCAGAAATGGAATGGCTTTAAAAAAGAAAGGGTTTATTAAGTTGCTGGTGTACACATACTAAGGCTGTGAAAATGTCCAAATTAAAGCAAGGCTATAGAAATGTCCAATCTAAGGCATCCTGGGAAAGATACCTTGGTTCAAGTAGGTTGATGACATTCAGGGTTTCTCTCTTAATTGGAAAGGCACATGGCAAACATGGCGACATCTGCTAGCTTTCTCTCCAGGCTTCCTCTTTCATGAAGCTCCCCCAGCGGCATTCTCCTTCTTCATCTCCAAAGTCTCTGCTAGCGTGGGCTCTTGTGTCTCCTAAGCTTTTTCCAAAATGGTTCCCTTTTAAAGGGCTCCAGTAAGCAACCCCACCTTGAATGGCTGGAGACACACCTCCATGGAAACCATCTAATCAAAAGTTGTCACCCACAATTGGGTGGGTCACATCTGCATGGATAATCAAAAAGCTCTTACCCAGCAATATTGAATGAGGATTAAAGGACATGGCTTTTCTGGGGTATACGACAGATTTAAACAAGCACACAAGGCATAGGGAGAGTGGGGGTCATGGTCTCAGACGTTTCCACAGATGAAAACATAACCTAAAAGTGCACATAGAACTCCAGTGAGGGTCTCATTATCCGTTTGGGAGTACTCAAGTTGGCTTTTTCTAACCATGCATTGCTTTTAGAACCGTCACAATATGTCATATCTAAAATGGGCCAAAATATCATTTTTAAATGGAGCGTTATGCATAGTGGGAGTTGTTCTGTCAGGTCTCTTGGATTAATGATATGAGGACAAGTGGTATTGTAGTGAGAGTAATCTCTGGACCATGGCATTTTGGAATCCATAAAAACTTGGTCTCTGGCAGGATGACAGGATCCCCTGCATCATGACCAGATCAAGGTTTATGCTAGCAGATCCAGTAGTCATTTAGATTCCCCCCCTTTTGTGATGGCTTTAGGAAAAGCAAATGACAATATTGGCCTTCTGGTCCATGGCAAAGTGGAAGGAAGATGCAAAAAGGAACAATTTAAACATTTTTTGAGGTAATATTTTCTAAAGCAAGATGCAAAAGAGGTATGGAAACAATAGAAATGTAATAATAATTATAAAGAATGAGCTGATAAGGAATATGATAGGAACATAGGGGTTTATGGGGTTTTGTTCTGCATTCTTGGGTGTAAGTTGTCACTTGTGAAGTCATCTACTTCTTGTCCTTGGTAAATTTTAGTTGTAAGTCTTCAGTTTGGTCCAATCGTTGGAAGGTGGAATTCTTTTAAGTTGTGAGACATGAATCTAAGATTCTATTTAACTGCATTGTCAGAAGTTAAGAGTACTTGGGAAGGTGTATTTTAGTGTGGTTGAAAGGCTATTTTGTGCTGTTATCACTTCCAGTATACCCGATTGTTGGAAGTTAGGGTGTGAGGAGCTTAAGGGAAATTTGAATCTGGAAATATGTCCCTTACCTGTTGGAGATAATCTTTTGCATAAATGACTAGAGATTTGCAATATTGAACTATCTCTTGCTGGTGAAGCAGGGGATCAGTGTGAAGATGGAGGCCAATTAACGTAGGCTTACCAGTGATAATTTCATAAGGAGAAAGTTTATATTTCTCAAAAGCTGTGCTTTGAATGGCCATAAGAGCCAGTGGAAGAACTTCAGGTTTAGGTAACCCAGTTTCCTTCGTTAATTTAGACAGTTTAGTTTTAACATGCCATTTGTTTTCTCCACCTTTCCAGAGGATTAAGGGTGGTGGGATAATGATAATGCTAACAATTTGTTTGTAGAACCTTAGTTACATCTTTAATGAGCTGTCCAAAAAATGAGTAGCTCACTCATTAGAAATAATTGAAGGCATTCTTCAGGCAGAGAATATATTTGCCAAAAGTTTTTTAGTAACTGTTATAGCATCTGCCTTATGATAAGGAAAGGCCTCTGTCTATTGAAGTATTTGGGTTTAACTGATATTATGAATTATCTTAATTTGCTCTTTTAAAATATTTTTCAGGCTATTTATTACTGTACCAGACTTACTAACATAAATGCAACATTTTTATGGGCAGCTGGAGTATCTAGAGCCTGTCTGTTTTGTAAGAACATTTAACCTCAGCCTGGAGGACATGAAAAGGATTTAGAATGGTTTTAAAGTTTTGTTTTATAACCTTAGATATATTTATAACTACTTGATCTAGGTTATATGTTCCTAGGGAAGTTATGATTATGTGTGTGAAAAGTGGAACTCTGTATTATTTGTCAGTTTGAGACACATTATACAAAAGATACTAACCTAGCTTTCTAACTGGCATTTAGAGTAGCTAATATATGCAAAATCATAGGATTTAGTCTAATTTACAGATAGGTAATAAAGCCATGTAATTATCTGCAGTTAATTTACAGATAGGTAATAAAGCCATGTAATTATCTGCAGTTTATAAAGGGGATGTAAGATAACTCGTACAATGAATGGGAGCAAAATCTGATTAATTCACAGGAATGTGCTGAAATTTTTCTATTGAAATACAAATTTTCTCTACAGTTATCTTTCTTTTGATTAATCTTAAAAACATTACTCTTGGCTATAAAATAAGGCTGTTTTCATTAGATTTGGCCTGATTATTTACATAGGTGTAATGAGAATGGTAATTTACTATATAGGCTCTTTTAAGTTTGCTTTGCTGTTAGTTTTTATAAGGAACTTCTGATTGGACTTTTAAAAGCCACTGAACTTGATACCAGATTTCACCTGCAATCCGAAAAGTAGTTTTCTTTTTGTTTTTTTAACTTTTTTTATTAATTAAAAAAAATTAACAAACAAAACATTAAGATATCATTCCATTCCATTCTACATATACAATCAGTAATTCTTAATATCATCACATAGTTGCATATTCATCATTTCTTAGAACATTTGCATTGATTTAGAAAAAGAAATAAAAAGACAACAGGAAAAGAAATAAAACGATAACAGAGAGAGAAAAAAAAAGATTATACATACCATACCCCTTACCCCTCACTTTCATTTTACCACTAGCATTTCAAACTAAATTTATTTTAACATTTGTTCCCCCTATTATTTATTTTTATTCCATATGTTCTACTCTTCTGTTGATCTAGTAGCTAAAAGGAACATCAGACACAAGGTTTTCACATTCACAGAGTCTCATTGTGAAAGCTATATCATTGTTCAATCATCATCAAGAAACATGGCTACTGGAACACAGCTCTACATTTTCAGGCAGTTCCCTCCAGCCTCTCCACTTCATCTTGAACAACAAGGTGATATCTACTTAATGCATAAGAATAACCTCCAGGATAACCTCTCAACTCTGTTTGGAATCTCTCAGCCATTGACACTTAGTCTCATTTCACTCTTCCCCCTTTGGTCGAGAAGGTTCTCTCAATCCCTTGATGTTAATTCTCAGCTCATTCTAGGGTTTTTCTCAGTCCCTTGATGCTGAGAATCAGCTCATTCCAGGATCTCTGTCCCACGTTGCCAGGAAGCCGAAAGTAATTTTCTTTACTGACCTTTAAGGCTGGGAACTTTTTAGCTAGGTACTAGATCAGTTTTTCAAGAGAGCTTTGTAAACATTGGCTTCATTAAGTTAACTTTAGTTTTTTAAAACCATCAAGTTATATCTGATTAAATGAGCATCATTCTTAAACATGATATTCCAAAAAAGCTTTGCTTATATAACCATAGCTCCAATTATGTTTTGTTGACAAGGAGGACAGATTCTGTTGAATTTATGTAAATAATTATTTGGTCATAAAATAGGAATATTTAAAAAGAGTTTCCAAATTCTGGAGGGTCCAGGAATGGAGAAAAAGGTAAATGTGTTATAAATTATAGATAGCTTAAGGGAAAAGAGTAAGAAATTTCTTGTATTAAAAAAAAATAGAACATTAAAACATTAGAAATGGAGAATTTTGAGGGAAAATGGAAGAGTAGGGAGCTCCCAGGACTCACTCCTCCTCCAAAACAGCTAGTGAACAGGCAAGAACTTTCTAAAACAACTATTGCTGGACTCTGGAGGCCAGGGTAGCATGATACAGCATCCAGGGACGAGCAGGAGGAAAAGGCTAATACTGCAGGAAAGAACTGTGAGTAACTCACTCTGTAGCAGCTGCCAGTACCCGCCCACCACCCCCCTCTCTCGAGTTGGGCTGTTCGGGGTCTGGTTCCTGGCTGGCTGCTGCAGATAGAGAGGGACATGGAAATCCTCTTCCCCAAGAATGGAGGGGAGCATAGCCAAGCATGGATCACAGCTTTTGATTGGTGAATTTGGATTACTGGTCTCTGGCTCTGAGCTTTGGTTTCAGCCTGCCCAAGACAGGGATGGCTGTAGCCATTGTTTCAACTCACTCCCAACAGGGGCATGGGAGGTGGATGTTTAAAGACACAGTGCCTCCCTATGGCTACAGGAATCAGTTTGCTCAAGGGTGCCATCTGCTGAGCAGGCCAGGAACACATAGCTGCAGAGACTCATCAAAAAGCTTTTAGCAAAAACAAAATCCAAAAAAAGCTTTTACCATTTTACCAAACCCTCTCCCCAGGTTTCTTTGGAGCTGGTCAGTGGCCACTCCATGGGTGCCTGCTCTGTTTTGGCTGGGAAGTACTGACTTAGGAAAGTCCTCTCTGTGGTGGCTCTCTTCCCAGATTTGCCCTGCAGACAAAAACATCTAGAGGCAATGAAAGGAGTGTAAAAAACATACAAAATAAAACGATAGTGACAAAACAAAAACAAACAAAACAGCTCAAGATTCCCAGAGAAGGAACACAGGAAAGGAAGTTTTCTACTGGGGGGTAAAATGACTTTACAAATAGTGCAATCATAAAAATTGTACCACCTATCCAGAGCAAGAATCAATTGAAGAAGAGCTGAAAAAAAATCTTATCAGTTAAATATGGGCAATTCTAGATGTCTAGAATAAGTTGAACCAAGTGTAAAAGAAGAATGTTAATACAAAGCCAATTAACAGTGAAATCCTAGGCAATAGAAGGGAGTGCAAGGGTAGTTCAGTGGTACAATTCTCATCTGCCATGCAGGAGACCCGGGTTCAATTCTCATCCCATACACTACCAAAACAAACAAACAAGCAAGCAAATAAACAAAAATTCAAAAAATGGTGCTGCAATAATGGGATACTCACATGGAAAAACAATGAAACATGACCCTTTGTCATGTTTATACAAAAAATAAAATCCTAGGTAATAGAAACTTACCTTCAGAGTAAACTCAATAAGATAATCAGATATATAGACATCAGTAAAAAATTATAAGCCATACTAAGAAACAGGAATATATGGCCCAGTTAAAGGAACAAATTAAAATGTTGGAGGAGATACAGAATTTGGAACAACTAATCAAAGGTGTTCAAACAAATCTCTGTCAATTCAAGGAGATGAAGGAAATATGACTAAAGAGATAAAAGATATTAAGACACTGGATGAGCATAAAGAAGAATTTGAAAGTATGTAAAAAAACATAACAGAATTTAGGGGAATGAAGAGCACAGTAGAAGTGATTAAAAATACTAGAGGTATGCAACAGCAAACTTGAACAGGCAGAAGAAAGAATCAGTGAACTAGAAGACAAGACAATTGAATTCTTAATGACAGAAGAATAAATAGAGAAAAGAATGGAAAAAATTTTGCACAGTCTCAGGGATTTGAATGACAGCATGAGGCACACAAAAATACATTTCATGGGTGTCCCAGAAGGAGAAGTAAGGGGAAAACAGGAGAAAGAATATTTGAGGAAAAATGGCCAAAAATTTCCCAACTCTTACGAAAGACACTATTACAGATGACATGATCCTATATATAGAAAATTCCAAAAATTCTACAACAAAGCCATTAAAACTAATAAACAGGTTCAGTAAAGTGGCAGAATACCAGATCAACATGCAAAAAAAAAATCAGTAGTGTTTCTGTAAACTAGTAATGAGCAATCTGAAGAGGAAATCAAGAAAAAAAATTCCATTTACAATAACAACTAAAAGAATCAAGCATCTAGCAACAAATTTAACCAAGGATGTAAAGGACATTGTTCTAGTTTGCTAGCTGCTGGAATGCAACACACCAGAGATGGATTGGCTTTTAATAAAAGGGGATTTATTTCATTAGTTTTTCAGAAGAAAGGCAGCTAACTTTCCACTGAGGTTCTTTCTTATGTGGAAAGGCACAGGGTGATCTCTGCTGGCCTTCTCTCCAGGCCTCTGGGTTCCAGCAACTTCCCCTGGGGTAATTCCTTTCTGCATCTCTAAAGGCCTGCGCTGAGCTGCAAGTGCTAAGATGAGGTATGCTGAGTTGCTTGGGCTGTGCTACACTGCGCTCTCTCATTTAAGCACCAGCCAAGTCACACATCATTCATTGCAGCAATCACACCTTCTAGACAACTGCACATGTAATCAGCAACAGATGAGGTTCACATACCATTGGCTCATGTCCACAGCAACAGAACTAGGTGCCTTCACCTTGCCAAGGTGACAATTGACTCTAACTACCACAGACATATACACAGAAAACTACAATACATTACTAAAAGAAATCAAAGAAGACCAAAATAAATTGAAGAACATTTCTTGTTCATGGATTGGAAAACTAAATATCATTAAGATGTCAATTCTCCCCAAATTGATTTGCATAGTCAATGTAATCCCAATCAAAATTTAACAGTCTACTTTTCAGATATGGAAAAGCTAAGTATCAAACTTATGTAGAAGGACATAGGGTCCCAAATAGCCAAAAACATCTTGAAAAAGAAGAGCAAAGTTGGAGAACTCACACTTCCTGACTTTAAAGCACATTGCAAAGATATAGTGGCCAAAACAACATGATACTAGCATAAAGATATATTGCCCAATCAAATCTAATTGAGCATTTGAAAATAAACCCTCATATCTATGGCTCATTGATATTTAACAAGGCTGCCATGTCCACTCAACTGGAACAGAATAGTCTTTTCAACAAATTGTGGTGGGAAAACTGGATATCCATATCCAAAAGAATGAAATTAAATTTCTCACATCCAATAGAAGACTTAACACAAATTTATCAAAGACCTCACTATAAGAGTCTGGACCATAAAACTTCCAAAATAAAATGTAGAGAATCATCTTCAAGATCTTATGGTAGGCAGTGGTTTCTCAGACTTTATACCCAAAGCACAAGAAATGAAAGAAAAAGTAGACAAGTGGGACCTTCTCAAAATTAAAAACTGTTGTGCTTCAAAAGATTTTATCAAGAAAGTAAAAAGACAGCCTACTCAATGGGAAAAAATATTTGGAAACCACAGGTCAGAAAAGGGTTTGATATCCAGTATATATACTCAAAAATAAAAAGACAACTCAATTTTTTAAATGGGAAAAAGACTTGAATAGACACTTTTCCAAAGAGGAAATACAAGTGGTTAAAAATCACATGAAAAGATATTCAACATCGCTAGCTATTAGGGAAATGCAAATCAAAACCTACTAGAATGGCCCCTTGTTAAAAAACAAAACAAAACAAAACCCAGAAAATTACAAGTGTTGGAGAGGATGTGGAGATATAGGAACACTCATTCACTGTTGATGGGAAAGAAAAATGGTGCAGCCACTGTGGAAGACAGCTTGGTGGTTCCTCAGGAAGCCAAGTATAGAATTGCCAAAGGATCTGGCAATCCCACTATTAGGTATATTCCCAGAAGAACTGAAAGCAGAGATATGAACAGACATTTGCACACCAGTATTCATAGCAGCATTATTCCACAATTGCCAAAAGATGGAAACAACCCAAGTGTCCATCAACTGATGAATGGATAAACAAAATGTGGTATATACATATGATAGAATATTATTCAGCTGTAAAAAAGAATGAAGTCCTGATGCATATGACAACATGGATGACCCTTCAGGACATTATGTTGAGTGACAGAAGCCAGACACAAAAGGACAAGTATTGTATGATCTCACTCATATGAATAATAATTATAATAAGCAAACTCAGAGAGTTAGAATCTAGGATATAGATTACCAGGGTATTGTATGGGGGTAGAGAAAGGGAAGCTGATGCTTAATTTGTGCAGAATATCTATTTAGGTTGATTGTGAGTGTTTGGAAATGGATAGTGATGATGGTAGCACATTACTGTGAGTGTAATTAGCAGTGCTGAATTATTGGTGAACGTGGGTGAAGGGAGAGTTTGGGGCCATGTATGTTACTAGGAGGAAAGTTAGAAGATAAAACATTGGACTGTATAACACAGTGAACCCAGTTGTAACAGTGGACTGTGGTTAATAATACAAGCATAAGAATGTTCTTTCATGAATTATAACAAATGTATGACACCGTTGCAAGGTGTTAATAATAGAGTGGTAAAAAAGGAAAAAACACCTAATGAAAACTATGAACTATAGTTAACCAATATTTTAATATTTTTTTATTAGTTGTAACAAAGGTATCACACTAATGCAAAGTATCGGCAGTAGTGGAGTATATGGGAATATTGTGTTTTTTACATAACTTTTCTGTAAACCTATAGCTTCTTTTAAAAAAAATTTTTTTAATCATTTATGCTGAGTAAAAGAAACCAGACATAAAGTACTGCATATTTTATGATTCCATTTATATAAAATGTAAATATAAATAAATCTAAAGAAATGGAATTAGATTAGTGGTTATGTAGGGCTGGGGAAGGATTGAGGAATTGAAAGATGACTGCTAAGTGGTATAGGGTTTTTCTTTTTGGAGTAATGAAAATGTTCTAAAATGGATTGTGGTGATGAATGCACACTTCTTTAAAAACAATTGATTGTACATTTTGGATGGATTATGTGGTATGAGTACGTATCTCAATAAAACTGCTTTAAAAAGCATTAGCAATAGTCTAGACAAAGCTATAGTCATTTTTTTATTAGTTTATGTAGTCCTAGATGATTAGTCCTCATCTCACTTAACCTTGTGTTAGCAATCTCATGACCCTTTGACTTCTTTGCTATAATTATGGACTCTTGGTTTTAGTCCAGTTGCATGGTCTCAATTATTTAAGCAATGTTATTAGGAGCCTGTGCTCCAGACTAACTGGTGTTTTTTGTTTGTTTGTTTGTTTTTTCTTTTTTTCTTCTGGTAGTTTCTTTTTATGGGTCTCTGAAACAGTTCTTTTGCTGAAGATGAAGCACTCTGGTCTGTAGCTGATCGCAAGGGTTTTTAGGGAAGCATCAGAATAAAAATTACCTTCAATGATAAAATACTTAATATGGCTATGATTAACTTATTACTCTTTTATAAAAGTGGAAGTTTTGATAAAGTTTAGTGTAAAAAATATTGTAATTGAGAAAGAAATTTGATTGTATCTGTGACATGCAACATTTTTAAAGAATAACTAAAATGACCAGCAGCACTATACTGATCAGGCAGAGCAGTGCTTAGACATCTTATAGACAGTGAGGATGTTGACAATCTCTTGCGACTTTATACAATTTCTGAAATGTTTCTATTAATAGCATTTTATCCTTATAAATTTAACTAACATAAGGTTAGAAAATTTTGTTTCATTTGACAACACTTTCTATGTAACTCATAACATATTATATAGACCAGTTATTTTTAGCACATCTCTTTTTACAAGGTGAAAGAACAAATCCTTTGTGATTCTCCCAGGGCCTTCTGAAAAATCCCAAAGATAATTTGAGATCAGTAAGATGTTATTTAGCATTTGATTGTTGAAAAGCAACATGTTAAAATTTGTTAGGTTTGCACATTTTGCTATATAGGAAAATAGGTCACTGTGAAATAATATTTGCTTCCCTATTTAATGATAGTGACATTAAAAGATTTTAAAACTAAATAGGAGTTAACATGAAAGTGAAAATCTTGTTTTCCAAAGCAATAAAGGGTGATAAGATCAATATAAATATCAGTAAAGATATTATCCTAATAAGACATAAAATCTTACCTTCTAGGCAGATTACTACTCTTTCTAAGAGCAGATCAATAATATAAGAAAACCTTGTTCTCTTAACAGAAAGAAAGCTAAATTGTAGTTTTGCATGAGTATACTGTCTGATAAGAAAACTCTTAAAGATCTCATATGCAAATAAAATTTGCATAATCTCATAACAAATAAAATTCCTTTTCCATAAACCTTTTACAACTTTTATATCCATTCAGATTTTGTCCTATACATTCCTGCTTCTCATTTTGCCATGACCTGTTATTTTATTTTGGGATAAAACTACTCTTTTTTTCTTTACGAAGTACATCCTATATACTTTACATACTTACTACCTTAAGTTACCAAAAAAGATTTTTTAAGTGTCTTTAAATAAACATCATATAAGCACAATTATTCTTAAAATAATGTTTGTCAGAATAATAACTCAATTTGGTTAAACACTTAATCATTTTAAAGATTTAGTAGATAGAATGCTAGCTTATTTTATCAGAAAAGCAGTGTAAATTTAGGGAGAACAAATCCAAGTAGAATAAAATTGTGTCTGTGTGTACATAACTGATTTTTAGAAGGCGTTGCTATTTTTATTTAACTAAAAATATTACACTAGTTCTGTTTATCAAAGGTTTATTTGAATTAGGTAAGCTTGAATTTTTAAAAACATTTGGTTTTAATTCTACAAATAGTTTTTCTTATCCATTGGAATATTAGAAGTGTGCTTTTTTTTCATTTTCAGGACTTTAGGATTGTTAATATACATATAAGTACTTAGTTATTTTTAAACTAATTTGAATACAGCACTTTTAAGGAGTTTTGTAAGTTAATCTGATAATATCTGGAGGTAGGAAAATAGTTTACATTAAACATATAGACACAAATAGAGAGCTTATAGCTTTAATTTAAAGTTTTTCAGTCATGAGTCAGACATAAAGACACAGAAACACTGAAAACATAGAAATACAAAACTCACTAATTTCTATAAACTATTTTAGAGTTTTGAAATTTTTTAGTAGATTCTGAGTACCAATTATAATAGGTATCCCATTTGGCTTAATTCAGGAGCCTGCTTTTTCAAGTGCACTTCTAATATAAATCATTTTACTAAGCCAAAATATCCCCCATAAGGGCCATTGAAATATTCCCCATAAGAACCATTGAAATTCTAAGTTATCCTTGGTGATAGTGTGCTATTAGTTAAGTTGGTGTAACTCTTTAAATTCTTAAGCATAAAAGATGCTGGGGTACTGACTGATGGAGTGCTCTTAGAATTAGAGGATTCCATAATGAGCAGCAAAAAGCTGTAGACCTCACAGTGGAAATACTGTGAAAAAAACAAAGGGTAAGAAATTCAGGTCTCTCATAAGGGACATTCCTGCTGAGAATAATCTGCCCGTTAACCCCTGGACAGGAACTCAGTGAGATTAGAGAGCTCAAACACAAAAATAGTGAAGCTGGGACCAAAATGGAATTTACTGTCAAGAAAGCGAGAAGGACAGTGAACATAACAGATTCTAGTGGGTGCCAAACTTGTCGTTCAGGTCACTCTGAGAATCATTGGAAGTTTCCTTTGGTTCCCTTCACAGTTGCCAAAATAACTGTTAAAATTAAAAATTGAGCAAAATTTGGTTAGATCTCAGAGAATTTTACTGAATCGATTCATGAATTGGGGAAATTCCAGTCATCACAAAGTAGAGAGGAATTCCACCAAATAAAGCAAGCAACAGGCTTTTATGGACAGAAAAAGGGAATGCATTGGGAGGAAATCTTCATTTTTAATGCAGACTGTATTTCCTAACATGACTAACCTCCTAATGCAGGTGGTTGCTTAGCTGCTGTAAGAATAGGTAGTTGGTGATAGCTGATTCATTGATTTAAATTCTGTTTTCTGGGCAAGCCAGGCATTTACAGGGAATAAAAACTCAGATTTTGGTTTTGCTGACATGGGGATTAGCATGAGGGTTTCCATGTTGGTTCTACTAAATTTTATTTGTCAATAAATAACTAGAAAAACAACCCACAGAATAAGAGAAATTATTTGCAGATCATATATTTAATAAGGCTTGATTTGATATTCAGAATATATAACTTCTACAACTCAACAACAAAAATGGACAATTAAAAAATAAATGTAAAAACATATATACCATAAACTGAAAAGAAGTGATCTATATAATGCGTAAGAATAACCTCTAGGATAACCTCTCAACTCTGTTTGAAATCTCTCAGCCACTGATACTTTATTTTGTCTCATTTATCTCTTCCCCCTTTTGGACAAGAACGTTTTCTCAATCCTTTGATGCTGAGTCCCAGCTCATCCCAGGATTTCTGACCCACGTTGCCAGGGAGGTTTATAGCCCTGGGAGTCATGTCCCACTTAGAGAGGGAGAGGGCAGTGGGTTCACTTGCCATATCAGCTTAGAGAGAGAGAGGCCGCATCTGAGCAGCAAAAGAGGTTCTCTGGGAGGTAGCTCTTAGGTCTAATTTTAAGTAGGCTTAACCTATCCTTTGCAGGGATAAGTTTCATGGGGGCAAACCTCTGCTTGATTTTAAAGTCCTTTTCAAACAAAGAATAGAAGAGCATGCTCTTAAAATTACATCTTTCACAAACAACAGCCATCATCATACAAATTGTGAACCATTTGGAGACAACATCTATTAAAATTAATAACAATAATAATGCTTAATTATGACATTATTATTCATTATGGTCTTGGAATTTTATTCAGTATAGTAAGGTACACACTGAAAATAAAAATATATCTCTTGGAAAGGAGGAGATAAAATCATGATCATTTACAGAATATATGATTATGCACCTAAATAATCCAAGACAATCAATTTAAAAATACTGAAAATTAATGGAAACTTAGTAGAGTGGCTGGATAAAAGACAAATATTTAAAAATCTACAGGCTTCCTATATAACACTAATATCTAGTTAGAGATACAATGGGGTAATCCCATTCATAATAGCAACAAAAACAATATGTTAGAAATTAGAAATAATCATAATAATATATGCATGTGTGTACTTATATATATAATTTATTTGGAAAAATTCAAGAGATTTGAATAAATAGGGAGAGACACAATATTCCTTCTGGGGAAATCTGAAGAATTCAAATGCCAATTTTTTCTAAGTTAATAAATATACTTAACAAAATCCCAGTGAAATTCTTTTAAACTTGCCAGAAAATGTGGATACTTGTTGTTACTAAGGTGATGGGTACACTGGATTTCATTATAATGTTATAATATTTTCTCCACTTTTGATTATGTTAAAATGTCCATATTAAGAAATTTTTTAAAACTTGAGTAAAAAATTCAAAAAATCATTGCAGGAAAAAAAACCCCAAATGATTAGCTAAAAGAATGTTGTAAAAGAAAGGCAACAAAAGGTGGGTCCAGAGGTGACATTTCAGCACTATAGTATGACTGTCCATAGGCAGAGTCCATGTGGTAGCAGCAAAAGTTCAGTGGAGAGATGCCGGCAGCTAATCCTAAACTGACCGGTGCTCGGCTTGCCTTGCCTCCCTTAGTTTTAGTCATTTTCTGAGCCTGGTTCTTCAGCTTTCCAGCTGATTCTATCTGATATCCTTCCAAATACTTTCCTTTTCCTTTTAAACTAGCTATAGTTGTTTTTGTTGTTCGCAACTAAGAAATCTGACTTGAACAGATTAGAAATGAAAAAAAAAAACACACACACTTCTAAATAATTCATAGGCTAAGGAAGAAATCAAAAAAGAAACTCTGAAATACTTAGAATGGAACGATAATTAAAAAATAACTGTCAAAAAAATAAATAAATAGCAACTACATATGAAAACTTGGTGTCAACTAAAGCAACACTATAGGGAAATTTATAGCTTTAAAATGCATCTGTTACAAAAAGGATAGCTTTATAAATTATTGCTTCATCCAACACTAATTAGAAACTAATCAGAGAAAACCCAGAAGTAGAAATAGCACATATAAAGAAATGAATCAAATAGAAAAGAAAGACCTTGAGAAATAATCAGCAAACTGTTTTTTTTTCAGAAGACTATTAAAATAGACAAATTTCTACTAGCGCTAATTAAGATAAAAGAAAAGATGACCCAAATATATAATATAGAAATATTCTTATAACTTGTATTTATTGAGAGGTTATTTAGTACCTACTAAATTTATAAGTCCTACCATGTATTCTTCATTTAATCCTCACAATGATTTTATAAAATAAATACTACTCTAATTTCTGTTTATACAATAGGAAACTGGGGCATGAAGGAGTTAAGTAATTTGCCCAGATTTCATGACCAGTTGCAGAAGAACCCAGGCAATCTGGGTCCAGAGTCCCTATGCTTCACCATTATGCTAAAGAAGGGAACATCCCATAATTACAGTTATGATAGGGAGTAAAAGTTCACATGCAAATACTATGAAAAACGTTAGGCCATTAATTTTTTTAAATGCGCATTTTAAAATTTTGTTATTTATTTATTTTGCATGGGCAGACACCGGGAAACAAACCTGGGTGTCCAGCATGACAGGCGAGCGCTCTGCCTGGTGAGCCACAGTGGCCCACCCTACATTTTTATTTTTAAAGTAAATCTATTTATTTGATAAACAACTCCCAAACCCAGTGTGAAACCTCCAGCTTTATCCTTTTACAAGATTGTTCTGGCTTTTCTGGGCCCCTTGCATTTCCATATAAATTTAAGAATAAATAAATTCATCATGAAAACACAACATATCAAAATTTATGGGATGCAGCAAAGGCAGTGCTGAGAAGAAAATATATTGCCTTAAATGCCCATGTTAAAAAAGAAGAGGGTGCATGGGTGGTTCAGTGGTAGAACACTCACCTCCCATGTGAGAGACCCAGGTTCGATTCCGGAACCATGCACCACCAGCACCACCACCCCCAAAAAAAGAAAAAAGAGCAAAAATTGAGGAATTAACTGTTCACTTTGAAGAACCAGAGAAAGAACAAACTAACCCCAAAGCAAACAAAAGGAAAGAAATAGCAAAGCTTAGAGCAAAAATAAATGAAATTGAGAACATGGAAACAATCGAAAAAAATCAACAAAACCAGAAGTTGGTTCTTTGAGAAAATCAATAAAATTGATGGACCCTTAATTAGGATGACAAAAGAAAAGAAAAAAAAAGACAGAGAGAGAAGACAAATAAATAAATCAGAAATTGGAAGAGGAGACATAACCACTGACCCTGCAGAAATAAAGGATGTCATGAGAGGATACTATAGCAACTATATGGTAATAAACTAGACAATGTAGATGTAGATGAAATGGACAACCTCCTAGAAAGGCATGGACAACAACCTTGACTCTAGAAGAAACAGACGACCTCAACAAAGCAATCACAAGTAATGAGATTGCATCAGTCATCAAGAAGCTCCTAAAAAGAAAAGTCCAGGATAAGATGGCTTCACATGTGAATTCTATCAAGCATTCAAAAACTAATTAGTACCAATCTGCTCAAATTCTTCAAATAAATTGAAGAGGAGGGAAAGCTACTGTTTTAGTCTGCCAAAACTGCCAGAATGCAATACACCAGAATAAACTGGCTTTTTTTTTGCATGGGCAGGCACCAGGAATCAAACCCAGTTCTCCAGCCCGAGAACTCTGCCTGCTGAGCCACCGTGGCCCAAGTTAAATTGGCTTTCAATAAAAGGGGATTTATTTAGTTAAAAACTTATAGTTCTTCAGAGGAAAGGCAGCTAACTTTCATCTGATGTTCTTTCTTATATGTGCTTCAAGGCACAGGGCAATGTCTGCTGGCCTTCTCTCCTGGCTTCTGGGTTCCAACAGCTTCCCCCTTTTTGCATCTCCAAAACTCTGGGCTGAACTGCAAATGCTGAAATAAGGTATGCTGACCTGTTTGTGGTGTGCTGCATTGAGCTCTCTTCTGATATCTCTCTTGTAACACTCCAGCTAATTAAACTAAGCATCACTCATTGCAGAAGGCACTCCCCTTAGCCAACTGCACATGTAATCAGCCATAGATGAGCTTCAATGTAATGCCAATTAAAATCCCAACAACTTACTTTGCAGAATAAAAAAACCAATAACCAAATTTATATGGAAGGGCAGGGTGCTAAAAATATCTTGAGAAAGAAAAATGAAGTGGGAGGTCTCACACTACCTGACTTTAAAGCATATTATGACACTACAATAGTCAAAACAGCATGGTACTGGCATAAAGATAGATATACTGACCAATGGAATAGAATTGAGTGTTCAGAATTAGGCTTGGGCTTTTTCCTGTATGGACAAGTGATCTTTGAGAAAGTGGTCAAGCCAACCCACCTGGGACAGATCAGCCTCTTCAATAAATTATGTTTGGAGAACTGGATATCCATATGCAAAAGAATGAAAGGGGATCCATATCTCACACCCTATACAAAAATTAACTCAAAATGGATCAAAGACCTAAACATTAGAGTTAAGACCATAAAACTTTTCAGAGGAAAATTAGAGAAATACCATATAAATCTTGTGATAGGAAGTGGTTTCCTAGACCTTACACCCAAAGCACAAGCAATGAAAAAAGAAATAGATAAACTGGAGCTCCTCAAAATTAAACACTTTTTGTGCATCAAAGAATTTTGTTAGGAAAGTAAAAAGGCAGCCAACACAATGGGAGGCAATATTTGGAAACCGCATATCAGATAAGGGTTTAATATTCAGAATACATAAAGAGATTCTACAACTCAACAACAGAAAACAACCCAATTAAAAAATGGGCAAAAGACATGACTTTTCAGAAGAAGAAATACAAATGGCTAAAAGGCACATAAAAAAATGCTCAAATTCACTGGCTATTAAGGAAATGCAAATCAAAACCACAATGAGATATCAGCTGATACTCACTAGAATGGCTATTATCATAAAAACAGAAAACAAGTGATGGGGAGGATGTGGAGAAAGAAGCACACTTATCCACTGTTGGTGGGAATGTAAAATGATGCAACCACTCTGGAAAGCAATTTGGCAGTTCCTCAGGAAGCTAAATATAGAATTATATTTAATCATACTTTAATCATACTTTAATCATATTTAGAATTATATTCTAAATAAATCATATTTAGAATATTTAATCATAAATATAGAATTATATTTAATCATATTTAATCATACTTTAATCATATTTTTGCTATATGATCCAGCAATCCCATTACTAGGTATATGTTCAGAGGAACTAAAGGCAAGGACACAAATGGATATTTGCACACCAATGTTTATAGCAGCATTATTCACGATTGCCAAGAGATGGAAGTAGCCCAGATGTACATCAACAGACAAGTGGCTAAACAAGCTGTGGTGTACACACACACACACACACACACACACACACACACAGTGGAATACTACACAGCTATAATACAGAATAAAGTCATGGAGTATGTAACAACGTGGTTGATCCTTGAGGACATGATGCTGAGTGAAATTACCCAGAAACAAAAGGACAAATACTGTATGGTCTCACTAGTATGAACTGACATTAATGAGTGAATTTTGAGAGTTGAAGTTAAGAACACAGGTTATCAGGAGATAGAAATAGGGTAGAAATTGGGCATTTGGTGCTGAAGGAATAGATTGTACAACAGGACTGATTGTAAAAATTCAAAAACAGATAGCACAATACTACCTGATTGTAGCACAATAATATAAATACACCGAATAAAGCTGAATGTGAGTATGATTAAAGGAGAAGGGCTGGGGGCACATATGAAGCCAGAAAGAAAGATAAAGGATAAAGACAGAGATGGTATAACTTAGGAATACCTAGAGTGGGCAGTGATGGTGATTAAATGTACAAATATAAAACGTTTTTGCGTGAGGGAGAACAAATGAATGTCAACATTGCTAGCAGTTTAAAATGGATGATACACAGGAATAGATACAATCAATGCAAGCTAGGGTCTACAGTCAACAGTAACACTGTAATATGCTTCCACTGAATGTATTACAACAAAGGTATTATGCCAAAACTAAATGTTTTTTATTTTGCAGAGAGCAAGGGGAGGGTTATAGATTCTATGCAGAAGAAAAAGAATAAGTAATAGACATTTACTTAGGTTGGATTGTATGATGTGCAAATAAAACTGTTTGAAAATAAACAGAGAGAAATAAGTGCTAGAGAAAATGCGGAGAAAGAGATGTACCTATTCAATGTCAATAGGGAAACTAAGAGGTACAACCCATTGGAGGGCTGTGTTGCACTCACAGGAGGCTAGGGGTAGGGTTGTCATATCATTTGTTCAGTATATACCTGGAGGAACTGAGTGTATGGACACAAATGGACATTTGAATACTAGGGTTTATGGCACGAGTGTTCGAGATTCACAGTGGATAGAGGTGGCCTAAGGGTGCAACAACTGAGGAGTGGAAGGGGGTACAATAGTGTATTCATACAACAGACTGCTGAGCAGCCACAAGAAGGAATGAAGTTGTGAGGCATGCAACTTGTTGAATGAACCTCGGGGACTGTATGTTGAATGAAATGTCAGAAACAAAAAGACAAATGTTATCGTGCCTCACTCATATGTATTAACGATACTACAAAACCTTGGTGAACTAAAGTCAAGAGCATGAGTTATCAGGTTGGGGCCTATTGAAGAGGGTCCTAGATTGTATAAGCTCTTACAGAAGTCACATATATTCAGGACTTGTAACTGTTATTTCTAAATTCTAAGATACTGTCAGCTTCCCCATTGGGAGACTTTCTGATATTTTCTCAAGCAGTGGGGACAACCAAATCAATAGGCTGAGCCCTCAGTCTTGGGTTTGACCCCTATGAGATTTATACCAGCAAATGATAGGCTAAGCCTACTGATAATAATGCCTAAGAGTCACCCCCAGAGAACCTCTTTCTAAACCAACTGGGCAGGTGAACTCACTGCCCTCTCCCACTACGTGGGACATGACTCCCAGGGGTATAAATCTCCCTGACAACATGGGACGGAACTCCCAAGATGAGCCAGGACCTGGCATCATGGAATTGAGAAAACCTTCTTGACCAAAAGGGGGAAGAGAAAAATGAGACAAAGTGTCAGTGGCTGAGAGATTTCAGAGTTGAGAAGTTATCCTGGAGGTTATTCTTATGCGTTATATAGAGATCTCTCATTTAGATCTTCAATATGATCTCTTATGAAGTGGCTCGGGGGAAGTACCTCAAACTGTTGAGCTGTGTTCCAGTAGGCTTGATTCTTGGCAATGATTGTATAATGATTTAACTTTTACAGTGTAACTATGTGATTGTGAAAACCTTGTGTCTGATGCTTCTTTTATCCAGGGTACAGACAGATGAATAAAAAATATAGATAAAAATAAAAAAAAAAATAGAGGGGTGTATTAGTTAGGGTTCTCTAGAGAAACAAAATCAACAGGAAATATTTGTAAATATAAAATTTATAAAAGTGTCTCACTTAACCGTGGGAACAGAGTCCAAAATCCACAGGGCAGGCTATGAAACTGACGACTCTGATGGAGGGTCTGGATGAATTCCACAGGAGAGGCTTGCCAGCCAAAGCAGGAAGAGAGCCTGACTCTTCTGAATCCTCCTTAAAAGGCTTCCAGTGATTCGATTAAGCATCACTCATTAGAGAAGACACTCCCCTTGGCTGATTACAAGTGGAATCAGCTGTGAATGTAGCGGAAGTGCTCATGATTTAACTCTACGGAATGTCCTCATAGCAAAAGACAGGGAGCACTTGCCCAACCAGACGACCAGGTACCACCACTGGGTCAAGTTGATACATGACCCTGACCATGATAGAGGGGATAAAGGGTAAAATAAATCGAGTTGATTGAAATACTTGTGGTCCATGAGAAGGAGTATGGGAAGTATGAATTATTTCTTTTTTCTTTTTATTTCTTTTTCTGGAGTTATGTAAATGTTCTAAAAATGATCATGGTGATGAATACACAACTATGTGATGATATTGTGAGCCACTGATTGTATTACCACACACGTATGGCCTGTATGTGTGTGAATATTCATCAATAAAAATATTTTAAAAGAATGAAAGAAAAAGAATAAGTTTTTCAATTTCTGCAAAAAGAAACAGCTGGGATTTTGATAGAAATTGTGTTGAATCTATTGGTTAAGATCAAAATACATGGCATAAAAAGTATAAAAAGGTTTAAAAAGTAAGTTTCTCCCTCATTATCCTCTACCACCTACTTCCCTAGTCAAATACAACCACTGTGAATAATCTTGTGCAAAAAACATTTCACCTTCATATGAGTGTTACGTCTACAGGATAAATTCCTAGAAGTTGAATTGCCAGGTTAAAAAGTTTCAGAATTTTTTAATTAAAAAATTATTGCCAAATTGATCATGATAAGTGTTGTAAAAATTTAGTTCTGTCAACAATGTATGTGACTGCTTCTTTTCCCACAGCCTGGCCAACGAAGTGCTTTTCAAACTTCTTGAGAATATTCCAACATATCCTCAAGAAGAATCCGTATTTTTGGATCTCCTTGCAGGGTGTGTCATTTACTTTGGTATACTGCCTGCTTTGTGGGGGGTCTGCAGGCTGGAGTTTCCTCTCTAGGGACATCCCACACCTGTTTAGCTGTCACCGTATTTGGCATCCTTTCTTCTGTATTTAAGAGAGGTCTGAGGCCAAGTTTAATTAATTTCTTCTTTTAGATGACATGATTATTTAACTAGGTGCCTGCCTAAAGGACTATTTTGTTTTCTTTGAAGTCTGACACACAAGAGCCAAGATGACTCTGAAAGAGTGGAAAAAGGAAGGGCACATCCTCTATCAGATATAAAAACTTTAGGACTTTTAGACAAAAACATAGCTTGGTATCTCTATGATCTTGGTGTAGACAAGGAATTCATAAATGAGGCTTTTTAAAAGCTAAATAATAATAAGAAAATTGGTAAATTTGACTTTAGCCATATAATCTGTGCAAAATAGGCATCACTAACAAGTTAAAAGGCCATTCAAAGATTGGGAGATGAAAGTTGCAACAATTATAACAGACAAATCGTTAGTATCTTCTAAAGAATGCCTTAAAGTCTGTAGGAAAATAAAATGAGCAAAAGATATGCAGGTAATTTGTAGAAAAGAAAAAAAAGAACAATAAATATAGGAAAACACTGAACCTCAATTGTGATAAGGGAAAAATAATGTTTTTTAAATAATACAGCTTTTTGCATTCAGGAAAAAAAAATTGAAGTCTGGCAAGAATAAATGTTAGAGGGCATTGGAATTCGTATATTGTTGATTGGAGTGTAAATTGGTTTGTCAGTCATTTTGAAGAGCACATGGGGCCAATATCTAATAAAATTAAAGGTATACTTATACTAAAAACTCCAGTTTTACTTCTATACCTATGCTTAAGAGGAATTTCTGCATGTATGCATAAATTGAGACATGAATGAGAAACTCTTTGCAATTATGTTGATAAATGCCAAAAGATTGAAGTAAGCCTAAATGTCCATCAGTAGAAAAATAAATATATTCATTTTTTTATTCCTAAGATTGAATGCTGTGGTGGATCCCAAAATATTGAATTTAATCCTCATTCAGTATTGCTGGGTGGGAGCATTTTAATTGTTTCCATGAAGATGTGACCCGCGCAATTGTGGGTGGTAACTTTTGATTAGATGATTTCCATGGAGGTGTTTCTCCACCCACTGAAGGTGGAGTTGCTTACTGGAGTCCTTGAAGAGAGGAAACATTTTGGAGAGAGTCCCTTTTTGGTAGAGCCATGAGAAAGCCAGTAGATGCCACCATGTTCCCCATGTGCCCTTGCAGCTTAGAGAGAAACGTTGAACATCGTTGGCCTTCTTGAACCAAAGTATCTTTCCCCAGATGCCTTAAATTGGACATTTCTATAGACTTGTTTTTATTGGGACATTTTCTCAGTAAACTAATAACTTAATAAATTCCCCTTTTTAAAAGTCATTCTGTTTCTGGTATATTGCATTCCAGCAGCTAGCAAACTAGAACAAATGCCATACAATAGTTAAAATTAATGAATTATAAGTATCAACATAGATATCCTAAAAATATAATGCATGCAAAAAGCAAGTCACAGAATGATATCTATATTATAATACTACTGCTGTACATTTTAAAAACAGTAAGATTAAATCTTGTTTATGGATATATATGAAACACAAGTATAAAAACATGAATGGGTTATGTACACATCAGCTTCGTAATAATGATTTGCCTTTAAAGAAGTAGAGAATGAAAGGGCTTAGGGAAGGGTAAAAAAAACACTTCAATTATATTTGTAATATCTTTTATCTTTAAAAATATCTGAAGCAAATATGCTAACATTTGTTGTTCTAGGAGGCGGCTACATGGTGCTTGTTTATTACTCTCTGTACTTTTTTACAGGTTTGAAAAATTTTACAACACTGCAAAAACAAAAAAGGTGATATGATCATAAGAAGAAGCTGAAGGGCATTGATCTCAGCTGTGAGGGGTAGCACACCTGGGGTAGAGAACAAGAATTGTTGAAGAGATCCAAGTTCATCACTGTGAAAGTGATCCTGAAGGTCAAATCCAAAATTGGAGCCAAGAACCAAAATGAAAGGGTGAAGCCTGGAGAAGGTAGTTTAGAAATAAGGCCGCAAACAGCAAGTTCATGTATGAGAAAGTCCCTGCTTGTACCTGGGGCAAGGGGCTTGAAAGTTTACCAGCCATGAGACAGTGTCTCCCCTGTGCCTT
Organism: Tamandua tetradactyla; assembly: GCF_023851605.1. Lineage (NCBI taxonomy): Eukaryota > Metazoa > Chordata > Mammalia > Pilosa > Myrmecophagidae > Tamandua > Tamandua tetradactyla. The sequence continues at coordinate 51,097,078 of NC_135339.1, forward strand.
GCTGGGGAACACCAGATGCTGCTTCTGCCAAGATACCAAGTAAACACCCTGGGACCAAGCGGGCAACTGTGTGCAGCAGCCTTCATTGAAGAGGGCATATTTGTCATTGCGGAGAATCCCCAGCGTGGGACTCGGGTGACCTTTACAGTCATTTGCCCTTTTACCATGAAGATTTGGAGCAGAACTTTTGTTGTGGGAAGTGAGACCAATTGCTGTGTACTTGTAACTTTGCTTGTCCAGTGAACTGAGATATCATGGAGGGCTGGGCAGTGAGAAACAATGAATAAGAATCAATATTTATTATGTGTCTGCTCTGTGAATTTTGTTTAAGACATTCTCTTCTTTTGCCCTAGAGGGAATGAACAAGTTAGTCTTCAGAAATACAGGGGGAGGAAATACTCCAGGCTCTAACCAATACTCTCTTTGATTTCACAAGTGGACCAGCATCTCCCAAGAAACTTCCCATACATGGATCGTCAGAAGGTGATTGCAATGAGTCTTTTAAATTTTTTATTTATTTTTGTTTTTTTAGTTTTTAAAACTGGCGTAGGCTTACAGAATAATCATGCAGAAGATATAGAGTTCCTTTACACACACACCCACACACACACAGTTTTCTCTATTAACATTTTGCATTAGTGTGGTACATTTGTTAAAATTGATGAACTAATACTATTATAATTATATTATTAATTGAAGTCCATAGTTTACATTAGGGTTCACTCTCTTTTTTTGTATATTTCTATGGGTATTTTTAAAATTGTAACATATATACAACATGAAATCTCCCATTTTAATTGCTTTCAAATATATAATTTGGTGGTATTAATTACATTTACAGTGTTGTGCTGCCTTCACCATCATCCATTACCAAAACTTTTCCACCAGTACCTATAGAAACTCTGTACCAACCAAGGATTAACTCCCCACAGTAATGAGTTTTTAGAGCTTATTTCAATTTTACACATCACCCTATTTTAGTTTTTTCAGACACTTATAACAGCCTGATCTATTTTCTTGTTTATTTGTTTATATCTGACTCTACTCTCTGTTATGTTTTTACCCACTATTTTCCCAGCTTTAGGACAGGGCCTGACACTGAGTAAGAGGCAACAAATTTGGGTGAATGGATGAATGATCAATGAGTGAAGACCAAAAGTGAAGTCTAACAATTTAAAGATAAGGTTCAATGCAAATATGCTCCCAGCTAAAAAATCAAAATCTTTTTCTAAAAAATTCATAAAGTAGAATGTTATTTAAAAAATTTCAAAAGGATTCATTGTAGGGTATTTTTAAATAGTTGGTCTCATTATTATTTAAAAACATACTATTTATTTCACAAAGCATTGATGTACACTGGAATACAGCTATTGCATAAACTACCCTGAATATATTATGAATACTTAATTTCCTTTGTTTATTCAGTGAAGTTTTTGGACCTTGGCTTCAGAATATAGATTTCTCACTCTATCCCCAAATCAATGGACAAAGTAAAACAAGCACTCCCTCTATGACTGAAGTGGAAAAGAAACCAAATCCAATAAAAATAATCATTTGACAGTCTTTGGATGAGCTGACTGGAGACATTCAGGAGCCTTACTCTGTTAGCAGAAGTGTCACCCCAGGGATAAAATGAAAGTACTGATACCTCACTGAATTGTGAGAACTGTAATAGTTTCCTGTTGCTGCTGTAATAAATTATCACAAACTAAGTGGCTAGAAAAACCCACACATTTATTATCTTACAGTTGTAGAGGTCAGAAGTCCAAACTCAGTCTCACTGGACTAAAGTCAAGTTATTGGCAAGGATGTGTCATTCCAGAAGCTCTAGGAGAGAATCCCTTTCCTTGCTTTTTCCAGATTCTCGATGCTATCTACATTCTTTAGCACATAGCTCTGTATCTCTGACCTCTACTTCTATCGTCACATTTCCACTTCTGACTCTCTTGTCTACCTCTTATAAGGATCCTTGTGATTACATCAGCCCCACCCAGATAATCCAGTATGATCTCCCCATTTTAAGATCCTTAACTTAATCACATTTGCAGAGTCTCTCTCTCTCTAATGCAATTTCATTGACCATATTCACACACCAAAGTATTACAATCACTGGCTGTGCCGGTTTGAAAATATTACGTAGCCCAGAAAAGCCATGTTTTAATCCTGTTCAATCTTGTGGAGGCAGCTGTTTCTTTTCATCCTAATTCAATACTGTTGGGCATAAACTTTTGATCAGATTACCTCTGTAGAAATGTGACACACCCAGTTATGGGTTTGACCTTTTGATTAGATAGAGATGTAACTCTGCTCATTACTGGTGGGTCTTGATTAATTTACTGGAGTCCTTTAAAAGAGAAAACATTTTGGAGAGAGCAGAGCCGACAGAGAAAAAGCCGACAGAAACTTCAAAGCTGAGCTGACACAGATGTCGACACTTGGAGAGAGAGCCAAGAGAAGCCAAGAGATGAAAGTCAGCCCTGGAGAAGAAAAGTGAGGAACCCCTACAGGAAAAGAGATTGAAAGCAACGGAGTCCAGGAGCAAGGGACCAGCAGATGCCAGCCACATGACTTACCAGCTGACAGAGGTGTTCCTAACCCATCAGTCTTCCTTGGATTAAAGTATGTTTTCCCATGCCTTAGTTTGGGCATTTTAATAGGCTTAGAACTGTATATTTGTAATTTATTTAACTCCCTTTTTAAAAGCTGTTCCATTTCTGGTATCTTGCATTCCAGCAGCTTATGAACTGAAACACTGGCTCACAGTATCATCACATTGCAGAGTCTCTTTTGCCATGCAAGTAACATATTCACAGTTTCCAGGGATCAGGACCTGGATGTCATTGAGGGAGGAGCTATTATTCAAGACAAATCTTGACCACAGTTAATCAGTTTTGGAATGTGCCCTTTTAAAGTACTATGTTACGGTTTGAGCTCTTGGTAGCTGTCCTAATTTACTCATCTTATCTTTATTCTGCCCTTAGCTATGATATTATTATACAATATTACAATATGCAAGGTACTATTTTATGTAATTCACACATTGAAAATCCTTTAATGTAGGCACAGAAAAATTAAGTAATTTACCCCAGTTATTAAGTAGCACAGTCAGGATTTGAGCCCAGGCATTAACTCCTAGAATTAAAGACTGCACTGTCTGTGTTAGTTTGCAAGCTGCTGGAATGTGATATACCAGAACTGGAATGGCTTTTAAAAAGGAAAGTTTAATAAGTTATAGGTTTACAGATCTAAGCCTATTAAAATGTCCAAACTAAGGCATCCAAGGAAAGGTACCTTAATTCAAGGAAAGCTGATGGGTCAGGAACACCTCTGTCAGCTGGGTGGTCACATGGTCAGCATCTGCTAGTCCCTTGATTCTGGGCTCTGTTGGTTTCAGCCTCTGTTCCTCACTTTGCTTCTCCAGGACTGGCTTTCATCTCTTGCCTTCCCTTGGCTCTCTCCAGGCTCTGGCTTGATTAGCGTCTCATGGTGATGTCTGCTGGACTCCAAGCATCTCTAGACATCCTTGTCTGTGTTCTCCAAGTGTTGGCATCTGTGTCAGCTCTGCTTTGAAGTTTCTCTTGGCTCTGTGGTTTCTGTCAGCTTTCTCCAAAATGTTTCCTCTTTTAAAGGAGTCCAGTAAACTAATCAAGACCCACCTGGAATGGGAGGAGTCATATGTCCTTCTAATCAAAGGTCACACCCACAACTAGCATGTCAAATCCCTGTGGAGATAATCTAATCAAATGTTTTCAACCTACAGTATTGAATCAGGTTTAAAAGAAAACAGTTGCCTCCACAAGATTGAAACAGTATTAAAACATGGCTTTTCTGGGGTACATGATATTTTCAAACTGGCACAGTATTTGAGTCAGGATTTAAGTCCAGGCATTAACTCCCAGAGTTAAAGACTACTCTGTCTTTTCTCTTTGATGACTCAACTCTCTCATGAGCACCATGGTGCTGATTGTGGCATCTCCGTTCATTCCCTTGACATTCCATATATCCTTTTCAAACTCTAGTTCCCTCAGTCTCTGCTTTGTCTGACTAGGGACTCCTTCAGCCTCTGAGCAGCTTTGGGTTAGCTAACTGAATTGAATTCTGACCCCTATAAGCTAAGAGGCAGTCCTTGGCCATGGTAACTCCACAAGGCCTTGGTCCTTGAGGTCTAGCTGGACACATTCCTGAAGAATTTACTGCAGTATTGAAAAGTATTACTTTTATAAATGGGAATATGATTTCTACTTTTTTTATTGAGTACATGGAAACAACAGTTAATACAATTTGTTCTGAACTCTGAGCATAATTCCACTGTTGGAAGAGCAACCATGCTCAGATTTATTAGAGGCTAGGAGGCTCTGTCATAGTTATTAAAGTTTTTCATTTTTCATTGATTTTAAACTAGACTCAGTCTGGTAAATCAGCCAACACAGAGCATTGTTATGATTATGTATTTTCCTTAACCCAGGAGTTCCTAATCTGAGACAATGGACACTTGGGAAATCTGTAGATGGGCTTTAAGTAGCCAGTGGATGTACCTATTGGTCAGTGATGGGTTTATGGCAGTTAAGAGCCACAAGAATTAAGCAATGAGGCTCAGTTACATGCTCCAAAGAAGGTACCCATTTCTCATCACTTCCTTTAGCCAAAGCCACCATCATCTTTCACCTACAAAACTGCCTATAGGCCCCCGTCTGGTCTCCCAGCTTCCACTCTCACCTCCTACTATCTGTTTTCCAAACAGCATCTAGAGTGATCCCTTCAAACCCTGAGTTAGATCATATCAATATTATACTCAAAACCCTTCAGTGGTTCCCAGTTTACTCAGAGATCTTCCTTAGGCTACAAGGCCCTGCTTGATCTGTCCTCCCTGACCCCCCTTACCTAGTCTCTTCTGCACTCCCCCTCATTCACTAGGCACCAGCCATACTTGTCTCCTGGCTATTTTTGAACATTTTGGACATCTTCCTGCTTCATGACCTTTGTACTTATTTTTCCCCAGACATTCCCATGGCTTGATCCCTCACTTCCTTCTGGTCTTTGCTCCTATTTGGCCCAATGAATACACCCTTCACTGACCAACCTAAATAAAATAGCAGCTCACACTGACTCTACACCCAGCATACTTTATTTTCTTTACCCTGTTTTATTTTTTCTCCATAGTATTTAGCTCTTGCAGATATATTATAAGTTGATTTATTGATTTGCTTTACTTTCTGTCCCTCCCATTGAATGTTCCATGAGGTCAGAAATTAGCTTGTTGACTGGTATCCAGAGTGCCTAGAATAGTGTGTGGTACCTAGGTGTTCAATAAGGAGAGGTAGAATCATGGTTAAGATGCAGCCTGGATTTAGACTGCCTTGGCCCAAATCCTACCTCTGCTCTTAATTGCTGTGTGATATTCAGCAATTCATTTACCTTTGTGGCTCAGTTCCATTACCTGTAAAATGCAGATAATAATAGTACTCACCTCCTAGAGCGACAGTGAGAATTAAACAAATTAGTCTACCAGTGTGCCAGGAAGATAGTAGGACGTGAAGCAGGCACTCAATAAATACTAACCACCATTACATGTTGAATGAACCAATGGATGAGCATGACATAGTTCTGGAACTTCTTCCTTATGTACATGTACTTCAGAATATTAAAATCCTGTCATTCAATTCAACACTGGGTCACAAAGCCTTGTGTCTGGGCATTGTAAATATTGTGAGGGAGTCAGATGGTCAGGAATTAGGGAGATGATTCATTTTGAGTATTTTGTTGCCATCAAGTGTTTTTTGTTTTTTTTTTTTTTTTGCATGGGCAGGCACTGGGTATCAAACCCGGGTCTCCAGCGTGGCAGGCGAGAACTCTGCCTGCTGAGCCCTTGTGGCCCACCCACCATCAAATCATTTTGATTGATCGGTCATAGATGGTGACCTTCTCTCAAACTCAGCCCCTATTGAAGCTTTGGGAACTGCTTTCTCAGGGATAAATTAAGGCTACCCTCTATTTTCTGTCTCTGATAGCCACTTCATTCATCTGAAAAGTGTCAAACCTGCATAACAAGAGGAATGGGGGACGAGCTGAGCGCACAGCTGCCGATATTAATCTATCTGTGGATATGGACACTAATGGGGCAGGAGTAGGTAAGTCTGAATCCTTAGAAATGGGAGGCCAAATGTTAAGCAGATGTACTTCCGCAGAAGTTTTCACAGCCTCAAAAATTAATTGAACTAAAGAGTATCTAACAAATATTTAAATTTCAGAAGCTTTTTGACATCCTTTATGAAGGCTTTTGGATCTATCATTTGCTGGGTTCTTTCCATGTACTGGGCACTGTAGAAGCACTTAACATTCATTTAACTCATTATTTCCTCACCAAAAGAATAATAAAGTTTGTAAGTCAATTCTTATTATGCATGAAAGGAAACTGAGGCTTAAGCAACTTGGCCAAGCACGTATGTTGCTAGCAAGCAGACTTATGAAGATTCAAATGCAAATCAGTCTGATTCCAGAATCAAATTCTTAATGCCTGTCCCACACTAATTTGCATTGTCTTTATTCAAATAAAATAAAAGGCAAAAAATTTTTACCCTAAAAAAAGCCTTCAGTTTAAGTAACTTTTTCCTCATTGTATGAGAAATACACATTCATTTTATGAAAATTAGGAATCACAGATGAGTAAAAAGGGAAATGCAGAAGCAGCTTTGATTTACTGTTTCAATTCGATTACCATTTTCTTTTCAGTCTCCTAGAAGGAGTCCATAGAAAAGGTGTATCATTGAGTTATATTATGGGGAAGAAGCCCTGGAGTTAGAATAACTGTGTTCCAGTCAGAGTTCACCCTCAAGTGGCTGTGTGACCTGGAGCAAATCACATCACCTCTCTGGGCCTTAGTTTCCTCTGTAAAAAGAGAGGTTAATGTAAAATGGTCTTCATAAAAGATCCCATACCCAAAGTAGGCCCCTCCAGCTTTGACATTCTTCAGTAAAACGTGATGTGAGCCACCACCTCTGAAGGCTGAGCATGTGAGAGTGTGACCAGAATGGGGTGAACCCAATTTCTCATGCTGCGCAGGAATATTTGCTGCCTTCAATCCACACAAACAGTATTAAATTGGGGACTTAAAAAGGATAGTGAGGCTGAGAACCAACTCTTCTCATCATGACTCAGCTTGCCCACAAGCAGATGCTTTGGTGGTGGAGTGGGGACCAGGAATAGGGGATGTAGCCGATAGCAGACCTCTACAGGAGACTGGACACTGGGCTGAATGGACTGTTTTTCAACTCTAGAGAGGTGTCCCTCAGATGAAGGCAGGCTTGGGATCTAACACTGAGAAGTCAGCTATAGCCAGCTACCACTCTACCATGGAGTAACCGGTGGCCATGGGGTTCTCAAACATTTAGCAGGTGGTGTAGCATAATGGGTAAGAGTTAGACTCTGAACTCAGACTTCCTGCATTTGAGTCCTGCTTCTACCATGTCCGAGCTCTAGGACTTTGAGTGAGTTCCTTAACCTCAATTTCTTCATCTGTAAAATGGAGACAGGCTCTCAGTAAAGTTTAAATGAGTTAATACTTAGAAACTTACATGGCAAAAGTGACTTTGCAGATGTGATAAATTTAAGGATCTTGAGATGGGACAATTAACCTGGATTATCTAAATGGGCCCAAAATCTGTGGTTTTGCAACTATCTAGTCAATCTAGAACTAAGAGATTGGGACTTAAATGTTGTTTTAAAACGGACGGAATGATTTATCACACTATTGGGAATTGAGCAATAGTTTCCAGAACTGCAAGTTCAGATTGAAAAATGTAAAGTCTCTCTCAGAAATGTGTATCACACAGTAGTACATTTTAGATTAATTCAAAGAAACCTGTTTGACTCTGATATTGATTAAACCAACAGACTTATTTTTTAGTACAACTATTAACCTGTCTTAACATATTAGACATATCTAGAATATTTTCATTTTAACACCAGTTTGAATAGCTCTGAGGTAGAACACATAAACTGAAATATTTATGGAATTTCACCTATTTTTATCATGGCAGCCCAAACTTAAATTCTACTCAAATAGAGAGGGGATAGGAAAGGCTTCTAAGAGGGGATAGCACAACTGACTCTAGAAGGACAAGGAGGAGTCAGTCTTGAAGAAAGTGAAGTGAGGACGTGCTGGTGGGATGAACAGGAAGAACCAAGGACAGAGGCGTGAAAGACCACTAGAGTTTTGTGGAACAAATAGAAGATGGATGTATTTTAACCATTGGTGGTTAGAGAAATGGTTAGACCCAGCGTGTCCAGGCTGGGTGGGGGTCAATGCGCTGCCCTCCTCCCAGCACCTACACACCCAGTGCGAAGGACCTGGGTCTTCTGATATAGACGTGGCTGAGTGGCAGAGAAATTTGATCTCAGCTTTGGGGAAAATTTGTTCTTCTGTTCATTTTTTGTTGCCTATTGCCAAGTTCAAGCTTCTGCAAAGACTGGGTGCTCTCCAAATGCTTCAGACAGACTGGCAGGGCAGTGACACTGGCAGTCAAAACTGAACAGGCACCCTAATTGTTCTGGGGACTTGCTGTTCTCTAGCCTTTTACCCTGAAAGGCCCTGGAGGCTGGGGGTGCAGGCCTAGACACAAATAGATTCCCTGGCATGGAAAGTGAGGCATACAAAGGGTGATGTATACCCAGCATATGGGCGTGTATCCCTAAATGCATTTATCTTCCTAAAGAAGAGATGGATATTTCTGACTTTTCCACAGAGCTGAACTTGGATGAAACTTCATATAAACAAACTGCTTTTCCTAAATCACTGTCTTTCATCATTTAACAATTAGATTGCAATTTATCTGTTTCTAGAATTAGATTAAAGCATTTCATAGGCAATGACTCTTATTAAAATAATATCTGACAAAAAGCAAGCTTCTAAGTTGATTTGAATCTCAGATGATTAAAAATGTAATATCCGTGTCTACTTTCCGACCTCTGTTTCCTAATCCTATTGAACTCTGTCTTAATTTTATATAAGGTCAATTTGTCTCCAATGGAAGCTTAATAGACTAAAACAGAATTACTATATTTAAGATACATGGCTCTGAATGGAACTATAACTTGCTTTTTTAGATTTACAAGAAAGTCAGTTCAACACAATTGGTTTAACTGCATTAGCCTTTTTTTTTTTTCCTTTTCTGGGGAGGTCAAGTAGGTTTCATTTGAGAGAAGTAAACTAAAGTGAATATCTTTCACTTAAGAAAGCATAAAGTTAACAAATTAAAGGAAATCACGCCTGAGTAAACTGACCTCCCAGAAAAATCTGATACTATTTCTAAATGGCTAAAATATTTTACAATGGAGTATTCTGACCCTCTTACCCCCTCCTGCATCTAGCAAGCAAATATAACAATTTGAGGAAATAAGAGAGCATAAATTATGCAGATATCCACAAAGGGGGGGGGGATGATTTAATGAATTCTTATCCCAGTTTAGTCCCTAAAGAAAACCTTAAGAAAGCCATTAGAATCTCTAAATCCTAGTTTCTTCACCTGTAAAAGAGGGAGAGAGACTTCTATTGAATGTGGTTAGTGGTTACTGAGGTCTGGAATGGTGACTGGAAATAGTAATGGGATTTCTCTTTGGGATGATGAAATGTTTGGGAATGAGGTAATGGTGATGGTAATACAACCTTGTGAATATACCAAAACCCACTGAATTGTTAATTTTAAAATGATAAATTTTATGCTATGTGAATTATATCTCAATTTTTTTAAGGGTTTGTTGCTGCTTCACAGGGTTATCATAAGGAGGCAGAGAGAAAGTATATCCAAAAGCCCTTTGTAAAAGTATATAGTGTCATTTTAGTGAGGATCATTTGATTTACTTGGGATTTTCTTTAGTTGCAAGTAATAGAAACCAAACTTGATAATTTACTGGTTCACACAATTAAACCACAGGGTACTGCAGGCCCTGCCACTGGAGATGCCAACTGGGTCAAAATCCGCTCTGTCTCTCATCTTGACTTTTCGGAATCTCAGCTTTTTTGCCTCAGTTGTGGCAGAAGACCTGGAAAGTGGGTACCTGTAGCTTTTAGACACACAACTTCTATTTTGTCACCAGAGAGGGATCTGAGTCACGCTTTCTGGACTGGAAGTTCAAAAATCCTTGGGAAAGGCTCCAGCTGGACCAATTTGGGTAAGATGTGCAACCTTGGACCAGTCACAGTGGGAGGGGAGCCGACTTCTATATAGTGGCAACTCCTGTTAGAATTGCCTGGTTAGAAGTGAACTTCCCAGAAGAAAGGCTGGGCAAGATGCTTCCTTGGCAGATAGAACTGCATGTGTTCTAACAGATCAATCAGCTCGACTTCCCTGTTATAGCAGCAGGAAACCTAGACCCTTCAGAGAGCATCAGTCCACCCTTCTCATTTTACAGAGGAGGGAGTTATGTTCGGAGAATTACTTAGAAAACCAAGACTAGAGCCCTAGTCTTCTAACCACTAATCTAGTGAATCTAGGCTGGTGATTCCAAAGTGCTGTTACCAGACAAAGGTGGTGGATTTTTTGGCCTGATGTAGTCAAATGAACAATTCCTGAGACACTAGGGTTTCAAAGAGAGAAAGAGTTTATTACTGGGTGTGAAGTAGGAGATCAGATGGCCTATTGACCCAAAAACCTTTCTCCCTGAACTGCAGAAATTCTGACAGTTTTATAGCATTAAAAGATGGGCAGGTTTTAGGATGAGTACAGTGGCCCCAGATGATGTAATTAGAGGTGATTTAATTATTGAACATGCACAGATTGATTACATGCTTAGTCACAGAAAGTATGTAAGAAAATGGTGGCCTTAATGTGATGATGGGTGTGATTTTTAGTATTATAATGAGATTTAAGTAACTTATAGGTTAACCTCTAAACTACTGTGCATATCAGGTGGGCCCATTTTGGTTAGGTCTAGACTCGGTTATCAAGATAACTTTGGACTTAGTGTGGGTTAGTTCTGGACTGACCCAGGATATTTCATTAATAAACATTAGGGGGCTGTCTTTAGTGGTCACAAGACTCTAAAATTGAAAAGCTGGATAAATGGGTATAAGGGAAGGTTAGCTAAAGGGTTTTACAATCACAAGGGCATAAGATAAAGGCTTTACAATCATTATCATAGATCAAGGCAGCTAGATTACAATTTAGAGATTTGAAGTATTTCCCTTTGTCTACTCCAATATACCAGAAAACAAAAGGGAACAATTATACAATAATTCAATAATCAAAATCATCCATTAAATCCTAATTTCTCAGTTACAACTGTGCCACACCACAGCATAAACTGGAGAACTTGTTAAAAATTCAGATTGCAGGGTCTTCACTTTAGCCCTGCTGAATGAGAATTCCAGGACTGGGGCATGTGAGTCTCAATTTAGGCACAGTGCCCCAGGCAATTCTGCTGCTTGGACTCCACCACAGAAAAGAAATACTGGTGCCTAGGTCCCACCCCCTGAAAAGCTGATTTACTTGATCTGTGCTGTGGTGATCTCCAATGTACAGCTAAGGTTGAGAAACACTAACTTAAATATTTCTTAATTCTGGAAGCACTTTGGAATCACTAGGGAAGCTTTAATAGTATACCAAATGCCTGGGCCCAACCTGTAGAGAGTCTAATCTGGGACTCTGCTTACTGATATTTTTCAAAAGCTCACCAGGTAATTCTGAGGTTCAGTTAAGGTTGAGCACCATCAACTTAAACCTTGGTACCTTCCTTACACAGAGGAAATGGATGAGATATAGAAAGTTATTGTAAACTAATGTGTTATAAAGTGTGATGATATTTAGTGAGTGTTTGCTATATACCAGTTGCTATGCCAAGCATTTTATGAATATAATCACATTTAATCTTCAAAACAATATTTAACCTGCTAATATTATTTCCTTTTTCCTTGATTGTAATATGTCATCAGTTGAAGACCATGAATTTAATAAGCTATTATAAAGTGTCTGTTGTTGCTTAATAAGAAATATGGAGATTTTGTCAGTTCTCCAGAGACAAAGGTTCACTTTACCTACAATAAAATAAGTTTTATAGTTTTTAAAGATGAAATACAGATAAGCATGTTTGACGCTATCAGTGCAAATAGCGCATCGGAATTTGCATCAGATGGGAAGATACCTTCTATGCAACTTTCTTAGTTCACCTCCTGTTTTAGTTTCCCAGGCTGCTCAAGCAAATACTATGAAATAAGTTGTGTTAAACAATGGAAATTTATTCATTCATAGTTTTAAGATCAGAAAAATGTCCAAATCAAGGCTGCTGGAGATCCTGCTCCTCTGTCACATGGTGGCATCTGCTGGTCTCTACCTTCTATTCCAGTTTCCTTGATTTCAGGTTCTTATTTCCATGGGTATCTCTCACTCTCTCTTCATTCCATTTATAAAGGACTCCAATAATCCTGAATGAGATGGGTCACACCTTAACTGAAATAACATCATCAAAAAGTCTTACTTACAATGGGTTCACAGGAATGGATTAACTTTAAGAATATGTTGTTATGGGGTTGCATGCAGTTCCAAACCACCACAATGGGAGAATTCTTAGGGTTATATGTACTTGCCCCAAATAAGATGAATGTGCAGAAAGGATCAGGGAGGTCCCTATACTTTGGCCTGGAGCTATTCTTATACAACCCATTGTAGGATAAACTCTGAAGGAGAGCACTTGCACAGGTCAGTCTGCAAAGACTGGGGAAAATGTTTTCTTCTTATTATTATTTTTTTGTTAGCTCCTAGGATTCAAGGAAAACTCATAACATCAACTACATGCAAGCTTAAGGAACAGATGCCTCAGAAACTAAATTTCAGCAATAACACATTAGAATATCAGGATATCCAGGTTTCAACAAAAGGTTATAAAACAAGAAGCAAAACAGAAGATTAAAGCATTAGAAACCATCAATGAAGAGACCAGATCTGGAACATACCAGATTAGTCTTTAGAAAAAAAGGTCCTAGATATGCAAAGAGCTAAAGGAAAACATGGAAAAAGAATGAAAGAAAATCATGAAAATAATAGATGAACACAACAAAAATATCAATAAAGAGACAGAAATTGTGAAAAAGAACCAACAGAGCCAAAGACTGCAGAAACAGTAATTAAAAATTCTCCAGAGGGATTCATCAGCAGACTGGAGCTGGCAAAAAAAGAATCAGTAAACTTGAAGATAAGACAATTGAAATCATTCAGTCTGAAGAACAGGAGAAGAAGACTGAAGAAAAGTAAAGAGAGCCTGAGGAACATGTGGGACATTATTAAGCATACTAATACATGTGTTGTGGGAGTCCCAGAAGGAAAAGAAATAGAGAGAGAGAGATAAAGAGAGAGAGACACAGAGAGAGAGAGGCAAAGAGAAATTCAAAGAAAAATGGATGAAAACTTCTTCAGTGTAATGAAAGACATGAATATACACAACCATACTGCTCAATGAACTCCAAGCAGGATAAACCCATGCCATATTATAATCAGACTGTTGAATGTCAAAGATCTAGAATTCTGAAAGCTACATGAAAGAAGTGATACATCACATATAAGGGAGACTCCACTAGAACCCTATTTCTCATTAGAAACCATAGGGCAAGAAGAAAGTGGGAAGATACATTTAAAGTGCTGAAAGCAAAATTTCCAACCAACAATTCTATATCTGATAAAACTGCCTTTAAAAATAAGACATTATCAGATGAACAAATGCTGTGGGAATTTGTTACCACTAGACCAATTCTATAAGATTGGTAGGATGCTAGAGAGAGTTCTGCAGGTTGAAAAGAAAGGACAATAGTCAAGAGATCAGAGCCCCATGAGAAACTAAAGCTATCCATAAGGGTAATGACATGGGCTAATATAAATACCAGTACTGTTGTATTTTTTTTTGTCACTCTGCTTTCTATTTCCTACAGGATCTAAAAGAAAAATGCATAAAATGTAATGATAAATCTGTAATTTTGGAGTCATAATGCATAAATGTATACATTATGACAAGAACTACATAAACGGGGGATAGAGGAGCATAGGAACATAGTCTATTTATATTATTGAAGATTGTTATAGATTTAGGATATTAAATTTCAGCCACATGGTAACTACAAAAAAAATATTAGAGAATATGTAAGCTTATAGAGACAGAAATTAGAATACAGGTTGCCAGCGGTTGGCTGGGGAGCCAGAGGAATGGAGAATTAGTACAATATGGTTATACGGTTTCTGTTTGGGGAGATAGGAAAGTTTTAGTAATGGAAGGTGGTGAAGGTACTGCAATATTGTGAATCTGATTAATTCAATTGTATGGGATGCTTGGAGGTCGTTGAGATGGAAAAGTTTATATTATACATATGTTTCCACAACTAAAAGAAGAAAGAGTCTCTAAAGAGACAATGACTATTAAATGCAATACATGATCCTGGATGGGATTTAGCAAGGGAGGAGGAAAGGCTCAAAAAGATTATTGGGACATATAAAATAATTGGAATATAGACTGTAAGCTTTATACCAATGTTGAGTTGCTTGAACTTGAAAAGTACATTTAAAGTGGTTACATAACTGCATATCCTTACTCTTAGAGAACATACATAGCAGTGTTAAGTGTTCAAAGAGCATGATGAATACAACCTACACTTAAGTTCAGAAAATGGAAAGATAGATAAAAGATGAGAGATAGAATGAAAGATGAAAGGTGAAAAAATTAAAATTGGTAGATATGTGTATCCTGGTGGGGGTAGGGGTATGTTGGAGTTCTCTGTATGGGGTTTGTATTATTTTTGTAACTGTCCTGTAAGTTTGACCATATTTCAAAATAAGAAATTAAAAAATACATATGTTTTGGGAATCCTCTTTTGGAATTTTCTTTAGATTATGAAGTATAATGAAAATCAATTATATTGTCCTACAGTATTGCTTCTTTTTTCTTTAATCAAAAATGGCAACTCTGGTATAGGGTAAAGAGCATGACATTTGGAATCAGATGATCTGGATTCAAGTTCAATCTCTGACACTTACTAGCTGTGCAACTGCATATCCCTTTACCTCTCCTAACCTCATTTTCTTTCTCTGCAATTTGAGAACACAATACCTACACAAGTGGCTATCCGGAAGATAAATGAAATAAGGCATTGTTTTGGCACTGTGAAATGAAACACACTATACAAATCTAAGTTAGTTTTGCCCAGCTTGATTAGAGTGGAATTGGCCCAAAATGACTCAGATATTTACAAAAATCAGTTGACCCCTTGAAAAGATGAATGCTCTGTCATTGAAAAAGTATTCAAGAAAATATGGAAGAGACCCTGATCCCTTTGTTCACTGTTTTCAACTCCAGATGAGAACTCAGAGTTTATAAGCTATTCTAGTCTACCAAAGCTTCCAGAATGCAACACACCAGAGATGGATTGGCTTTTAATAAAAGGGGATTTATTTAGTTAAAAATGTATAGTTCTTCAGAGGAAAGGCAGCTAACTTTCAACTGAGGTTCTTTCTTACATGGGAAGGCACAGGACGATCTCTGCTGGCCTTCCCTCCAGACCTCTGGGTTCCAACAACTTTCCCTGGGGTGAATCCTTTCTGCATCTCCAAAGGCCTGGGCTGAACTGCGAGTGCTGAGATGAGGTATGCCAAGTTGCTTGGACTGCACTACATTGAGTGCTCTCATTTAAGCCCCAGCCAATTAAATCAAACATCATTCATTGCAGCAGGTATGCTTCCTAACTAACTGCAGATGTAATCAGCAGCAGATGAGCTTCACATGCCATTGGCTCATGTCCACGGCAATAGAATTAGGTACCTTCATCTGGCCAAGTTGACACCTGAACCTAACTACCACATAGGCCCTGTATCTTTTTGGAAACTAGGGATCCAGAGAAATACATCTTGTACTAAAGCCCTCCTCATTCTCCAAGTCCTTAGCATTCCCATTGTTTCCAGGCCCTCTTCTCCCCTGCACCCACTCCATTGGACACAAATAGGAAATGCTGGCTAAATGCAGGTTTATGAAAATGAAATTTGAAAAGATCCTGGCTGGGCTTTGGACAGGAACATATCATATTTCTCTCACACCCAGCAGCCTGGACCAGGCAGCCCTCCTCCTTTTAAATGGCTTTGCTGTAGTCTGCTATCCTTGACATTTGAGATAGCCTAGGCACAAGGGGCAGGGCCACAAATCCCACCACGGAGCACAGGGCATGAGCAGGCAGTTCTATCCCAGTCTGAGGCATGAGCAGACAATCACCCACGCTGCCTGTGGAGGAGTATCCCCTGCCATCTCACCCCATTCCACACATCACATGAATGAGTCATTCAGCCAGGTCATCTTGCTGGAAAGCTAGTCCTTTGTAGTCTGCCAGAACAGTTACTGAGGGCTGTCATCTGCAATATTCCTTTCAAATCTAAAAATGTTCTCTCTTTTCATTTTGCACATTTACAAAAATAAATAAATAAATAAATAAAGAGCAGCCACTTAGGAATTCCAACAATGCTTGCTAAATATATAGTCTACTAAATAGAAGGATGGATAAATAGATATCATTTTAAACGTTCTAGATATATCACTTTTTCCCCCACTAGGTTTAAAAGTGTGCTTTGTTCATAAGAAAATAGGTAAGGAATACTGTTTAACATTCTGGGGGGAAAAGAAAATTTGTCACATGTGGGTGTAAAGTTTTCACTGATGATGACAAGTTGTTCTATATCTTAATATCTCTATTAACCAAGGTTTTACTGTGGGCGCCCTCTCCTGAGTCCATTGTCTGATAATGCTGGGTTTTGTAGTAAGTACAAGTATGAAGTGCCTTTAATAAAGGGGGTGGGGGAGATACAAATCTAATAATATTTGAAATAGTTTACAAAGTACAACTATTCCAGTGATGGATATTCTGACCCAAGATTTGGTTATCCTCGACTAGAGCCACTACAGATTATAACATTTTAAAAAATTCTCAGTCTTTTTAGGAATGTGTTGAGATGGAAAAATTTTAATGAGCTATCTCAATTAGCACTCTGTAACTATCAAATTAGAAGCTGAATATTTTATGCTTGAAGGTAAATTAGATATTGATGCAGCAGACCAAATGTTCAAGTGTTCTTTACTATTTAGCAGTAAATAGTACCTAGTGCCCATTTTGTGAAGCATTAGATATGTATTTCCTTGTTTGCTGTTGCAAAACAATGGCTCCATGTCACTTAGTATTATAAAAAAAGTTAGTTTTTCAAATTCAAACAGAATCTTTGAGTTCTTAGTGTGAATGTTAAAACTAAATTACTTAACAACCCAAAGAATCAAGTATTTAGGAATAAATTTAACTAAGGATACAAAATACCCACACACAAAATAACTAAATAAATTGTTCAACGAAGTCATGGAAGACCTAAATAAAAGGAAGAGCATACCATGTTCAAGGGCATACCATTAGATTGGAAGACTAAATATAGTTAATATTGATTTATAGATTCAATGCAATACCAATTAAAATCTTAACAAGTTACTTTGCAGAAATAGAAAAACCAATAACCAAATTTATTTGGAAAAGCAGGGTGCCCTGTTAGCTAAAAAAAAATTTGAGAAAGAAAAATGAAGTGCAAGATCTCACATTACCTGACTTTAAAGTATATTACAAAGCTACAGTGGTCAAAACAGCATGGCACTGACATAAAGATAGATGTTCTGACCAATGGAATAGAACTTATTGGTCAGAAGTAGACCCTCTTATCTATGGACAATTGATCTTTGATAAGGCAGTCAAGCCAACCCACCTGGAACAGAACAGCCTCTTCAATAAATGGTGTTTGGAGAACTGAATATCCATATGCAAAAGAATGAAAGAGGATCTATATCTCACACTGTGCTGGTCTGAATCTGTGGTGGATCCCAGAAAAGCCATGCCCTTTGATCCTCATTCAATATTGCTGGGTGGGAGCATTTTGATTGTTTCTATGAAGATGTGACCCACCCAATTGTGGGTGGTAACTTTTGATTAGATGATTTCCATGAAGGTGTGTTTCCACCCACTGAAGGTTGAGTTGCTTGCTGGAATCCTTTAAAAGAGGAAACATTTTGGAGACAGCCCCTTTTTGGTAGAGCCACGAGAAAGCCAGCAGACACCACCGTGTTTGCCATGTGCCCTTCCAGCTGAGAGAGAAACGTTGAACATCGTCGGCCTTCTTGAACCAAAGTATCTTTCCCCAGATGCCTTAAATTGGACATTTCTATAGACTTGTTTTTATTGGGACATTTTCTCAGCCTTAGAACTGTAAACTAGCAACTGATTAAATTCCCCTTGTTAAAAGCCATTCCATTTCTGGTATGCTGCATTCCAGCAGCTAGCAAACTAGAACACGCACCATATGTGAAAACTAACTCAAAATGGATCAAAGGCTAAACCTTAGGGCTAAGACCATAAAACTGTTAGAAGAAAATGTAGGGAAATATCTTATAAATTTTGTAGTGGAGGTGGCTTCCAAGACCTTATATTCAAAGCACCAGCATTGAAAAAAAATTAGATAAATGGGATATCCTCAAAATTAAATACTTTTGTACATCAAAGAATTTTGTCAGAAAAGTAAAAAGGCAGCCTATACAATGCGAGACAATATTTAGGAACCACATATCAGATAAGGGTTTAGTATTCAGAATATTTAAAGAGATTTTGCAACTCAACAACAAAAAGACAAACAACCCAATTAAAAAAAATGGGCAAAAGACATGAACAAACACTTCTCAGAAGAGGAAATACAAATGACTGAAGGCATGTGAAAAGATGCTCAACTTCACAGGCTATTAGGGAAATGCAAATCAAAACCACAATGAGATATCACACACACAATGGAACGACCATTATCAAAAGAACAGACAACAACAAGTGCTAGACAGGATGTGGAGAAAGAGGCATGCTTATCCACTGTTGGTGGGAATGTAAATGGTGCAACTGCTTTGGAAGGCAGTTTGGTGGTTCCTCAGAAAGCTAAATATAGAATTACCATATGATCCAGCAATCCCATTACTAGTTATATGTTCAGAGAAACTGAAGGAAAGGACACAAATGAACATTTGCATACCAGTGGTCATAGGAACATTATTTACCATTACTGAGAGATGGAAACAGCCCAAATGTCCATCAATAGACGAGTGGCTAAACAAGCTGTCATATACATACAATGGAATACTGTAAGACAGAATAAAGTCATGAAGCATATAACAATGTGGATGAACCTTCAGGGCATTATGCTGAGTGAAATTAGCCAGAAACAAAAAGACAAATACTGTATGGTCTCACTAATATGAATTAATATTAATGAATGAACTTTGAGAGTTAAAGTTAAGAACACAGGTTATCAAGAGATAGAAAGAGGGTCAAGATTGGGTGTCTGGTGCTGAAGGAATACAGATTGTGCAACAGGACTGATTGTAAAGTTCAGAAATGGATAGCACAATACTACCTGATAGTACCACAATAATATAAGTACACTGAATGAAACTGAATGTGTGAGTATGATTGAAGGAGAAGGGCTGGGGGCATGTATGAAACCAAAAAGAAAGGTAGAGGATAAAGACTGAGAGGGTATAACTTAGGAATGCCTAGAGTAGACAAGGATGGTGATTAAATATACAAATATAAAAACATTTTTGCATGAGGGAGAGCAAATGAATGTCAACATTACAAGGGATTTAAAATGGATGATATACTGGAAAAGATACAATCAATGCAATCTAAAGTCTATAGTCAACAAGTAACACTGTAATATGCTTCCACTGAATGTAACAAAGGCATTATGCCAAAACTAAATGTCAACATGCAGGGGTCAAGGGGAGGGTTATAGGTTCTATGCAGAAGAAAAAGAAATATCTACATATCAATTGTTGTGGCAAAGGCATGTTTATTTACTTAGGTTGGATTGTATGATATACGAATAAAATTGGTTAAAAATTAAGAGAGAAACAAGTGCTAGAGAAAATGAAGAGAAAGATGTACCTATTCCCTGTCAGCAGGGAAACTGAGAGGTGCAGCCCCTTGGAGGACTGTGTGGGGTGGGTTCGCCATATGATCCTGAAGCCCCGTTGCTCAGTATATACCTGGAGAAACTCAGTGTGGGGACATGAATGGACATTTGCGCATTAGTATCTGTGCTGGTTTGAAATGATGTATGGATCCTAGAAAAGCCACGTTTTAATCCAAATCCCTTTTTGTAGAGGCAGCCATTTCTTCTAATCCCTATTCAGCATTGTATGTTTGAAACTGTAATTAGATCATCTCTCCGGAGATGTGATGTAATCAAGAGTGGTTGTTAAACTGGATTAGCTGGACACATGTCTCCACCCATTTGGGTGGGTCTTGATTAGTTTCTGAAGTCCTATAAAAGAGGAAACATTTTGGAGAATGAGAGATTCAGAGAGAACAGAGCAGAACGACATAGCCACGAGAAGTAGAGTTTACCAGCCAGCGACCTTTGGAGATGAAGAAGGAAAATGCCTCATCTTCATGAAGATAGCTTCATGAAACAGGAAGCCAGGAGAAGAAGCTAGCAGATGACACCATGTTTGCCATATACCCTTCCACTTGAGAGAGAAAGCCTGAACTTCATCACCCTTCTTGAACCAAGTATCTTTCCCTGGATGCCTTAGATTGGACGTTTCTGTAGACTTGCTTTAATTGGGACATTTTCTCAGCCTTAGAACTGAAAATCAGCAACTTATTAAATTTCCCCTTTTAAAAGCCATTCTGTTTCTGGTATAGTGCATTCCGGCAGCTAGCAAACTAGAACAGTGTCCATGGTGGCAGTGTTCATGATCCACAATGGATGGAGGTGGCCTAAGGGTACAACGACTGAGGAATGGAAGGGGGAACTGTGGTGTATACATACAGTGGACTACTGAGCAGCGGCAAGAAGGAATGACGTTGTGAGGCATGCATCTAGGTGTATGAACCTTAAGGACTGTATGTTGAATGAATGTCAGAAGCAAAAAGACAAATGCTATCATGCCTCAAACCTATGGACTAACTATGATATAAAAACTCGGTGATCTGCAGTTGAGAGCATGGGTTATAGTTGAGGCCTATTGTAAAAGGTCCTAGAGTGTAAGCTCTTTTTTTTTTTTTTAATTTTTTATTAATTAAAAAAAAATTACAAGAAGCACAATCATTCCCAACACATACACTCAGCAATTCACAATATCATCACATAGTTGCATATTCATCATCATGATCATTTCCCACACATTTGCATCAATTCAGAAAAAGACATAAAAAGACAACAGAAAAATAAAACAAAAACAGGGAAAAAAATTTTACATACCATACCCCTTACCCCTCGCTTTCATTGATCACTAGCATTTCAAACTAAATTTATTTTAACATTTGTTCCCCCTATTATTTATTTTTATTCCATATATTATACTCATCTGTTGACGAGGTAGATAAAAGGAGCATCAGACACAAGGTTTTCACAATCACACAGTCACATTGTGAGAGCTATATCATTATACAATCATCATCAAGAAACATGGCTACTGAAACACAGCTCTACATTTTCAGGCAGTTCCCTCCAGCCTCTCCATTACATCTTGAATAACAAGATGATATCTACTTGATGCATAAGAATAACCTACAGGATAACCTCTTGACTCTGTTTGGAATCTCTCAGCCATTGACACTTTGTCTCATTTCCCTCTTCCCCCTTTTGGTCGAGAAGGTTTTCTCAATCCCTTGGTGCTAAGTCTCAGCTCATTCTAGGGTTTTTCTCAATCCTTTGAAGCTGAGTCTCTGCTCATTCCAAGATCTCTGTCCCATGTTGCCAGGAAGGTCCACACCCCTGGGAGTCATGTCTCATGTAGAGAGGGGTAGGGTGGTGAGACTGCTCGTCATGTTGGCTGGAGAGAGGGGCCACATCTGAGCAACAAAAGAGACTCTCTTGGGGGTGACTCTTAGGCCTAAATTTTAAGTAGACTTGACCTATCCTTTGTGGGGTTAAGTTTCATATGAACAAACCCCAAGACTGGGGGCTCTGCCTATAGCTTAGGTTGTCCACACTGTTTGTGAGAATATCAAGAATTCAACTTGAGGAAGTTGAATTTCTCCCCGTTCTCAATACTCCCCGAAAGGGGCTTTGCAGATACTTTTCCACTCACTGATCGAATCACTCTGGGATTCATCGGGGCATAGCTCTGGACAAACCAACAAAATCTCATGTCCTACCTGAGATTCCAAGTACTTATGGCATTCAATCAAACTATCTACATAAGTTATATTAGGAAATGCACTAGTTAGAGTGTAAGCTCTTATAGCAGTCACATCTATTCTGGAGTTGTAACTGTTCTTTTTGAAATTCTGAGATACTGAGCTGTTTGTTTATAGCCTGGTTGTTCCCAGAAACTTCGGGTATTTAAGTGACACGTAAGACTCAGAGTTGGAGCTCTGAAGCTATGAAAGTCAGCATTACCCCATATAGGAGCTGTTTAAAAATTGAAAAAGTGATCAGACTTAGTCAAGAAATACTAATGAAGCTGATCTGAAAAGGACTAAGGTAAATCAGAATACTGGATAAAGGATTATATGGCCCATATTTTAAAACTTCAACCTCTGTGCAAGATCAAAGGGAGAGAGGTTTATTTGGTGCAAAATTTATATATATTTTTGTAGCACATTATGCAATTTAACTTGTATGGTTAGTTTACTTGAACACCATAATGACATGGAATCTTGAATAGGGCGTGAGATCTTGTACTTTTGTACAGGTTAGTGTGGTGCCCTAATATATCCCAGGGTAAGTTGCACAGAGAATAAAAAAAAGTATTTGTAAAGTACCCTTGGGGGACTGGGGAGAAAGAAGGAAATATTAAACTTCCCCATCTGAGGAAGTCCTGATATTCTCGCAAGCAGTGGGGACAACCAATTCAATAGGCTGGGCTTCGATCTTAGGGCTTGCCTCTATGAAGCTTATTCCTGCAAAGGAGAAACTAAGCCTAATAAAAATTATGCCTAACAGTCACCCCCAGAGAACCTCTTTTATTATTCAGATGTGGCCTCTCTCTCTAAGCCAGCTGGGCAGATGAACTCACTGCCCTTCCCGCTATGTGGAACATGACTCCCAGGGGTGTAACTCTCCTTGGCAACATGGGACCTGACTCCCGGGGATGAGCCAGGACCCAGCATCATCAGAATGAGAAAGCCTTATTGACCAAAATAAGGAAGGGAGAAATGAGACAAAACAAAGTCTCAGTGGCTGAGAGATTTCAAACAGTCAGGAGGTTATCCTGGAAGTTATTCTTATGCATTATATAGATATCCCTTTGTAGTTTATGGTGTATTAGAGTGGCTAAAGGGAAGGACCTGAAACTGTTGAACTGTTTGCCAGTAGCCTTGAATTTTGAAGATGACTGTGTGACTATATAGCTTTTACAATGTGACTGTGATTGTGAAAACATTGTGTCTGATGTTCCTTTTATCCAGGGTATGGACAGATGAGTAAAATAAATAAATAAATAAATAAATAAATAATAGTAGGAGATAAAGGGTAAAAATTGGGTAGATTGAAATACTGTGGGTCACCGAGAGGGATGGATAATTTTTTTTTTTCTGTAGTGATGCAAATGTTCTAAAAATGATCATGGTGAAGAATACACAACTATGTGATGATATGTGAAGCCACTGATTGTATAATATGGTTAGACTGTACATGTGTCGATATTTCTCAATAAAAATATTGGAAAAAAAAAACAGGACACAGGAACCAACACAAAACGAATTACTGATCAGCAAAAATTGGAGCCATTTGAGCATCAAAAAGAATAATGAGTATGGAAGGATTTGGACTTTCTTTTTTCTTTTTATTTCTTTTCTGGAGTAATGAAAATATGATGATACTGTGAGCCAATGACTGTATACTTTCGGTGGTTTGCATGGTGTGTGAATATATCTCAATAAAATTGCATCAAAAAATAAAATTACTTAATTTGAAAATTTTTAAAAAATATTTAAGAAATGACAACATTGCTTCTTTTCTCTTAATGAAGCCTTAACAAACCTCCCTAATGAGTACTTTTAAAATACTTTATTTAAAAAGTAATTTGTAGGGTGGTGCAACGTTGGCTCAGTCACAGAATTCTCACCTGCCATGTCAGAGACAAGGGTTTGATTCCCAGTGCCTGCCCATTCAAAAAATAATAATAATAATTTGTGTTCGCTGCTGTGAATCCAAAAATGGAAATAAAAACGAAGATGAAAGGCATAGTTACACCATGAAGAGAACAACTCAACAATTTGGTGCATATCCTTTAGGAAGTATTATATTTCAATTAAAACATATTTATCAAGTGTTTAATATATGCCAAGAACCGTTCTTGGTGCTGAGAAGAGAGATAAGTGAATAATGGCCCTTGTCCCCAAGGATTCACAAGTAGGGCCTTTGAGTATTGATCGGGAGCTGGTTTGTTGGGAATGGGTTAATTGACATTTGTTAGTTTTCCATGTTTTACTTATTTATGGCTTTAAGCTTAATTAAAACCTGTTTCATTCCATTTATGTCAAGGTTTACTACAACTTCTTTGATGTTACCTTACTGCCTTTTGGGTCTCGTTCATTCGGCCTAGATTGCAGTGTGTTTGATGTTTTCTAGGCATTTTTACCAGTTTGGCTTGTAATGTTGATTCTTCTAGGGAAACACCATTTCTCAGTGTGTTTTGTGTATTAATTCCTTGGCATGTAGATTGGTGTTATGTAGGAAAAGGGATTCTGTGACCAGAAATATTTGGGAATTCTGGGTTAAATAACCATGCAAAATACAAACTCAATTGTTTAATGGGTCATAGACCTAAACATGAAAGCTAAAATTATAATGCTTCTTGAAGAAAATATTTTCACAGACTTGGAATAAGCAAGGATTTCTTAGCAAGACATCAACAAATTGACAAATGGACTTGAACAAAATTAAAAACAGCTAGACAAAAGACATAATTTAAAAAGACAATCTATGTCAAAGGGTGCAACCACTGTGGAAGGCAGTTTGGCGGTTCCTCAAAAAGCTGAATATAGAACTGCCATACGACCCAGCAATACCATTGCTAGGTATCTACTCAAAGGACTTAAGGGCAAAGACACAAACGAACATTTGCACACCAATGTTTATAGCAGCATTATTTACAATTGCAAAGAGATGGAAACAGCCAAAATCTCCATCAACAGAAGAGTGGCTAAACAAACTGTGGTATATACATACGATGGAATATTATGCAGCTTTAAGACAAGATAAACTTATGAACCATGTAATAACATGGATGGACCTAGAGAATATTATGCTGAGTGAATCCAGCCAAAAACTAAAGGACAAATACTGTATGGTCCCATTGATGTGAACGGACATTCGAGAATAAACTTGAAATATGTCATTGGTAACAGAGTTCAGCAGGAGTTAGAAACAGGGTAAGACAATGGGTAATTGAAGCTGAAGGGATACAGACTGTGCAACAGGACTAGATACAAAAACTCAAAAATGGACAGCACAATAATACCTAATTGTAAAGTAATCATGTTAAAACACTGAATGAAGCTGCATCTGAGCTATAGGTTTTTGTTTTGTTTTGTGTTGTTTTGTTTTGATTTTACTATTATTACTTTTATTTTTTTCTCTATATTAACATTCTATATCTTTTTCGGTTATGTTGCTAGTTCTTCTAAACCAATGCAAATGTACTAAGAAATGATGATCATGCATCTATGTGATGATGTTAAGAATTAATGATTGCATGTGTAGAATGGTATGATCTCTAAATGTTGGGTTAATTTCTTTTTTTTCCGTTAATTAAAAAAAAAAAAAAAAAAAGAAGGGATAATTGGAGATGAAGGGATACAGACTGTACAATGGGACTGGATATAAAAACTCAGAAATGGACAGCACAATACTACCCAATTGTAATGCAATTATGTTAAAACACTGAATGAAGCTGCATGTGAGGTATAGGTTTTTTGTTTTTGTTTTTTTTGTTTTTTTTCTTTCTATTATTGTTTTAATTCTTATTCTGTTGTCTTTTTATTTCTTTTTCTAAATCGATGCAAATGTACTAAGAAATGATGAACATGCAACTATGTGATGTTATTAAGAATTACTGATTGTACATGTAGATTGGAATGATTTCTAATTGTTTTGTTAATTCTTTTTTTAATTAATAAAAGAAAAAAAAAAGACAATCTAAAAAGTAAAAAAGCAATTTACAGTCTGTGAGAAAATATTATATGTATGTATCATATATATATATATATATCTGACAAAGGACTCAACTCCAGAATGTAGAAAAACTCCTGCAAATAGTAATAAAAAGATAAACAAGTAAGGCAAAAGTAAAAAAAAGAAAAAGAGGCAAAAATCTGGAAATGATATATTCACAGTAGATATACAAATGGCCAATAAGCACACTAAAAGGTTTAATGTCATTTGTCATCAAGGAAATGCAAATTAAAACCATAATAAGGTACCACATTAAATTAACTTCAATAACTAAAATTAAAAACATGAAAATGCCAAGCATCAGCAAGGATATGGACCAACTGTGATACATTGCTGATAGGAATGTGAAATGGTACAACCACTTTGGAAAACAGTTTGCCAGTAAATAGATAGCTTTTGATAGCAATAAATAATTTCACTCCTAAGTATACTTCTCAGCATCTGTATATACATAATTTCCAGACTTATTCACATGTGTAATCCTTTTCCAGTGAAAATCTTACTGTACCCAAGAGGAATGAAAGTATATGTCCACAAAAACACTGGTACAAGAATGTTCACTGCATCTTTATTTATAATAGGAATGAATTACTGATGCACACAATGACAGAAACATTATGCTGAGTGAAAGAAATAGACTAGTACATACCATATGGAACCATTTATATAAAATACAAGAACATGTAAAACTAAGCTATGGTGATATATATTATTTAGAACGATTGCCTCTGGGGAGGGGCTAAGGTGACAGGATAGGGAACCAAGCAAATTTTCTGGAGTGATGAAAATATTCTATATTTTGATTTGAGTGACAGTAAAAAGTGTACACTTTTTGGTAACTTTTTAATTTCTTATAAATTTCAACTTATAGAACAAATTGCAAGTACGAGGAACTGCCATACTCCCTCTAACCAGATTCACTAATTGCTGGGCTCACACATTTGTCAAATCTCACTGAACTGTACACTTTAAGATCTGAACATTTTACTGTAAGTAAATTTGACTTCAATAAAAGGGGAAAGGGATATTTTTCAGAATTTATTAGCTCTCCAAAAGAATCATATCTACTTTATATATTACTTCCCAGACTTTTTGGATGTGAAACCTAGTTTTCCTGTAAGCCTGCTGCTCCAGGAATACTCATTGGGACCTGCTGCTCTAGATTAATGGTCCTCAGTCCCGACTCACTCTAATCACATGGGGAGCTTTTAAAGAATCTCAAAGCCCAAGTTGTATACCACACTATTTAAACTGGAATATCTAGTAGTGAAATACAGGCATCAGCATTTTAAAAAGCTCCCAGGTGATTATGTGCAGCCATGATTGAGAACCACTGTTCTACGAAAATATTACCTCTCTTTTAAGCATCTGTACTTACTCAATTACAAGATAACTCAAATTTGGTAAACATCACAATGAAATCCACAGACCTGTGTTCTCACTTGTTGAATGTCTACATCAGGAACAGAGATCTATTTTACTCGCTAGTGCCCACCTGGATGGGTCTCTGGGATTCTGAGTTCTTCCTTTTAGACCCCCAGTCTCTGCCAGCACTACAAATCAGGGATTAACTTCTCTGGACAAGGTGCCCACCTAGACCTATGACATTTGCCTATTTTCTTCCAGCCAGCTCTATGGTATTAAATGATCTGATTGTTTGCCCAGCTCCTGCCATGAGACCAGTGACTAGTGAGAACAAGGTTTTGGTCCCTTGGGCTGTCCAGAGTTTATGTCCAGAACTTTTCCAAGCCATCCACTTCCCATTCTATTTCCAGATCTGTATCTAATCTCCTCAGCTCCTGGTCTCTTGCTTCATTCTTTTTTTTTTTTTTCACATGGGCAGGCCCCGGGAAACGAACCCGGGTCCTCGGGCATGGCAGGCAAGCATTCTTACCTGCTGAGCCACCATGGCCCGCCCTCTTGCTTCATTCTTGACCACAGTCTCAAACTGACCTCTTGGATTTGACAACTGAAATTGCACCTTTGGTTCCAGTCCTTGGCTCCAGCCATAATTGCACCCCATGCATCTATCACACTGTTCCCTCTACCCTTTTTGACAACAACCCTACACTTCCACCCCAAACCAGGACCCCTCTCCAGTGATTTATGGGTGATCTCCAATTCAAGACAGGGAATGTAACAGTTTCTCCCTGCCTCAGTTAACCTCATTTGGGCCTGACCACTCTGGCTCAGCTGGTGCTATCGTCTGACCTGGCCTCGCCAATCTTACTCTGTTACCATCACAAAAAATTAGAATTAAATGAGAGAAGATATTTGGATGCACATTGGGCTGAAGCCATTGTATCAGGTTTCTTTGTGCTTCTGAGGGGCTGCTGTCTGCCCCACATTCCATTCCACTGACCATGTGGTGCATTCTCAGTGCAGGTGGTGGGATGAAGTGTGTATCAGAAAATACAGCTGCTCAGCCCCTAGCACTCCAAGTGCCCCCTCTCCTGTCATCTGCCTTCCCTGGCTCAGGCCTGCCCTTCCTGCCTGGGCCATAGCTTTGATCCAGGGTGTATCTTCACATCTAATCATGGTTTGGATTTGTCCCTAGCCCCAAACCCAAGTTACAGATCTCTCCAAGGGGACAGAGAGGCCAGATTTCTGACATCAGGTTCATAGACATCTGTTGTTTTTGCCTGCCCAGAATCCATTCCCTTCTTCTGGTAGCATACCTAACTTTTGCTTGGGGAAACCTATGGTCACCTCCAGTAAAAAATAACATAGATCCATCACGAGCGTAAAGTGCTCCTCTCTTGGCCAAGGTGGGGGCAAAAGTCCCAAACTCAATGATTCAGACATACTCTCTGAAACTTGAATGGAGCAGAGTAGTAAAAGTTTTAAAGTGGCTAAAAATAGTCAAATTTACTTATCTTGAAGATAATGCTTTTTTGTTTTTACCAACCACAGCCTCTGAACTCTCTCTTTCCTGCCTTTTCTACACTTCATTCTTTCATTCTACAGCTTCAACTTCAATTCCGAAAGCTCCTTTTTTTCTTCTTATGATAGAAAGAGCTGGTTCTATTGTTTGTGATCAAATTTGCAGCAAAATTTTTTTCCTTTTCTTAAGATTTTACAAAATTATTTTGCAAGGGTGGTTTATATCACAGAATTGCATTAAGGTCTTAAGAGCAGAATTAAACCGCAGATCCTTCCACAAAGCCTTAACATTTTTTCAGAGAAGAAAATTGAGATATTAGGAACATAGGTAACTTGAAACACCCTTGGTCATCTACTTACTAATTTTAAATTAAGAGAACTGACTATTAATCATTTCTGGATGGATGGGGAAGGGGAGTGCTTATTTAACTTCTTGAGTCCCCCCATACAAAATGTATATGCTTAAATAATTCACTCACCTAAATTGCTTTTGAAAACCACATCCAAAGCTTCCAAGTTCACGTGGGTTTTTAAAAAGAGACGTTTTATGATTTATATTTGGCAATAGAAAATAAAGGAATTGGGTCAAATTTTTAATATTCCATGAAACTCTCCAGTTAGAGGAGGAAAAACATCTTCTCTTTTGATTTTGAAAGCAACTGTTGGAATCATTCACATCTCTTATCCCCAATAAATATTGTACACTTCATGGGCAAAGAAAACATTCTAGATCCACTAGGAATGTAAAATATGCAATTGGAGTGGCTTTTCAAGGTGAAAATAGTGTTGAGGCTTTGGGGTCCAAAAGGCTTTCTCTATTACCTTGTAATCTTATGCAGTGTAATTAGTTGACATCTCAGAACCTCCATTTCCTCATTTGTAAAACAGTGATATCTCCCTCAAAGAACTAGTGCAGGTTAGATGAGAAACTGTTATACTCTTCTTACTTAGAGCCTGGCATGTAGTAGACAAGCAAACTTTTTTTTTTTTTTTGATGAAGCATTTATGTATTACTTCCCAGGTCCACTTTGCTCTTCCAAAATGCTTTCTTAAAATTATGTGGTAGGCAGATTATGTAAAACTGTCTTAGGACTTAATCGTAGAAAACTCTCCTGACAAAGTACATTTTGGGGTATTTGGTCCAGGAACATAGCCAACGATTTTGCAAGCATATCTCTCCAGGAAAAACAAGGCCTTTGTACAAACTTCTCATTTCTTTTGCTTCTTGACTGCTTTGGATTGCTCTAACTTTTGCAGATGGTCAAGTTCAACCTGAAAGAAACTGGAGTCTAAACTCTAAACCTACTATTTTACTGAACTGGAAACTAAGTTGCAGGCAAACCTCAGAGATATTGTGGTTTGGTTCCAGACCACTGCAATAGGGAGCACTGCAATAAAGTGAGTCTTGATAATTTTTGTTTCCCAGTGCATATAAAAGTTATGTTTACACTATACTATAATCTAAATGTGCAATAGCATTATGTCTATAAAAAAAAACAATGTACATACCTTAATTAAAATGTGACAGAGACATGAAGCCACCAAAAATGGCACTGGTAGACTTGCTCAATGCAGGACTGCCACAAAGATTCAATTTGTAAATGTGATATCTGTGAAGTACAATAGAGCGAAGCACAATAAAACCAGGTATGCCTATATGAGGGGGGCAGAGTGACACAATGTTAGTGGGCGTAAATAAAAGCTTTTAAGCTCTTATTTGGCAGGAATACCCCTGTTTTAGTTTCCTTTTGCCAAAGCAAATACCATTCAATGGGTTAGCTTAAACAATGGAAATGTATTTGCTCACAATATTGAGAGTAGAAGCCCAAAATCAAGGTGTCATTAAGGCAATGCCTTCCCGAGAGGTCTGCAGCATTCTGGAGCTAGCTGCTGGCGATCCATGGTCCGTGACTTTTCTGTCACATAGCCTCTCATGGCTTCTCTTGAGCGTACTGCTGACTTCTGGCTTTTCTGGCTGTTCCCTCTGTGGTTTTCTCTTTTTTCTGTGGGCTTCCCTATAAAGCCTTCAGCAATAGGATTTAGACCCATCCCAACTCAGCTGGGCCACACTTTAACTGAAATAACCTCATCAAAAGCTTCTTTTTACAATGGTTCACACCCACAGGAATGGATTAGGTTTAAGAACATGTTTCTCTGGGGTACATATTCCAAACCACCACATCACCTTACCACCCAACATTTGAAAATTACAATAAATCAAGAAATAAACTCCCTGTACAAAGAAAGATAAAGAGGCTTGTCTCATTTCAGGCAAATATTGAGTCTATACATGAGGGCAAGAAAACAAACAGACAATTGCACACAAATGTCTATAGCAGCATTATTTACAATTGCCAAGAGATGGAAATTGCCCAAATGTCCATCAACAGATGAGTGGCTAAACAAGCTGTAGTATATACATACGATGGAATATTATGCAGCTGTAAGACAGAATAAAGTCATGAAGCATGTAACAATGTGGATGGACTTTGAAGACATTAGGCTGAGTGAGATTAGCCAGAAACAAAAGGACAAATTCTGCATGGTCTTACTGATATGAAATAATATTAATGAGAGAACTTGGAGAATTTCAGTTAAGAACATAGGTTATCAGGAGATAGAAACAGGGTAGAGATTGGGTCATTGGTGCTGAAGGTATACAGATTGTGCAACAGGACTTATTGTAATAATTCAGAAATGGATAGCCCGATACTACCTGATTGTAGCACAATAACATAAGTGCACTGAATGAAGCTGAATGTGAAAATGATAAAAGGAGAAGGGCTGGGGCACTTATGAAACCAGAAGGAAAGATAGATGATAAGACTGAAATAGTATAATTTAGGAATGCCTAGAGTGTACAATGATAGTGACTAAATGTACAAATTAAAGAATGTTTTTGCATGAGGAAGAACAAAGGAATGTCAGTATTGCAGGGTGCTGAAAAATAGATTCATTCATATTTTAAAACCTCAACTTCTGTGTTAGACTAAAGCAAGAAATGTTTTATTTAGAACAAAATTTGTATTTTGACTAGTGCATTTCCTAATTTAACTTGTATGGTCGTTTAATTGAACACCATAAGTACATGAACCTTGAATAGGGCATGAGGTTTTGTTGGTTTGTCCGATTAGTATGATGCCCTGATAAATTCCAGAGTGGTTTGAACAGTGAGTAAAGAAGTATTTGCAAAGCCCCCTTGGGGAAATGGGGAGAAAGAGGGAAAAATTAAACTTCCCCAATTGGAGAATTCCTGATATTTTTGCAAGCAGTGGGGACAACCAAATCAATAGGCTGACTCCTCAATTTTGGGGTTTGCCCCTATGAAACTTATCCCTGCAAAGGATAAGCTAAGCCTACTTGAAATTATGTTCAAAAGTTACCCCCAGAGAACGTCTTTTGTTGCTCAGGTGTGGCCTCTCTCTTTCTAAGCCAACAAGGCAGGCAAACTCACTGTCCTCCCCACTCTATTTGGATATGACTCCCAGGGAAGTAAAACCTCCCTGGCAATGTGGGACAGAAATCCTGGGATGAGCTGGATCTCAGCATCAAGGGATTGAGATTAAAACGGGGAAGAGAGAAATGAGACAAAATAAAGTGTCAGTGGCTGAGCGACTTCAAACAGAGTTGAGAGGTTATCCTGGAGGTTATTCTTATACTTTATATAGATATACCCTTTTTAGTTGATGGTATATTAGAGTGGCTAGAGGGAAGTACCTGAAACTGTAGAGCTGTGTTCCAGTAGTCAAGTTTCTTGAAGATGATTGTATAATGATATAACTCTTGCAATGCAACTGTGTAATAGTGAAAACCATGTGTCTGATGCTCCTTTTATCTACAGTATGGATGGATGAGTAAAATATATAGACAAAAAAATAAATAATAGGGGGAACAAAGGTTAAAATAAATTGAGTAAACTGAAATACTAGTGGTCAATGAGAGGGAGAGGTAAGGGGTATGGCATGTATGAGTTTTTTCTTTTTTATTTATTTTGCTGGAGAGATACAAATGTTCAAAAAAAATTATCATGGTGATGAATACACAACTATGTGATGATATTGTGAGCCATTAATTGTACACCATGTATAGAAAGTTTATATGTCAAGAATGCTTGTATGTTTGTTTATTGTGTACAATAAAAATATTAAATTAAAAAAAATTCAATCCATAAAGACTTCAAAAAGAACCAGAAGAGGTAGGAACTGCCGCTAACAAGAGCTCAGAATGTAGGTAAATTATATTAAGTTCTTTGGCTTTTGAGCCACAGTTAATGAGTCTGAGAGATTATTTTTTCCCATCCTACCCTAATTACCCCTTCTCCATTTCTGATAATAGATGCTTTTTATACTTGTGTGAAACTGGAGACACTAAAATAAAAAATAATAAACTTATATTATTGTGTACACAGTTTTTTTTTTTTTTAGTTTTTTCTGTCTTAAAACCTTAAAATGATTAGCACATGGGTCTTCATTTTTTAAAGCAGCTCAAGACTGCATATGTTGGGAGAGAGGGCAGAAAAGGAATTTTAAAACAGTAAGGTTGTAATTATCAATTGAATAGGCTATAAATGTTGATATGCCAAATAAGTCAGATGAACCGTTTCTGGCTCATGAAGGCACTTTATAAATATTTGTCAAATGATTGAACGAAAAGTTAATCTTTATATGGGCAAATCAAGTCACAACAACTTTCATGTTACAATTATGGCACTTGGAACCATATACTGGTTCAGTCCTGACATTTTACAGGGAAAGAAGCTGAAGACAAAGGGAAACCACCTGAATAAAGCAAAGGCTGGTGGCAGCTCTTGAAATTTCTTTCTTACTTCCCTGCAAAATTTTATTCCAAACCTCTTTCAATGAATTGAGCTTAAAGGTACAGTTTTCTTACTTAATGGGATTTTGTCCCTCAGTTTGCCCTAAAATTTTTATCATCCTTTCATTCATAACAACATATATTTACTGAATGGCTACTATGTGCCTGGACTGTTCTAAGCAGTAAACAAATCACTCCAAGACTCTGCTTTCAGGGAGCTTACAGTCTAGTGGGAGAGGGGCAGGCAATAGACAAGTAAATATACAATATATCAGATGGTAATAAGTGCTCAAATAAAGCAGGATAAAAATGATGGGGAGTGCTGAGGCTGCTGCTGTTTTACGGAGGGTGTTCAGAGAAGTCCTTGCTGATAAAATAGCATTTGAGCAGAGACCTCAAGGAACTGAGAGAGTGATCCCGCAAGTATCTAGGGGAAGAGCCTTCCATGAAGAGGACTCAGTAAATGCTAAGGCAAGGTGGGGAGTGCTGAGATGTTGGAGGAACAGCAAGAAAGTCATGGGGCTGGGAGTGAACAATGGGGAGGGGGTACAAGAGGAAGTACAGAGGTAATGGTTGGCGTGGGGCATGGTATGTGGGCAGGGCTTGTAGTCCAGTGAAGGACGGTACCTTTTCTCTGAGAGAGATAGAGGCTTTTGAACAGAGGCGTGACATGATTTTTAAACAAATCACCCTGCTGCCCTTTTAATAGTTTAGAAAAATCATTCATTTCATAACAGTATTCAAAGGAATTTCTGGGCTTAAAGAGCAGGATATAAGAAGAAATTGGGCTCAGCCCCCCACCATGTCTCCATCACCCAGACCTGCTGAGAGCATTGCCCAGTCTTCCTGTTGGGACGAGGTGCCCAGGAGCTCTCACACAATATCTTCTGGCCTTAGCAAGTTTAGTAAAACGTTTTTTTTTTATGAGAGGAAACAACTATCATATTAACTGGTAATTGTATCCGACAGTAAGAATGCCATAAAGAGATTATCTGATATAACTGGAAAGTTCCAAAGCCAGTGTTAAAAATGCACATGGCAGCTGACTTCTGGGTCCCTGCCTAAGCCAAAGGATAGGGGAGGGAAAAAATAAGTTACTGAGTTAATGGGCTATAAAATCCAATTATCTATCATTTGCTTCTGCTCTCTCTGTATGCACTTTCTACCAAGAGATACTGCAGAATTGATGATGGTGAAGGAGTGATGGGAGGAAGGAATTGATGAGGTTTATTTACTTAAATGATGACATAAAATTGCCTCATTGTTTTGCACAACTAATTATTGTTTTATTCTACATTTTGAATGAAACTATTTTTAAGAATGCATGTGTTTGAAAGCATCCTATTTTCTGTAAATAAAGTTAAGGAATAGATTTTTTTTTTCTCTAGGATTTAATCTTGGATTTGTGGGAAGATGGTGGGGTAGGAAGCTCCAGGACTCAGTCCCTCCACCAGAACAGCTATAAAGCAAGCAGGAACTGTCAAAATCAACTAGTTTGAAACTCCAGAGTCTGGTAAAACACTTTGCAGAATCCAGGGAAGCGCTGGAGGAAGAAGCTCGTAAATACCAGTGAGTGTCGCTCTCTGAGCAGTGGCTATGGTTGCCCATCCACTAGCTTTGCAGTGAGGTCCTCAACCCTGCTCCTGCTGCAGCTTACTGATGGCAGGGTGGGAGATAATGACCTGTTCACCAAGACTAGGGGTGTGCAGTCTGATCACTGAATACTGCTTTTGATCAGTTATTTCAGATCACTGGGGGCCTAGCTCTGAGGGTGGCCATTGCTCCAACCCACCTGGGAAAAGGTGGCAGAGGAGTCTTAAAGACAGTACACTTTTTAAAACTGCAGAAAACAGTTAAAGAGCTGAATTTACTGGGCAAGTACAGAATTAGGAAAATGCAGCCACAAGGAGCAAGGAGAAGCTCCTGGAACCCTTGCTGGCCCCTTCTTCTCCCCTTCCCAGGGCAGTGTGGAGCTAACTGAAGCCCACTTTGTGGGTCCCTGGCCTCCTTCTAGCTGGGAAAGAATAACCTAGAAATTCTTCACTGGCTCATCCTCCCTCATTTGCTACCCCCTACCCCCCACCCCCACCCCCCACTCTCAGAATTTACTCTCCAATTCAGCTTAAGACAGCTGAAGCAGTGCAAGAATCAACCAAGTTGGGAGGCCTGGGGCAAAGGCTTACTTGCTTTAAGTCCTACAGTGGAGCACAGTGAGAGAGAGAAGTTCTGTCTCCTGGGGAGTAGAGGAAGGAGGAAGGAGGAATTCAAATTCCTGTAAACAGGGAAATTCCTAAGACTACTAGCAAGCATAGACCAAGGACAAGACACAGGCTCAGAGAAGACAGGAAGGACCCTGACCTTTCTATTTGCCTTGGGCTCACCTTGATAGGAGGGCAGAACTCTGAGAGAGAGTACCAGCCAATGCAAAACCAATTTTGAAAGACTATGCAAGGCGTTTTTTTTGCATTGCTTGATTTTGTTTTGTTAGCTCCTGGCACTCAAGAAAGTCTCTGTCATATCATTAGCTGGATATAAACTTCAGAAACAGACAATTCAAGGACTAAATACCAGAGTTTACATCTTAAAATATTAAAATGTACAGTGTACAAAAAGGATTACAAGACAAAGAAATAGAAAATGATGGCCCATCCAAAGGAAGAGGATAAAAATCCAGAAAAAAAAGAACAGGTTGTGTACATACCAGACAAAGAATTTTAAAAACTTATCTTTGGCATGCTCAAGAAGATGAAGGCAAATAAGAAAACATGAAAGGATATCAGGAAAATAATGAATGAGCAAAATGAAAATATTAATAAAGAGATAGAAATTTTAAAAAGGAAACAGACAGAACTACTGAAGTTGAAGACCGCAGTAACCAAAATGAGAAATTCCCAGGAGGATTTCAACAGCAGACTGGAGCTGGCAGAAGAAAGAATCAGTGAACTGAAAGACAAAATTTTGAAATGAGTCAGACTGAGAATCGGAAAGAAAGGAAAAGGATCTAGAAAAAGTGAAAGTAGCCTAAGAGACTTGTGGGACAACATCAAGCATCACAATATATGCATTGTGGGAGTCCCAGAAGAAGAAAGAGAAATGGCAGAGGAATATTCAAAGAAATAATGATAGAAAACTTCCCAAACTTAGCAAAAGGCATGAGTATGCATATTCAAGAAGTCCAGAGAACACCAAACAAGATAAACTTGAAGAAAAATATGCCCAGACACTAGCAGTCAAACTGTTGAATGCAAAAGACAAAGGAGGAATTCCAAAAACTGCAAGACAAGAGTAACATATTTTGTACAATGAAGCCCCAATTAGATTAAGCCTATTTCTCATAAGAAACCATGGAGACATGAAGGCAGTGGGTTGAAATAGTTAATGTGCTGAGAGAAAACAATTGCCAATGCAAAATTTTATATCTGGTGAGCCTTCCTTTAAAAAATGAGGGAGAGGAGACTTCCTGGAAGATGGCGGCTTAGTAAGACGCGCGGATCTTAGTTTCTTCTCCAGGACACCTACTAGGGGAGTAGAAACGATACAGAAAGCGCCCAAAGCCACAACAGAGATAAAAAAGACAGCGTACCCCATCCTGGAACGGCTGGCTGGCTGAGAGAAGCAGCTCGGGTGAGATCGCCGAGGCGCGCGGGCCTTACCGGGCGGGGTGGCAAGCGGCCGGAGTTACTCCCTTCCCCCTTCCCGGGCCGGCTGGGAGAATTGGAGAGGTGGTCCCCTGAAACCGCCGCGGCTGGCGCCCACACCACGCGCAGCCCCCGGACCAACTGAGAGAATTGGATCGGAAACCCCCAGCCCGCGGAGAACGGTGACGGGTGGGGGAGGCCCCTTCCAAACCCGTGACTCCCGGGGAACGTGCACTCTCTCGGGCGGGCCGCTGCCGCTGGCGCCCTCCCGCCACGCTTGTTGCCCAGGGCCGACTAGGAAATTCGGACGGGCTCTTTCCCTGGCTGCGGCGACCAGCAACCCTCCCTGCGTTCGGACCCCGGGCCGGCTCAAGCCGTTTCGGCTAGCGAACCCCCAGGACGGCGAGAGTTTTCCAAAGTTTAAGGTCCCACAGCACCTTTTACTGGTGGGACCCGCAGACAAACGGGTGCCACGAGCGCCACCTACTGGGCAGGATAAGAAAAACAGAACCCAGAGATTTCACAGAAAAATATTACAACCTTGCTGGGTCCAACACCAAGAGAAATCTGAATAAATGCCCAGACGCCAGCAGCAGAAGATAACTGTCCACGCTCAAAAGATTGAGAATATGGCCCAGTCAAAGGAACAAACCAATAGCTCAAATGAGACACAAGAGCTGAGACAACTAATGCTGAATATACGAACAGAAATGGAAAACCTCTTCAAAAATGAAATCGATAAATTGAGGGAGGACATGAAGAGGACATGGGCTGAACATAAAGAAGAAATAGAAAAACTGAAAAAACAAATCGCAGAACTTATGGAAGTGAAGGATAAAGTAGCAAACATAGAAAAAATAATGGATAGCTACAATGATAGATTTAAAGAGACAGAAGATAGAATTTGTGATTTGGAGGATGGAACATCTGAATTCCAAAAAGAAACAGAAACTATAGGGAAAAGAATGGAAAAATTTGAACAGGGTATCAGGGAACTCAAGGACAATATGAACCGCACAAATATACGTGTTGTGGGTGTCCCAGAAGGAGAAGAGAAGGGAAAAGGAGGAGAAAAACTAATGGAAGAAATTATCACTGAAAATTTCCCAACTCTTATGAAAGACCTAAAATTACAGATCCAAGAAGTGCAGCGCACCCCAAAGAGATTAGACACAAATAGGCGTTCTCCAAGACACTTACTAGTTAGAATGTCAGAGGTCAAAGAGAAAGAGAAGATCTTGAAAGCAGCAAGAGAAAAACAATCCATTACATACAAGGGAAACCCAATAAGATTTTGTGTAGATTTCTCAGCAGAAACCATGGAAGCTAGAAGACAGTGGGATGATATATTTAAAATACTAAAAGAGAAAAACTGCCAACCAAGACTCCTATATCCAGCAAAATTATCCTTCAAAAATGAGGGAGAAATTAAAACATTCTCAGACAAAAAGTCACTGAAAGAATTTGTGACCAAGAGACCAGCTCTGCAAGAAATACTAAAGGGAGCACTAGAGTCAGATACAAAAAGACAGAAGAGAGAGATATGGAAAAGAGTGTAGAAAGAAGGAAAATCAGATATGATATATATAATACAAAAGGCAAAATGGTAGAGGAAAATATTATCCAAACAGTAATAACACTAAATGTCAATGGACTGAATTCCCCAATCAAAAGACATAGATTGGCAGAATGGATTAAAAAACAGGATCCTTCTATATGCTGTCTACAGGAAACACATCTTAGACCCAAAGATAAACATAGGTTGAAAGTGAAAGGTTGGGAAAAGATATTTCATGCAAATAACAACCAGAAAAGAGCAGGAGTGGCTATACTAATATCCAACAAATTAGATTTCAAATGTAAAACAGTTAAAAGAGACAAAGAAGGACACTATATACTAATAAAAGGAACAATTAAACAAGAAGACATAACAATCATAAATATTTACGCACCGAATCAGAATGCCCCAAAATACGTGAGGAATATACTGCAAACATTGAAAAGGGAAATAGACTCATATACCATAATAGTTGGAGACTTCAACTCACCACTCTCATCAAGGGACAGAACATCTAGACAGAGGATCAACAAAGAAATAGAGAATCTGAATATTACTATAAATGAGCTAGACTTAACAGACATTTATAGGACATTACATCCCACAACAGCAGGATACACCTTTTTCTCAAGTGCTCATGGATCATTCTCAAAGATAGACCACATGCTGGGTCACAAAGCAAGTCTTAACAAATTTAAAAAGATTGAAATCTTACACAACACTTTCTCGGACCATAAAGGAATGATGTTGGAAATCAATAATAGGCAGAGTGCCAGAAAATTCACAAATACGTGGAGGCTCAACAACACACTCCTAAACAACGACTGGGTCAAAGAAGAAATTGCAAGGGAAATTAGCAAATACCTCGAGGCGAATGAAAATGAAAACACAACATATCAAAACTTATGGGACGCAGCAAAGGCAGTGCTAAGAGGGAAATTTATTGCTCTAAATGCCTATATCAGAAAAGAAGAAAAGGCAAAAATTCAGGAATTAACTATCCATTTGGAAGAACTGGAGAAAGAACAGCAAGCTAACCCCAAAGCAAGCAAAAGGAAAGAAATAACAAAGATTAGAGCACAAATAAATGAAATTGAAAACATGAAAACAATAGAGAAAATCAATAAGGCCAGAAGTTGGTTCTATGAGAAAATCAATAAGATTGATGGGCCCTTAGCAAGATTGACAAAAAGAAGAAGAGAGAGGATGCAAATAAATAAGATCAGAAATGGAAGAGGAGACATAACTACTGACCTCACAGAAATAAAGGAGGTAATAACAGGATACTATGAACAACTTTACGCTAATAAATACAACAATTTAGAGGAAATGGACGGGTTCCTGGAAAGACATGAACAACCAACTTTGACTCAAGAAGACATAGATGACCTCAACAAACCAATCACAAGTAAAGAAATTGAATTAGTCATTCAAAAGCTTCCTAAAAAGAAAAGTCCAGGACCAGATGGCTTCACATGTGAATTCTACCAAACGTTCCAGAAAGAATTAGTACCAATTCTCTTCAAACTCTTCAAAAAAATCGAAGTGGAGGGAAAACTACCTAATTCA
Source organism: Tamandua tetradactyla (assembly GCF_023851605.1). NCBI lineage: Eukaryota > Metazoa > Chordata > Mammalia > Pilosa > Myrmecophagidae > Tamandua > Tamandua tetradactyla. The sequence goes on from NC_135339.1 coordinate 51,137,754, forward strand.
TTCTATGAAGCCAACATCACCCTCATACCAAAACCAGGCAAAGATATTACAAAAAAAGAAAACTACAGACCAATCTCTCTAATGAATACAGATGCAAAAATCCTCAATAAAATTCTAGCAAATCGTATCCAACAGCACATTAAAAGAATTATACATCATGACCAAGTAGGATTCATCCCAGGTATGCAAGGATGGTTCAACATAAGAAAATCAATTAATGTAATACACCATATCAACAAATCAAAGCAGAAAAATCACATGATCATCTCAATTGATGCAGAGAAGGCATTCGACAAGATTCAACATCCTTTCCTATTGAAAACACTTCAAAAGATAGGAATACAAGGGAACTTCCTTAAAATGATAGAGGGAATATATGAAAAACCCACAGCTAATATCATCCTCAATGGGGAAAAATTGAAAACTTTCCCCCTAAGATCAGGAACAAGACAAGGATGTCCACTATCACCACTATTATTCAACATTGTGTTGGAGGTTCTAGCCAGAGCAATTAGGCAAGAAAAAGAAATACAAGGCATCAAAATTGGAAAGGAAGAAGTAAAACTATCACTGTTTGCAGATGATATGATACTATACGTCGAAAACCCGGAAAAATCCACAACAAAACTACTAGAGCTAATAAATGAGTACAGCAAAGTAGCAGGTTACAAGATCAACATTCAAAAATCTGTAGCATTTCTATACACTAGTAATGAACAAGCTGAGGGGGAAATCAAGAAACGAATCCCATTTACAACTGCAACTAAAAGAATAAAATACCTAGGAATAAATTTAACTAAAGAGACAAAAAACCTATATAAAGAAAACTACAAAAAACTGCTAAAAGAAATCACAGAAGACCTAAATAGATGGAAGGGCATACCGTGTTCATGGATTGGAAGACTAAATATAGTTAAGATGTCAATCCTACCTAAATTGATTTACAGATTCAATGCAATACCAATCAAAATCCCAACAACTTATTTTTCAGAAATAGAAAAACCAATAAGCAAATTTATCTGGAAGGGCAGGGTGCCCCGAATTGCTAAAAACATCTTGAGGAAAAAAAACGAAGCTGGAGGTCTCGCGCTGCCTGACTTTAAGGCATATTATGAAGCCACAGTGGTCAAAACAGCATGGTATTGGCATAAAGATAGATATATCGACCAATGGAATCGAATAGAGTGCTCAGATATAGACCCTCTCATCTATGGACATTTGATCTTTGATAAGGCAGTCAAGCCAACTCACCTGGGACAGAGCAGTCTCTTCAATAAATGGTGCCTAGAGAACTGGATATCCATATGCAAAAGAATGAAAGAAGACCCATCTCTCACACCCTATACAAAAGTTAACTCAAAATGGATCAAAGATCTAAACATTAGGTCTAAGACCATAAAACAGTTAGAGGAAAATGTTGGGAGATATCTTATGGATCTTACAACTGGAGGCGGTTTTATGGACCTTAAACCTAAAGCAAGAGCACTGAAGAAGGAAATAAATAAATGGGAACTCCTCAAAATTAAACACTTTTGTGCATCAAAGAACTTCATCAAGAAAGTAGAAAGACAGCCTTCACAATGGGAGACAATATTTGGAAATGATATATCAGATAAAGGTCTAGTATCCAGAATTTATAAAGAGATTGTTCATCTCAACAACAAAAAGACAGCCAACCCAATTACAAAATGGGAAAAAGACTTGAACAGACACCTCTCAGAAGAGGAAATACGGATGGCCAAGAGGCACATGAAGAGATGCTCAATGTCCCTGGCCATTAGAGAAATGCAAATCAAAACCACAATGAGATATCATCTCACACCCACCAGAATGGCCATTATCAACAAAACAGAAAATGACAAGTGCTGGAGAGGATGCGGAGAAAGAGGCACACTTATCCACTGTTGGTGGGAATGTCAAAGGGTGCAACCACTGTGGAAGGCAGTTTGGCGGTTCCTCAAAAAGCTGAATATAGAACTGCCATACGACCCAGCAATACCATTGCTAGGTATCTACTCAAAGGACTTAAGGGCAAAGACACAAACGGACATTTGCACACCAATGTTTATAGCAGCATTATTTACAATTGCAAAGAGATGGAAACAGCCAAAATCTCCATCAACAGAAGAGTGGCTAAACAAACTGTGGTATATACATACGATGGAATATTATGCAGCTTTAAGACAAGATAAACTTATGAACCATGTAATAACATGGATGGACCTAGAGAATATTATGCTGAGTGAATCCAGCCAAAAACTAAAGGACAAATACTGTATGGTCCCACTGATGTGAACGGACATTCGAGAATAAACTTGAAATATGTCATTGGTAACAGAGTTCAGCAGGAGTTAGAAACAGGGTAAGACAATGGGTAATTGAAGCTGAAGGGATACAGACTGTGCAACAGGACTAGATACAAAAACTCAAAAATGGACAGCACAATAATACCTAATTGTAAAGTAATCATGTTAAAACACTGAATGAAGCTGCATCTGAGCTAAAAAAAAAAAAAAAAAAAAAAAAAAAAAAAAAAATGAGGGAGAGATAAAGACATTCCCAGGTAAACGAAAGTTGAAAGAGATAACCACTAGACCTGCCTTACAAGCAATACTAAAGGATTGAAAGGAATGGACACCAGACAGTGGATCAAAATGGTATAAAGAAATAAAGACCTCCAATAAAAGTAACCATATGAGTAATTATAAATACTAATACTGTTGTACTGTATTTTTTTACATGTAACTCTACTTTTTTCTTCTTACAGATGCTAAAATGCAAATACATAATAAATAATGGTCAATCTATGATTTTGACATACACTGTGCAAATGCATAATTTTAAACAAATACAAAAATAAGGTGGGAGGATCATAGAATATAGGAACACTTGTATGTGTATGCTACTGAAGTTGTTAGTATCAAATCAAATATGATTGTTATGTATTGTTCTAGTTTGCTAGCTGCTGGAATGCAATATACCAGAAATGGAATGGCTTTTTAAAAGGGGAATTTAATGAGTTGCAAGTTTACAGTTCTAAGGCCAAGAAAATGTCCCAATTACAACAAGTCTATAGAAATGTCCAGTCACAGGCATCCAGGGAAAGATACCTTGATTCAAGAAGGCCGATAAAGGTCAGGGGCTCTCTCTCAAGTAAGAAGGCATGTGGTGAACACAGTCAGGGCTTCTCTCTCAGCTGGAAGGGCACATGGCAAACATGGCATCATCATCTGCTAGTTTTCTCTCCATGCTTCTGGTCATGAAGCTCCCCAGGAGGCGTTTTCCTTCATCTCCAAAGGTTGTTGGCTCGTGGACTCTCTGCATCTCACGCTACATCGTTCTGCTCACTCTGAATCTCTCATTCTCCAAATTATTTCCTCTTTTATAGGACTCCAGTTAACCAATCAAGACCCACACAAGTGGGTGGAGACATGTCATCCCTTAATCCAGTTTAACAACCACTCTTGACTAAATCACATCATCCAGGGAGATGATCTAATTACAGTTTCAAACATACAGTATTGAATAGGGATTATTCTACCTTTGTGAAATGGGATTTATTTAAAACATGGCTTTGCTTAGGGGGCATACTTCCTTTCAAACCAGCACATGTATTTAGGATGTTAAATTTAACTCCATGATAGCCACAAAGAAAATATATGAAAAATGTATCCATAAAGAAATGAGAAGGTTCTCAATATGGTATAATACAAAAAATCAAATAAATATAAAAGTAGGTATTAACAGAAGAATTTTGGGTCAAAAAAGTTATAAGACTTACAAGACAAAATGGAAAAATGGCAGAAGAAAGTTCTGCATTATCAGTGATAACTTTAAGTGTAAATAAATTAAACAATCGAAGGCAGAAATTGGCAGAATGGATAAAAAAGCATGACCCAACTATACGCTGTTTACAAGAAACTCCCCTTAAATTCAAAGACATAAGTAGCTTGAAAGTTAAAGATGGAAAAATATATACCATGCAATTAGTAGCCAAAAGAGGGCTGGGGTAGATATACTAGTATCACATAAAATAGACTTTGTCAAAAACTGTTACGAACGGAAAAGAGGGTCATTATATACTGATAAAGGGAATAATTCAACAAGAAGATAAAACAATTATATATATATACACCTAACAGAAGAGTTCCAAAATATATGAAGCAAGTATTGACAGATTTGAAGGGAGAAATTGATGGTTCTACATTAATAATAGGAGACTTTAATATACCACTTTCAATAATTGATAGAACATCTAGACAGAAGATCACTAAGGAAATACAACTTAAATAATTCTCTAAACAAACTAGACCTAAATATATATATATATACAGAGAGAGAGAGAGAGAAGATGAAATGGACAAATTCTTAGAAACACACAATCTATCAACAGTGACTCAAGAAGCCAATTACTCAACAAACCAATTACTAGCAAAGAGATTGAATCAGTTATCAAAAACTTCCCAACAAAGAAACACCCAGGACCAGAGGGCTTCACGAGGAAATTCTACCAAACATTCCAGCAAGACATAACTCCAATTCTGCTCAAACTGTTCCAAAAAATTTGAAGAGGAGGGAATACTCCCTAACTCATTCTACAAGACTAAGATCACCCTCATACTAAGTCAGATAAAGATTCCACAAGAAAATAAAACTGTAGACCAATATCTCTTATGAAGATAGGTGCAAAAATCTTCAGCAAAATTCTAGCAAATTGAACCTGACAGTATAAAAGAATTATACACCATGATCAAGTAAGATTTATCCCTGTAAGTAGAGTTGGTTCATCATAAGATAATCAGTTAATATAATATACCACATTAACAGAATGATGGAAAAAAACACACATGATATGTCATTCGATGTAGGAAAGACATTTGACAAAACACACCTCCACATTTAAATTAAAAACACTTAGAACACTAGAGATAGAATGAAACTTCCTCAACATCATCAAGGGCTCATATGAAAAGATCACAGGTAACATCCTACTTAATGGTGAAAAACTAAAAGCTATCCCTCTAAGATTTGGAATAAGACAACAATGCCCACTGTCATCACTGTTATTCAACATTGTAGTGGAAGTTCTAGCCAGAGCAATTAGGCCAGAAGGAGAAATAAAAGGCATCCAAATTAGAAAGGGGGACAAAAAAACTTTCCCTATTTGCAGATGACATGATTCTCTATATAGAAAATCATGAAAAACTAACAACAAAGCAACTCGACTAATAAATCAAAAAAAAAAAAAAAGAGGTGGGGTACAAGAATAATATGCAAAATGCAGTAATATTTTTATACAGTAGAAATGAACAATCTGAAGAAAAAGTCAAGAAAAAATTTCATTTATAATAGCAACTGTGGTAGTTTGAAGCTATATATACCCCAGAAAAACATGTTCTTAAATAATTCATCCCTGTGGGAATAAATCCAAAGTATGTAGAATCTTCTGATGATACTACTTAAGTTAAGTTGTGACTAACTTAATCAGAATCACCAGGTCTTTGGGAAGAAAGCATCACCTTGATAATACCTTGATTTGTACATTTCCCAGACTCTAACTGTAAGTGAATAGAATTCCTATTGTTTAAGCCAAACCATTTCATGGTATTTTTTGAGCAGCCAAGGAAACTAAAACAGCAATTAGAAGAATCATATGTCTAGGAATAAATCTAACCAAGGACATAAATGACTGGTACACAGAAAACTACCAACACTGAAAAAAGAAATCAAATAAGACTGAAATAAATGGAAGGGTATACTGTGTTCATGAATTGGAAGGCTAAATATTGTTAAGATGCCAATTCTACCCAAAGCAACTTACAGATTCAACACAATCCCAATTAAAATTCAAACAGCCTTTGAAGAAATGGAAAAGCCAATCATCAAATTTACATGGAAAGGTAAGAGGCCCAAACATCCAAAGCCATCTTTGGAACAAAGAACGAAGATGCAGGGTCACATTTCCTGATATTAAGACTTATTACAAAGCCACAGTAATCAAAACAGCATTGAGAGAGGTGGGGCAAGACAGTAGCATAGTGAGGTGTGGAATTTAATTCATCCTCCAGAGCAGCTGGTAAATAGCCAGGAACTGTATGAAACAACTGGAGGGGGACATCATTGACCAGACACACATTGTACACCAGTTGAGGATGGGTCAAATGGCTGAAATCCCACACAGAACTGTAAGTCTATCAAGCCATGAAGGCTGGCACCCCTCCCCCATGGGCACAGCAGGCAGGTTCCCCTAGGGGAAAGGAAACAGACTTTACTAGTAGCAGAGAAGTTAGCTCAGTTGCAGACTGAATTAACAAATTCTGACTGCTGAAAGCAGGCCCCAAGCCCAGATAAACCTGGAATAAGCACTGAAGGAGCCAGGAGTTTTTGCTCTGGTAGAAAGGGGTGTGGAGCCGCCAGGAGTTTTTGCTCTGGTAGAAAGGGGTGTGGAGCCGACAGAAAAAAAGAGAGAGAGAGACTTTTTGAGTTGAACAGCAAGCAAATAAAACTGGAAAAGGGCTGGACTCCAAGCAAAGAGGGTGCATACAGCCAGGGGACACATAGAGCCATCTACCAATCCCAGTCTTGACTGAAACCGGGGAGCTGCAGTCCAGCTTTGAAAAGTTGTGGTTTTTTTTTTTTTTTTTTTTTTTTTACTTACTAGCAGCTCATTAGATAGAACTGTGAGTACTCTCAAACTCCAGCACTGCCTCAGGCAAGGGCAGAATTAAGGCATGTCTGAGAGACAAAGTAAATAGTCAGGTGAATGGGGATAATTCCCTAAAGAGTGCATCTTCCCCAAGAAAAGAGGGTGGACCCAGGTCAAGTGGTGGCCCTCCTTCAGGGAATTCAGGTCCCAGGGACTGGAAAACAGAAACAACCTAAGCCTGCCCTCTACTTCAGCCTCTGCCTCAACCACACCACTGTCAGGGAGAGGTTGCTGAAATTAAAGGGATCACAGCACTTTAAGCTGATGGGACGCTACAGGTAGACAAGCACCACATGCTGGGTAGAATAGGAAAAGCACTGAAAAATTCCTATCTCTTATGAAAGACATAAAATTACAGATCCAAGGTGCAGCATACCCAAACAGAATAGATCCAAATAGACCTATTCCAAGACACTTAATAATCAGGTTGTCAAATGTCAAAGACTAAGAGAATTTTGAAAGCAGCAAGAGAAAAGCAATCCATCACTTACAAGGAAAGCTCAATAAGACTATGTGCGGATTTCTCAGCAGAAAGCATGGAGGCCATAAGGCAGTGCTATGATATATTTAAGATACTGAAAGAGAAAAACTGCCAACCAAGAATTCTAAATCCAGAAAAATGTCCTTCAAAAAATGAAGGGGGCATGAAAATATTTTCAGACAGACACAGAGAATTTGTGACTAAGAAACTGGCTCTCTAAGAAATACTAAAGGCAGCATTACAGATAGGAAAAAACAAGAGAAAGAGGTTTGGAGAACAATGCAGAAATGAGGACTATCAGGTTTTTTTTTTACTGATAAAGCATACCCAAACAGAATAGATCAAAAATATATATATATATGATATATAAAATCCAAAAGACAAAACGCTTGAAGAAAGTACTGCTTTTACAATAATAACATTAAATATTAATGGATTTAACCCCCCATCAGAAGACATAGACTGGCAGAATGGACTGAAAAAACCGGACCTATCTGTATGCTGTTTACAGAAGACTTACTTTAGAACCAAAGAGACAAACAGATTGAAAGTGAAAAATTGGGAAAAGATATTTCATGCAAACAACCAGAAAAGAGCAGGGGGTGGCTATAGTAATATCCGACAAATTAGTCTTCAGCCCGGGAGGCTAGGGGTGGGGTTGCCACATGATCATGCAATCCCATTGCTAGGTATATGATAGTGGGGACACAAGTGGACATTTGCACAGTGGCATTTATGGCGGCAGTGTACAGAGATCTAGAATGGATGGAGGTGGCCATAAGGGTACAGTGACTGAGAAATTGAAGGGAGAACTGTGGTGTATACATACAATGGACTACTGAGAGGCTGCAAGAAGGAATGAAGTTTTGAGATGTGCAATTAGGTGAATGAACCTAGAGGACAATATGTTAAATGAAATGTCAGAAACAAAATGACAAATATTATCATGCTTCACTCAAATGGACTGACTGTAATATACAAACGCAGAGAATTGAAGTTGAGAGCACGGGTTATCAGGTTGGGGGCTTATTGGAAAGGGTCCTAGATTGTAAAATCTTAGCAGTCGCATTTATTCTGGAGCTGTAACTGTTATTTCTAAATTCTGAGGTACTAAGCTATTTGTATTTAACCTGGTCATTCCCTGAAACTTAGGATATTTATGTGATACCTGAAGCTCCAGAGTTAGAACTATGAAGCTATGAAAGCTAGCACTACCCCATACAGCAACTGTTTAAAAGCTTAAAAAGTGATCAGACTGACTAGAGATATGAATGAAGGAGATCTGGATATTACTGATCAGAATACATGGTAAAGGATAATATGGTCCATATTTTTAAAGTTCAACTTCTGTGTGAGATCAAAGGAAGAAATGTTTATTTGGTGCAAAATTTTTATTTTGGGTAGTGCATTATCTAATTTAACTTGTATGGTGAGTTTACTTGAACATCATAATTACACAGAATCTTGAATAGGGCAGGAGATCTTGTTGGTTTGTATAGATTTGCCTAATGCCCTGATGCATCACAGAATTATTTGGGCAGAGAATAAAAGGGTGCATGCAGAGTCCCCTAGGGGGACTGGGGAGAAAGAAGGAAATGTTAAACTTCCCCATCTAGGGAATTTCTAATATTCTTGCAAGTACTGGGGACAACCCATTCAATAGGCTGAGCCCTCGATCTTGGGCTTTGACCCTATAAAACTTATTCTTGCAAAGGAGAAGCTGCACCTGTTTATGATTGTGCCTGACAGTCACATCCAGAGAACATTTTTTGTTGCTCAGATGTTGCCTCTCTCTTCAAGCCAACTCAGAAGGTGAACTCACTGCCTTCCCCCCTTTGTGGGCCCTGACTCCCAGAGATGAAAATCTCCCTGGCATGTGGAACATGACTCCCGGGGAGGAGTTGGGACTGGGCATCATGGGATTGAGAGAGCCTTCTTGACCAAAAGTGGGAAGAGAGAAATGGGACAAAATAAAGTGTCAGTGGCTGAAAGATTTCAAGCAGAGTCAAGAGGTTATCCTGGAGGTTATTCTTATGCATTATATAGATATCCCTTTTTAGTTTATGGTGTACTGGAGTGGCTAGAGAAAAGCACCTGAAGCTGTAGGTCTGTATTCCAGTAACCTTGTTTCTTGAAAATGACTGTATAATGATATGTCTTTTACAATGTGACAGCGATTGAGAAAACCTTGTGTCTTCTGATGCTCCCTTTTATCCAGGGAATGGACATATGAGTAAAAAAAAAAAGGATAAAAAATAAATAAATAATGAAGGGGTGGGTAAGAGGTTGAAAAAAAAGAAGTTTGGTAGATAGAAATACCAGCGGTCAATGAGAAGGAGGGGTAGGGGTATGGGATGTATGAGTTTGCCAGTTTGAATCTGTTGTGAACCCCAGAAAAGCCAAGTTCTTTAATGTTCATTCAATATTGCTGGGTGGGAACTTTTTGATTATCCATGGAGATATGCCCTGCCCAATTGCGGGTTGTAACTTTTGATTAGATGGTTTCCATGGAGGTGTGTCTTCACCCATTCAAAGTGGGGTTTCTTACTAGAGCCCTTTAAGAGGGAACAATTTTGGAAAGAGCCAGTGGAGCCCACGGAGCCAGAGACCTTTGGAGATGAAGAAGGAAAATGCCCCCGGGGGATCTTCACGAAGTGAGAAGTTGGGAGAGAAAGATAGCTGGAAGAGAAAGTTAGCAGACTTCGCCATGTGCCTTTCCAGCTGAGAGAGAAACCCTGAACTTCATCGGCTGTTCTTGTGTAAAGGTAACCTCTTATTGGAGACTTAATTTGGACATTTTCAAAGCCTTGCCTTAATTTGGACATTTTCACAGCCCTAGAACTGTAAACTTGCAAATTCATAAATTCTCCTTTTTAAAAGCCATTAAATATATCAATGTCTGGTGTATTGCTTTCCTGCAGTTTTCAAACTAGAACAGTGAGTTTTTCTTTCTTCTTTTTATTTCTTTTTCTGGAGTAGTGCAAATCTTCTAAAAGTGATCATGGTGATGAGTGCACAACTATGTGATGATATTGTGAGCTATTGATCATGTACTTTGGATGAACTGAATATGTGTGAAGATTTCTCAATAAAAATATTTTTGAAAATAGCATTGAATAACACAGGGACAGACATACACTGATAAAATAAAATTGAGAGTTCAGAAATCAGCCCTTACATTTATAGCCAGATGATTTTTGATAAGCATGCCAAGTCCACTCAAATGGGAAAGAATAGCTTCTTCAACTAATTGTGCTGGGAAAACTGGATGTTCATATGCAAAAGACTGAAGGTAGACCCCTACTGCACACTATATACAAAAATCTATTCAAAATGTATCAAATACCTAAATATAAGAATCAGAGCTATAAAACTCCTAGGAAAAAATGAAGGGAAGCGTCTTCAGGACCCTGCGTTAGGCAGTGATTTCTTAGATTTTATATCCAAAGCACAAGCATCAAAAGAAAAAATAGATAAATGAGGCCTCATCAAAATTAAACACTTTTGTGCATCATAAGACTTTATCGTGAATGTGAAATGACAACATACACAATTGGAGAGAATATTTGGAAATCACATATCCAATAAGGGGTTAATATCCAGAATATATAATGAAATTATATACAACTCAACAACAAAAAGACAAACAACCCAATTTAAAAATGGACGAGGGTGGGCCGCGGTGGCTCAGCAGGTAAGAATGCTTGCCTGCCATGCCAGAGGACCCAGGTTCAATTCCCAGTGCCTGCCCGTGTGAAAAAAAAAAAAATGGACGAAAGTCTTGAATAGACATTTCTCCAAAGAAGATATACAAATAACTAAAAAGGACATGAAAAGATGCTCAGCATAATTAGCCGTTAGGGAAATGCAAATCAAAAGCATGATCATATACAACTTCACACCACTAGAATGGCCACTATTAAAACACAAAAATTTATAAGTGTTGGAGAGGATGTGGAGAAACAGGAATACTCATTCATTGCTAATGGTACAGCTGCTGTGGAAGACAGTTTGGCAGTTCCTCAGCCAGTTAAGTATAGAATTACCATTTGACCACACAACCTCACTTCTAGGTTATATCCCAAAGAATTGAAAGCAGGAACAGATATTTGCACACCAATATTCATAGTGGCATTATTCACAATTGCCAAAAGATAGAAGCAGCCCTGTGTCCATCAACTGATAAACGGATAAACAAAATCCGTTACACATGCACACAAAGGAATATTATTCAGCTGTCGAAAGGAATAAAGTTCTGATACATGCGACAACATGGATGAACCTTGAAGACATCATGTTGAGTGAAATAAGCCAGACACAAAAGGACAAATATTGTATGATCTTTCTGAAATGAAATAATTAGAACAAATAAGTTCATAGTCAGAAACTGGAATATAAGTTACCAGGGATCGAATGTTGGTGGTAGGGAATGGGAAGTTAATGCTTAAATTCTACAGAATTCTTAGTTTACTTGCTGGAAATTTTTAGTGATGGTGACAGCAATGGTAGCACAATGTTGTGAATATAATTAACATCACTGAATTATATATTTGAATGTGGTTTTAAAAGGGGGAAATTTTAGGTTGTATATATATTACTAGAATAAAATTTTTAAAAAAATTCATAGGACCGATCAACTCAAACAGTGAACCCTAAAGTAAATCATCAATAGTGCAATTGTCATCAATTGTATCAAATGTACCACAATAATGGCACATTAATAACAGGGCAGTAAATGGGAACTCTGTATTTTATGCATGATTTTTCGGTAAATCTACACCTTCTCTAATAAATTTTTTTAAAGAACCTATTGTAGGGAGATTTCTACCCTGAGTATGCTCATTGTTCTTGAGAGGATTGAGACACATTTAAGGAAAGAGGATACTGCAGTTGGTTCTATCAGGGTGTTCCAGGATTTGCATCCCCGACATCAAGGACCAAACAGAATAGAGTAGGTGTACTGGAGGGTCACAGAACCAGGCCAAAAGATTAGTGTAGGATGAGTTTTGGGACTGGAGTGGTTTGGAGCCTGGGGAATTGTCTGAATGAAGAGGTAGATTTTAGTTTTTCCTTTCCAATTTTTGACTCCATGTCTCTGTCTTTTTACCTCTCTATTCCTCTTTTCCTTCCTTCCCATTCTGTCCCATTTTCCCTGTCTCTCTCTCTGGGTATCCTATTATACTTAAATAAATTAACTGTTTTATTTACTGAATAATGTTTTGTGTTCTTGAGATTATTTATTTTATCATCCATTCTTTTGCAAGTTGCCAGAAGAAGGAAAATAAAATATAAAAACAGTAAGCTCTAGACTTACTTTTTAAAGTGGTGAACTTTAAAAAAAAAATTTGAGTGAATTCCTTCTTTTTAGTGTGTCTAATGGACATAGATAGGAAAAAAAACTTACACATTGGCTCAAATTCACACAAAGCACTAAAAAAAATTCCTTTGGTAAAAAAGAAAAGTGGTGAATTAGAAAGGTGGAAAGGCTATATCTTATGTATTTTATATAACAGACAAAAACTGAAATTGATTTTTGATAAGGAAGGAAGCAGCTGCAAATACTGAAGTTCAGCTTTCATGAGAAATGGTTGCTCTATTTTAGGGTTCGTGCTAAAGCTAGAACAGGTGCTGACTTTTTTTTTTTAATCACTCTTAGCTCACAGGGGTTTAACTGGCTAGGAAGAGGCCGACACTCAATGGACTTATGCCCAAATAGGCTGTAGTTCGGACAGCACAATGCTCCAACCAGCACGATGTCCTGATACAATTCCTAAAGCCCTTCTGAAATAGTCGACTAGGCAGACTCCCACCCATATTAAAATTAGATTTGCACCTGCCGTATCCAGCATGTGTTAAGTTTCTGAAAATACTAGAGAAGGAAGATGGCAAAAATACTCAACCAATGTCCTTAAGAGATGATGGTTTTAGGTCATTAGGTTGGGGGTAATATGAAAGGGAGTTAAAATAATCAATTCCCTTTGCTTCTACAGTATTCTAAGTAAGGCACACTATGGGAATTCTTTGAGGTGAATTGTGGTCAAACATTTTTTCCACCTCTGCATTTTCTAGTTTTCAAACACAAGTTTTACCAAATTTCTGCACTCCTTTTTCTTCTTTTTAGAAGTTTACTTAAATGTTTACTTAGAATTCTGCTGAGAACAGAAAGCTTCATAGAAAGATGTAAAGAAGAGGACAGAGACCAAGAGGAGCTAAGGAAGGAGGAGCCAAGCTGGGGGTTAAATGAGTGGCTTGGGCTGGTGCAAGCACTTTGGGAGTGGGAGGGGTTGTGATGAACTGAAGAGGATGTGCTCTTTTAAGACTTCTCAGTTCTGGCCAATTGTTGTCATGTGAGAATATTGCCAGATTGTTTGACTTTTTAAGAGAAGCCCAAAATCTCGATGCCATATAAAATTTCCCAATATTTCAAACTGTTTGAAGACCAAAAAAACCCATCTACTGACTGTGTTTGACCCATGGGCTGCTATTTTGTGACCACCGTCCTATTCAACCTGTTATATTTATATCATCTGCTGCTTACCAATCTCCTCAAATTATCTCCCCTTCTAGCCCAGTATGAATCAAGTTTCCAATGTGGTTTTGCTTTGCCTCATCCTTCCAGTTATCCCATGTCTTTTCAGGTCTGGAGTTGGTGCCCCCAGCCTTCCTAAAGCAGCTGCCTGACACCATCTCTCCTCCATATAATCTTAGCCTTTACTTTCTCTCCCCCTTCCGCCAGTGGCCTTTCTGGGCTTCCTCAGCCTGTTCTTTCATTCAACACATATTTATTAGTGCTTATTATGTGTCAGCACCCTTTTAGACATGGGGACATATCAATGAATAGGACAGACAAAAATCCCTCTCCGTATTGAGCTCACAGTCTAATCTTTCTTGACCTCTACTTCCCTAGAATCCATTGAACTGCAAGGAATAAAGGCTTCAAAAGCCTTTAACCCCTCATGGCTGCAATAGATCCTTAATTAATGTCTCAAGCATATAAATCTACCCCTGACTAAAATAGAAAGCTTCTTGATGGCAAATCCCTGTTTTCTATTTTTCAGAATCTCACAGCATTTCTCCCAAATAAATTTTTTTTTCAAACCAAATTTCCCAAATAATTTTTAACCCAGTGGGTGTCTAAAAATACCAAGTTTGGTTGATTATGCTGATTTTATCATGACCAATGGAATGGAATATATTAAAGTAAGCAACCACTTATTACTGTCCTTTGAAAAGAAGATGAAAGGACCGTTATTTTGATTTTCAAATAAAAAATATGTATAAATATATTTTTATATTTAATTGACCTCAGAGAATAAATAGCTTGAATTATAGAAGCTTACTAGGGGAATCTGTCTAAGTCATGAGGCTCATTTTGAATCTAATCCCAGGGTTGTAAGGAGACCCAGGCTACAGTTCTGCTCTCACAGTGCTGGTTGGAGATTGTGCATGTATAGTTGTGCTTTGAAAGATTTAAGGCTGCTCATTCTACAAGGCATTCATCACACTTGAGAATACTATCCCCTCAGGACTTCCCTGAAGGGAGAAATTAAGTGAAGAGCAGGTCTGGACTAGGGCCTGATGATTGCCCACCTTTAATGTAGCCTTTGCCTCTGACCTGAAGATAACTCAGAAGAGCAATGAAAGTGTTTGATTTCTTATGTCCGAGTTCACAATTGATCCAGTAGTGGGTATCTGTAGCTTTTGCTGGCCCAGCATTCAAACCCCTTCTTTTGGAACAATACCCTGATTTTCCTTGGAGAACTGTTCTGACCTTCTTACTCCACATGGTTTGGGGGACCACCCAAGTGATAGGACAGGTCACAAGTCTCAAATCTGTAAATCAGCATTTTTTATCCTTTGTGACCACACAAGTCAATTCTATGATATCTAGTATATATACAGAGAGAGAGAGAGAAACAAATCCTGGAATCAGTTGAACGTCTGAATCCAGCTATGCCTGAAGCAAGTATATTCTTTGACTTTACTGTTAAATGAATGAACATTTCTTTTATCACTTAGCCAGTTTGACCTGGTTCTCCTAGCACTAGAATCAAAAGAGTCCTGATTGGACTTCGTCAGTTAATTTAAGGATTTAATAAACATTTATTTAGCCTCTATGTTCCTGGAACTATGCTAGGAAGTGCTGAGGATATGGAGTTGACTGAGCTGTTTCTTTTTCTTATAACTTAAAAATTTTTAAGGCATTTCAAATCTTCAGAAAAATTGCAGAATATTGCAATGAACTCTTATACCCCTTTTACCCAGGTTTACCCTTGATTAGCATTTTGACACATTTGTGTGCTCTCTTCCTCTCTTTCTCTCTTGCTTTTTCTCTGTGGACACACACACTTTTTTTTTTTTAATGAAACATTTGGAGTAAAGTGGTAGGCACACACCACTCCCAAATGTCCACTCCCTAATCCCAGGCACCTGTGGATATGTTAATTTACATGCCAAAAGGATTTTTGCAAATTTAATTAAATTAAAGATCTTGACTGGATTATCCAGGTGGGCCTGATGTAAACACCAGGGTCCTTATAAAAGAAAGGCAGGAGATTCTGAGAGAAAAAGATATGTGAAGATGTTACACGGCTGGCTTTGAAGATGGAAGAAGAGGCCACAACCAAAGAAGGCAGGCAGTCTCTAGAGGCTGAAAAGGCAAGGAAATGGATTCTCCCCTACAACCTTCAAAAGAAATGCAGCCCTGCTGATACTTTGGTTTTAGCCCGTTAATGCTTCTGATCTATAGAATTGTAAGACAATAAATTTGTATTGTTTTAAGTCAGTAAGTGTGTGGTAATTTGTTACCACCATTTGTTTGTGAAAACTAATTCAAAGAAGTTGAAGAGATCAAGGTGCTTCACCCTTAATGTGAAGGGTGAGACATTCTTTCATTATCAAATTCAGAAAATTTGACATAGATACAATATTATTACCTAATATGTAGTTCTTACTCAAATTTCTCTGACTGTCCCAATCTAGTATAGCAATCTTTTTTTACTTCTTCAATCTCAAATCTCATCCAGGATCAACATTTAGTTATCATGCCTCCTTTAGTCTCTTTTACTCTGCAATGATTTCTTAGCCTTTTATAATTTTTTATGGCATTAAACTTTTTTAAGAATATTTACCCATCATTTCAGAGGCTTTCTCTCAATTTATAATTGTGTGAGTGCCTCTTATAACTTAAGATTATGCATTTTCAGTGCATCTCAGCAGGAATCATCCAATGTCATTTCTTTCCATTATTGGCAATGTTAACTTTGATCCTTTAACTAAGGAAGTGTCTATCTGATTTCAGTAAAGGAACCATTTCTCCTTTATAATTCATAAGTAATCTGTGAGAATGTACTTTGAATCTGAGTAAATATCCTGCTCCCTACCAAACTGTCACCTAACAATTTTAGCGTTTATTGGTGACTCCTGCCTGAATCAATAACATGGTGGTTGAAAATAGTGATTTCTAAAACTCTATTTTTCTTTGTACAATTTTAATTGGCATTCTACTGTAAATAAGAGCCCTCTCTCTTGCCCATTTTATTAATGTGTATTTGTTTTTAGTTTAAGTATGGCCTGATCCAATACCCCATTCAATATTTCTTCGCTTTTTCCATAAATGCCTTTATAACAAAAGGATCCAACCCAGGAATACATGTTGCATTTAGTTGCCATATGTTTTCCTTTTTCCTTGACTTCTATGAACTTGGCACTTTTGAAGTGCCAATTATTTTGTAGAATGTGCTTCAATATGTCTTTGTCTTATGTTTCCTCATGATCAAATGAAGGTTTTGCATTTTGGCAGGGACGTCACAAAATGACGCTATGTAACTCTCAGTGTATTCTATAGATGGTATACAATTTCAACTTGTCCTTTTACAGTGGTATTGACTCTCATTACTTAAGGTAGTGTCTGCTAGGTTTCTTCACCTTAAAGTTATTCCTTCTCTCTTTGTGCTTAATAAATTTTTTGTGGGAAATTATTTTGAAACTACGTAAGTATCCTGTTTCTCATCAAATATTAACCAACTAGTTTCAGCATTCATTGATGTATCTTGGCTGAATTAATTGTCACTGTAATTGTTGCCAAATAGTGATTTTCAAATTTGATCATTCTGTCTATATTTGTCGATTGGCTTTCCAATGTAAGGAGAATCTTTTTCCTCTTCATCAGTATGTCTGTATGTGCATATATTAGTATGGACTTATGTGCTTCTATTTTGTTTAATGAGCTATAATCTGTTACTAATGATATTTATTTAGATGCTCAAATTATCCCTGATTTGGCCAATGAAAACCCCTTCAACAGGGCATCTGGGAATGTTGACTTGTTCTCAACCTTTTCTGAGCACTTCTCTGCTTTCTAACCCAAGAAGATATTGCAGGCACATTTTGTACTTTTTCTGGCCCAGTGCTCAATCAGCTTTCCCCAAGAAGACCTGGTTCCTACTAGTGGGGGATGGAATTGAGAAATCAAGACCTGGGTGCTAAGTGTGCTTACTGATCCTGAGTTGGGATTGCTTCAAAGCCCTTCTACCCAATAGAGATGGGAAATCTATCTATATATTTTTAAATCACGACATAATTTTTATACTTCAATTTGAGTCCAGCAATGCAGAATTCTTCCTCTCCTTCTCTCATTTCATATTTGCATATCCATTTTCCAACACCAAAAATTATGTTTCCAAACACTTCAATGTAAGTTTAGTCATTTGCTGTATCCTATAATATTCCAAAATACTTTTAGAATTGCTACACCTAAAACACTGTCAATGACAAACCTACCAAGCAAAGTTGAAAATTTATTTACAACTCTATCTTTAGACAAAATATGTTCACATATTAGTATTTGTATTAACAACTTTTTTTCCTGTGTGGTCAAGTTATCCATTTGATATACAGCTCTATTCATTTGTTTTTGTTTGTATTCAATTGTAGTTTCCTCCTCCAAACTTTGTTAATATTTTGAATATGTAACAACATTAGCATGGTTCCAAAAGTTAAAACTATACAAAAAAGTTTACTCAAAGAAGTGTCACTACCTCTTTTTCTCTCCTACCTCTTCCCTATTCACCCTCTATAGGAAACATTATTAATTTCTGTTTTATCCTTCATGTGATTCCTTTTGCAAAAAATCAGATGATGCATGCATATTATTTATTTGCCCACTGTGCTGGCTAGGTTCTGGTGTCAACTTGGCCAAATGTATATGCCCAGTTGTCTGGTCAAGCAAGCACTGGCCTGACTGTTGCTACAAGGATATTTTAAGGCTGGTTGAATACATCATCAGTCAGTTGATTGCATCTGTGGCTAATTACATTTGTGAACAACTAAGGCCGGTCTCCCCCAATGGGATAATCCAATCAGTTGAAGGCGTTTAAGGGAGAAGAGACTCTTTCACTGCTTCTTCAGCCACCAAGCCTCTCCTTTGGAGTTCATCCAGACTCTTCATCGGAGCCACCAGCTTCACAGCCTGCCCTGCAGATTTTGGACTTTCTAGTCCCATGGTTACGTGAGACACCTTTATAAATCTCATATTTACCTATCTCTCCTGTTGGTTCCATTTTTCTAGAGAACCCGGATTAACACTCTCTCTTTCTCACACATATATTAAAAATTATACTCTTTTGCATCTTACTTTTTGTGGATGATGGTGGTGGGTGGTTAGGTTAGTTTCTATACCCTAGAAGTCACACCTTTAAGTTTTATAGAGCTTTATCCTTTTTTTAAATGAAGATATAATTGACATGCCTTGTAATTCACCTATTTAAAATATACAATTCAATATTGTTTAGTATCTTCACAGAGTTGTGCAATCATCACCACAATCAATTTTAAAACATTTTCATTATACCAAAAAGAAACCTCACCTTGAAGACACCATGGTGAGTGGCATAAGCCATATACAAAAAGATAGCTATGTCTGATCTGACTTTTATAAAATGACTAGAATATGCAAATTCATAGAAATTGAAAGAAGATTACAGGTTACCAGGAACAGGGGTGAGTGTGGGGGCATTAGGAGCTAATGTTTAATGGTAAAGAGATTTTATTTGAGGTGATGGAAGAGTTTTTGTAATGGATGGTGGCATAGTATCACAATATTATGAATGTACTCAACATCTCTGAACTGTATACTTGAAAACGGTTAAAATGGGAAATGTCATAGTGTACTTATGTTACTACAGAAAAATTAAAAAAAAAAAACCAACAAAACAAAACCCCATTTTCATTAGTAGTCACTTCCTCTAGATCAGGGAAAAATTCTCCTAATCTCCTCAATCCTACACAGCAAGGGATTTACCTTCTATCTCTATGGATTTGCTTGTTCTGGACATTTCATACAAATGGAAATATACAATATGTAGCCACATGACTGGCTTCTTTCCTTTAGCATATTTTCTAATTTTATCTATGCTGTAACATTAGTCAGTACTTCACTCCTTTTTTTGAATGAATAATATCCCATTCTAATGTTATATTATATACATTTTATTTCTCCATTTATAAATTGATGGACCTTTGGGTTGTTTCCACTTTTTGGTTATCATAAATAATGTTGCTATGAACTCTTGTACATATGTTTTTGTATGTCATATGCTTTCATTTCTTTTGGGTTATACCTAGAACTTGAATTGCTGAATCATATGGTAACTCTATGTTAACTTTTAGGAATTGCCAGACTATTTGTCGAAGCAGCTACACTATTTTATATTCACATCAGCAATGTATGAAGGTTTCAGTTTCTCTGTGTCTTTGCCAACATTTGTTTTTGTCTTTTCTATCATAACCATCCTAGTGTATAAAGTAGTATTTCACTGTAGTTTTTATTCACATTTCCCTCTTGGCTAATTCTACCTTATTGGTTTTTTTTCCTGCGGCATAGTACTCCTTTGTATGGATGCACCATAATGAACAAGGCAATTCCTTGCAATTTTTTGCCCCCTAGGGGCTTATTTACCAGTAGTAAAGAAAGACTATTAAACTAAAAATTGGAAATTTACAATGGATCAAGTTGGCCTAAGGGTACATCAGCTGATGAACAGAAGAACAAACTGTATACATACAGTGGAATGTTGAGTGGCTATAAGAAGGAATGAAGTTGTGAGGCAGGCAACTAGGTGGATGGACCTTGAGGACAATATGTTGAGTGAAATAAGCCAGAAATGAAAAAGCAAATATTATAAAGCCTCACTAATATGGAGTAACTATAATATACAAACTCTGAGAATTGAATCTGAGAGCATAGTTATCAGGGGAAGCCTTATTGTAAAGGTTCCTAGATTGTAAGCTTTTACAGCACTCACATCTATTCCTGAGTTGCAGTGGTTATTTCTAAATTCTGAGATGCTGAACTTTTTGTGTATAACCTGGTCATTCCCTGGAAATTTGAGTATTGTATGACAAGTGAGATGCAGAGCTACAGTTCTACAGCTATGAAAGTCAGCATTAGCCCATACAGCAACTGTTAAAAAAGCTGAAAAAGAGATCAGGCTTCAATTAGAGATATGAATGAAGCAGATTTGGTTAGGATTAAGGTAAATCAGACTAAAGGATAATAGATGATATTGACTGTGTTTTAAAACTTCAACTTCTATGTAAGAACAAAGGAAGAGACGCTTATTTGTTGCAAAAATTATATTTTCTGTATGGTCAGTTTATTCTAATACCATAATTACATGGAAACTTGATTAGGGAATGAGATCTTGTTCATTTGTCCAGGTTAATATGATGTCCCTGATACATACCAGAGTAATTTGGTCAGAAAATAAAAAGTATTTGCAGAGCCCCTTTGAGGGACTGGGGGAAAATGTGAAAATAGTAAACTTCCTGATATTCTTGCAGGAATTGGGGATTGACAATTTAATAGGCTGAACCCTTAATCTCGGGGCTTGCTTTGAACTTATTCCTGCAAAGGATAGGCTAGACCTACTTACAAAGTTGCCTAAGAATCACCCCCAGCGAACCTCTTTTGTTACTCAGATGTCACCTCTCTCACAAAGCCACCTCAGCAGGTGAGCACACTGTCATACTCCCTATGTGGGACATGACTCCCAGGGATATAAATCTCCTTGGCAACGTGGGATATGAGTGTGGGGATGAGCCTGGACCTGGCATTGTGGGATTGAGAAAGACTTTTTGACCAAAAGGGGGAAAAGAAATTAAACAAAATAAAATTTTAGTGGCTGAGAGATTTCAAACTGAGTTGAGAGGTCATTCTGGAGGTTATTCTTATGCATTATATAGATATCCTTTTTAGTTTTTAGCGTGTTAGAATAAGCTAGAAGGATAGTCATGAAACTGTTGAACTGTATTCCAGTCACCTTGATTCTTGAAGACAGTGGTATAACTATGTAGCTTTTACATTGTGGACATGTGATTGTGATAACCTTGTGGCTGAAACTTTATCCAGTGTATGGACAGGTGAGTAAAAAAGTAAGGACAAAAAATAAATACTAATGGGGGGTGTGGGGTATGGGATGTTTTGGGTGTTCTTTTTCATTTTTATTCTTATATGTATTTTGGGGGAATAGTGATAATTTTCAAAAATTGATAGTGGTGATGAATGTACCATATGATGATACTGTAAACCATTGATTGTATGCTTTGGGTGATTAAAATTGCATTTAAAAAAAAAAAACCCAAGTTACACCTGTCAGTCTTGGAAAAAAAACTAGTAATTAGAACACATCACAAGTACAATTATTTAAGTAAGAACAGGGCTCTCAGGTCGGCCTGCCACCTCCCTCCCGGGCGATGCTGTAGAGCCGGGAGTGCGGTCAGGGACAATGTGTCTCCTTCATCCTTGGGCTAAGGGATGTTCCCAGCTCCGGAGGAGGCCGACAGGAGGGTTTTTGTGGAATTTAGAGGCCAGAGTTCGGGAAGAAATTCGTTTGGAGCTGTGTCTTCAGGGTGGGACTTTAACCAAAGTGATTATATGCAGAAATGGAAGGAAAACCGAAATCTTTTGGATTTGTCTGCTTTAAAAACACCCAGTATCGTGGATAGGCACTTAAGACCAGAAATCATATTTTTGCTGAAAGTAGATGATTTACCTGAGGATAATCAGGGACGTTTTAATAGTCTGTTCTCTCTAAGCGAGAAGTGGATAGAAGAAGACATTGCTCCATATATTCAAGATTTATGTGGAGAGAAGCAAACCATAGGTGCATTACTCACTAAATATTCTCGCTCTTCGATGCAAAATGGTGTTAAAGTTTATAATTCAAGACGACCTATTTCTTAAAAAAAAAAACCAGCTATCTTTTCTTTGGGACTGAAGTTGTTTTATGAAGTTGATGGTTATAAGAAAAAATTTTTTTAATGTATTTATATTCCTGACTTAAAAAAAATCTAGTCCTTTAAGATATTGTTCTCATGTTCAGCTTATACTTTTCATATTTCTTATGTGCAATGGGATATTTCTATATCTTTCAAGTTATGTTTGTATTATGTACACAATGTAAACAAGGACAAAAGATATACTAAATGTTTCCTATATTCACTGTATCTCTAAGGTCTACATGGTTGTGTTTATAAAAAGGAGTTTTTCTTTTTATGATATATAAGATACCATTTCTTTAATTAGGATTTTATGTTCTAATCATTAATATTTAGTTTTTTCAGGGAAATAATAAAGGTTTTATAGAAGAGAAAAAAAAAAAAAAACACCCAGTATCACTATCTTATGCCAGATAAGAGTGGAATTGAATGGGATTTGGTATATGGAAGACCAGTTAATGTACAGTATTGATTTGGGAGCTCTTGTTCTTCTAAACCAGCCAACCAAAGTCTTGAGAACTTTGTTAAGACAAATTCACACTACAGGAATGAAGTCGTGGGAAGATCTTCATCTCCCATGCAGTTCTTGCCAATTAATAATGCTGCTTTAATTCAAGAGTACGTTTTCCTTCAGAAGAGGCAGTGTTATGACTATAATACAATGTGGCAGCTTCCTTACTAGGAGATGACGGCATGACTTCCTAAGAGCCCATCTCTGTCTTCCTTACTAAATCCTGTTCCAGAACAAGAGGCTGGACCCAGCTCTTAGGAATGGACTCACCAACATCCAAGCAGCTCTGACTTTTACCAGATGAATAAACAAATGGCGAAAAGAAACCAGAGCTAGTGATCGTAGCACAGAAAACAATAGAGAAGATGGATGCAGACAAAAGTGTAAGAAAAGATATTAGTAATAGGTTGAACTGAAAGATTAGTCTACACAGAAAAAGCCAGTGTTCTACCAAATGACTGATTTCATGGTTGCCATTTTTGAAATATATAATAATATGACTTATCTGATTTGGTATTCCATTTTGGTCTTAAATGACAAAAAACTTACAAATGATACAATGTATGACTTTTCAATTTGTTACAATTTTGTTGACCCATTGACAACAAGAAATACACTTTGAGTTGCTTTTGTAGTACTCAGGATGAAATTGCCCTAAACTATAAATCAAAAGTTACTCATTGAACACTTCTTTATAAGGAGCTGAGCTCCCCTAGATTGTCGCCTATAACTATCAGTTATGAGTAGACTGGGGTTAGAAACGGAGCTGTGGAATTTTCTGAAAGAAATTACTGCATATGTTTAAGAGTTGCTTGTTGTTCCTAATGAAGACTGAATATGCAGGTTTTATTTTCCTCTGTTAATACTTTATGTAATGTTTTATTTTTGCATGTCTAAATATATCATTTCTGAGCCTTACTCTCCTATGAGTTTATTTCATGAAGCAAGGACATATGAAAATGGTACCAAAGGAAATATGATTATCACAGGACTAGCCTTTGGATCATTCCTATTTGATATTATTCTATACAATTTGGGATAGTAGCCTCTTTCATTCTCACTGTTTATTTGTATGTAATAAAAATTTGTTGGCTATATCAGCATTTATTGCTGACCTCTTTGCCAACTGGATTTCAGAGAATATATTTAACATTTAAATCTTGATAATTTCATAAGAAAGTAAAGAGAATAATATTTTATGAATGTATGCTATTTAATTTTTTTTATCCAAATCAAGTTTCCTACTTATGGTCCATGTATATCTAAAAGGCAGAGTACATGTAAAATAAATGGTTTATTTGGATAGATTTGTTTATTTTATAATTCTTCATAAACTAGAATGATCAAAACATCTATTTACAAAGGCTAATTGAAAGAATAATGTTAACTACTACACAATTCAATAGGAAAAGCCATACTTGGATATTTCTCTTACATGTTGAATAGCACTTTACAGATCTTTTTTATTTAAAATAATAGTTAAATACCTATTTTTAACAATATGAGAAACTAAATTTAACTTTTGGTTTTAAATATAAAATGTATGGATTTTTATATGATTAAACTGATAAACATGTAAAACCAAATTCTGCATGATGTATTTTGATCTATACCTTCATATTCATGTTTTTACCATGAATGAATACCAACTTAGATGCATGGTAAAGGGGAAATATGTTTCTGAGTAAATAGAAGATAATATTACGTTAACTTATTCTACACTTTTTCTACGATTTACCTGGACCTAAATTATTTCATTGTGATTGTTATTATGGGAAAATATGTATGTGAGAAATGTCTTTTAGCCATTAAAAATGGCATTTTTGTAAGGAAAAAAAATGGGGGCCTCCAGAAGTAGAGGAGAGGGAAAAACTCTCTCTGACTGGGAAAAAATAGTTTTTATACAGGGGTGAATCTGAAAGGATGACTTGGAGGTGGGAAGGAAAGACTTTCCAAAGATAAAGTTTAAAAGAGCTTGTGTGTTTAAGGAGCTAAACCTTTTCTTCTCTATGCTCATTACTCTTACTACACCATATGTAAGTCACTTATGAAAGTGAATCTTTTTTTTTTTTTGTCCTGTATAGCTATGTCTTATTTTCCCCAATAATACTGGAGGTCATTGAATGACTGCCAGGAACTTTGAATGTTCTGTGGTCATGTTGGCATGTTAATAAATGAAGGCATAATGAAAGAAAACATTGAATGCTATAATAAGTCTAAATTATAATTAAATACCTTGCAATCCATGCCAAGTTGTTCCCTTTGTAGGCATAAATACATAATGATAATCTAGATTTATTTTACTAGCATCTAATAATAATGAAATAAACTTGGATTACTTTCATTTCCTTAATTAGCTTCCAAATTCCTGCTAGGTAAGTCAGAAGTTGGCTGGCATGTTGATGGAAAGAAGAGTAGAATCCGAATTTGTCCCTACTTGGTGTGTGACTGGATTAACTGGAGGAACCCCGTGTCTCTCCTAGATGGGCCTTCTTCTAGTAGTTCTCACAAGGATCTGCCTGTTACCAGGTCTCAACCATTCTGCACCATCCCAGGTGTCTGGTTGTGACAGGAAGAGATTTGGTTCCTGGTCTGGTTCCCAGGCCTGTTCTTTGGACCAGATTTGGGCATTTCTCCAGTTCATGATGTGCTCTGCTTGGCTCTACCCAGGCCCTCTGGGAATGGTTGAGGTAAGACAGAAAAGTCAACACTCAGTCCCTCTGGCCCTTTTGACTATAGTCGGCTCGTTTGTTCCAGAATTCCATTTTCAAATTCTGCTAGGATGATGTCCACTAATTCTTAACACTGACACTGACCTCAACCAGAAGGACATGGAATCCTTCTGTTCTTCACCCCAGACTCTAGAACTATTTTCACAAGATTGTTCCTACGAAGGCGACCCCGAGAAGACCCCCAATCCATAGTTAAAACAGAGCAAGGTACTGGACTAGAGGTGGTTAGGGACAAGAGACAGTGCTTCATTCTCTGTACAATGCAATTTTTTTTCATTAACAAGTGCCATATTATTTTCATGAGAAAGAAAAAAAAATAAATTCACCCTGAGTTCTTAGCTTGGAAATGAAGTACTTCCTTCAGATTGAGTTAGCATCCAAGCCCCTGCGGGAAGCTTTCTTCAGAGGCCAGAGGCAGGAGTCTTTCCTCTGTTTACATTTGCCTTTTCTAGTACTTAACTCTAAGACCTTATTTCTCTTTTCCACACAGATGTCAGAAAAGATGAAAAAAATACAAGGATGGGCATCTCCCCATGGAAATAGACGCCCACTGTGAGTAAGATCTTGCGGCAAAATAGCTAAGAACACAGGATGCAGGGGTTAGGCAGATGCGACAAGAAGGTCCTGGCCTACTTGTGGCTCAGTGAGACCCAGAGAAGGATGTGTTCACTTTGCCCAGGGTAGTTTTGACTTCTCTGTTTAAAACAATAAATATCCCCCAGTGTTTATTCAGCATCAGGCATTGTACTGAGCTCTTTGCCTCTAAGATCTCATTTAATTCTTGCAGTTTCCCTATAATATGGGGACTAGTCAATCCATTTCACACATGAGGAAACTGAAGCTCAGAAAGATGACATTACACACCCACAGCCACATATCTAGTTAGTGATGGAGCTAGGATTCAAACCTAGACTGGTGTGACTCCAGAGCTGGAACTGTTAACCATGCTATATTGATATTCTTTGTTTGATATAACACGTTTTGCAAATGTTGTTATGTGCTGGTTTGAAAATATTATGTACCCCAGAAAAGCTATGTTTTAATCCTGATTCAATCTTGTGGGAGGCAGCCGTTTCTTTTAATCCTGATTCAACACCACAGGTTGGAATGTTCTGATTAGATTATCCCCACAAAGATGTGACAATGCCCAGTTGATTAGATGGAGATGTGACTCCACCCATTCCAGGTGGGTCTTGATTAGTTTACTGGAATCCTTTGAAAGAGGAAACATGTTGGAGAGAGCCAGAAATGACAGAGCTGACAAAATTCAGAGCAGAGCTGACACTGATATCAACACTTGGAGAACAAAGACATGGATGTTTGGAGATACTTGGAGCCCAGCAGACATTGTCATGAGGTATTAAGCAAGCCAGAACCGGGAGAGAACCATGAGAAACCAAGATGAGAGCCAGCCTTGGAGAAGTACAGTGAGGAACCCCCACAGGAGCAGAGGCCGAAAGTAACAGCCCAGGGGCAAGGGACCAGCAGATGTCAGCCTTGTGATTTCCCAGCTGACGGAGGTGTTCCTGACACCTTGGCCTTTCTTGAGTGAAGGTAACCTCTTGTTGGTGCTATAATTTGGACACTTTCACTTCCTTAGAACTGTAAACTTGTAACTTATTAAATTCTCCTTTATTAAAAGCCCTTCCAGTTCTGGCAAATCACATTCCAGCAGCTTGCAAACTAACACATTTGTATTACAACATTTCGAGATGCTTGAGCAAAACCATTTTGAAAATATTCATGTATTTGGTGTGTCTCATTTACTATCATGTTTCATTGGTTTTGTAGGCTGAATAAAAGCGTTATGTTTAACATTTCACCTCTGGAATTGTATCTGCATTGTAAGGTTAGTACAAATGTACTTCTGCATTTGCCTAAATGAGTTCGTTAATTGAACTTGAAGCTATTTAAATTCCATTTTTAAAATGAGATTTGTTAAATAACTGTACACCTATCTATTGTTCATTTGGTTTATAGTTCTGAGGTTACTTATTTTCACCTCTACTGAAATGTAACATAAAATTAAAAGCCGAATCATAAGTACTCAAAACTTATGAACACTCAATTATAAGTATAGAGGGTCAGGTAGTCAGGATGCCAAAACTACAAGAGTTAAACCATGTATGTTGCAATATAATCATGACAAGACAGCTTTGTGTCTGCTTGCTATTGCAGTTTATGAAGGTGCTCATGAGTACCTGCACAGAGCAGATGTACCTGAAACTTGTCCAATATTTCATGTAGGGAACTCCCTGAGGTATTATGGGAACATAGTCACTTGAACAATTTCATGTGAATGGTTTTGACTAGTTGTCTATGTTTTTTTTTTGAAAAATGCAGAGCTATAACCTCTATAATCAGTTTATCAGGAAGTTCAAATAATTGCTCCAACATGGCAGAAGTTTCATTCCACATTGTTCACAAAAACAGGTTAATCTGGTAGTTCAGATTATCATATTTGTGGTTTCTAATATATGTACAGTTTGTTTTGTTATAGTTTTTAAATGAATGAAGTACATCTTTATCTTATGACATGGAAAATGCTCAGGATATACTGTCAAGTGGGACAGAATTTTCAGGACAGAGCATATGACGTGATTCCATTTTTATAAAAATCAGTCAATCTGTCCCTGGCAATGTGGACGTGACTCCCAGGAATGAGTCTGGCCCTGGCACTGTGGGATTGACAGTGCCTTCTTGATCAAAAGGTGGAAAAGAAATGTAACAAAATAAGGTATCTGTGGTTAAGAGAGTTCAAATAGAGTTGAGAGGTTATTCTGGAGGCTACTCTTATGTAAGCTTGAGCTACATATTGCTAATTACCACAGTTTACCAAACCCCATCCAAAACCATTCCCATGTTCCCTAAAGAATACCTAGGGCTCTATCTGAGGTTCTACAAAAGTTTCACATACTAAGAAACCTCCAGATGGATTCAGGACTTATCTGGTCCAGGGATCCTTTTGGAGGTTTTAGCTTTCTGGAAAGTTACCTTAGTGCATGGAACTTTGGTAGAATCTTATATAATGCCCTAGGTGTTCTTTAGGATTGGCAGGAATGGTTTTGTTTTGGGGTTTGGCAAGTTATGGTAGGTAGCAATGTCTAACTGAAACTTGCATAAGAGTGATCTCCAGAGTAGCCTCTCAAATCTATTTGAATTCTCACAGCCACTGATACCTTACTTGTTACAATTCTTTTTCCCCCTTTTGGTCAAGATGGGCATTTTTGACCCCATGGTGCCAAGGCCAGACTGATCCCTGGGAGTCACCTCCCATGCCACCAGGGAGACTTTCACCCCTGAATGTCATGTCCCACGTAGGAGGGAGGGCAATGATTTCACTTGCAGAGTTGGGCTTAGAGAGAGTGAGGCCACTTCTGAGCAACAGAAGAGGTCCTTCAGAAGTAACTCTTAGGCATACCTGTAGGTAGGCTGAACTTCTCTGCTACATACATAAGCATCATAAGAGCAAGCCTCAAGGTTAAGGGCTTGGCATTTTGATTTGGGTGTCCCTATTGTTTGACATAGTAAACTTCACCACTGGTAAAGTTTAATAGCTCCATCTTTTTTCTCCCATCCCTCAAGGAACTTTGCCAATACTTTTTGATTATCTGCTTAATATACTCTGGGATGTATCCAGGCATTACATTAAACGATACAGGATTAAAGGCCCTCATTTTTATTCTGGGTTCCCTGTGTTTAGATTGTTTAAATGATCTATCCAAACAGGTTGAGTTACACTATGTGTTGCAGAAAATTTAGGTTCTTAACAAAATAAACCTTTCTTCCTTTGGTCTCAAAGAGTAGATGAGCTTCTAAAATATAGACAATGCCTTCCTTACTCCTGTGTTCTGAATTACCTTATTCTCAACCTGATCAGCTTCATTCTTATCTCTAAATACCAGGTTATACATATATAAAACAGCCTCTCAAAATCCACAAATAACAGTCACCACTCCATACTAAATGTGACTGCTGTAAGAGCTTACTATCTAAGCCCCTGTTTTCTTATAAGTATTTTCTAAATGAGACCACAGAATAGTGCTCTTTTGTTTCTGGCTTATTTTGCCTCACCAAATGTCCCACAGGTTCATTCACAATGTTGCATGCTTCACGACTTTGTTCCTTTTGGTAACTGCACAATATTCGATCACATGAACATACCATTATTTGCCAATCTACTTCTCACTTAGTGTATCCTTCAGCCACCTTCACTCAGTGGGCATCATGATTAATGTCCAAAGTTGATGGTCCATCAACACTCTCAA
The DNA here is from genome assembly GCF_023851605.1 of Tamandua tetradactyla. Classification (NCBI taxonomy): domain Eukaryota; kingdom Metazoa; phylum Chordata; class Mammalia; order Pilosa; family Myrmecophagidae; genus Tamandua; species Tamandua tetradactyla. Next base: position 51,167,731 of record NC_135339.1, read on the forward strand.
TTTTAGATAATTTCATTGTTCCCAAGAGAAAGAAAACCAACAAACATTCTCACCAAATAGAAAATCTAAACCTCTCGTAACTCTTGTCCCTGCCCTCCCCACCACCCCCATTATTTACCTCTGGTATTGCTGTGGTACTGTTGATGTTTTCCTGTTAAGAAATTTCATTTTTACTCTTTCTCCGCCGGCGGCGCTCCCGTCGCCATCTAGCCCTCCTCTTCCCCTTTCTCCGCCGGTGCTCCCGCCGTCGTCTAGCCCTCCTCTTCCCCTTTCTCCGCCGGTGCTCCCGCCGTCGTCTAGCCCTCCTCTTCCTCTTTCTCCACCGGCGGTGCTCCCGCCGCCATCTGGCCCTCCTCTTCCCCCTTCTCCGCCGGCGCTCCCGCCACCATCTAGCCCTCCTTTTCCTCTTTCTCCGCCGGCGGCGCTCCTGCCGCCATCTTGCCCTTCTCTTTCCCCTTCTGCTCTGGTGGTGCTCCCGCCGCCATCTAGCCTTCCTCGTCCCCCTTCTCCACCGCGCTCCCGCCGCCATCTAGCCCTCCTCTTCCCCCTTCTCTGCCAGCGCTCCCACCGCCATCTTGCCCTTCTCTTTCCCCTTCTGCTCCGGTGGCTCTCCATCCGCCATCTTATCCTTCCCTTTCTCCTCCTGCTCCAGCGGCTCTCCAACCACCACCGTGCCCTCTTCCACCTTCACCGGCTCCTCCACCACCGTCCTCGACAGCCTTGCCATCCTCACCTTTCCTCCTCCAGAACAGCTACTAGGGGAGTAGAAATGATACAGAACAGCTCCCGGAGCCACGAAAGAGATCAAAACAACAGCGTACCCCATCCTGGAATGGCTGACTGGCTGGGAGAACCCGCTCTGGTGAGATCGCCAAGGGACGCAGGCTTCCCTGGGTGGGGCGGCAAGCGGCTGGAGTCCCTCCCCTCCTCCTTCCCGGGTCAGCTGGCAGAATTGGGCAGGCAGTCCCCTCAAGCCGCCGCGGCTGGTGCCCCCACCACGTGCGGCCCCCCGGACCAACTGAGAGAATTGGATTGGAAATCCCCAGGCCGCGGAGAACGCTGACCGGGGGGGTCCCTTCCAAACGTGACTCCCTGGTCCGGCTGGAAACGGTGCACTCTCCCGGGCCGCGGCGGCTGGTGCCCTCCCGCCACGCTTGGCGCTCCAGGCCAACTAGGAAATTCAGACGGGCGCTCTCCTGGGCTGCGGCGGCCGGCGACCCTCCCCGCGTTCAGACCCCCGGGCCGGCTGGCACTCTTCCAAGCCGCTTCGGCTGGCGAACCTCCCCCACGGCGAGAGTTTTCCAAAGTTAAAGGACCCACAGTACCTTTTACTGGTGGGACCCGCAGACAAACGTGTGCCACGAGCGCCACCTACTGGGCAGGATAAGAAAAACAGAACCCAGAGATTTCACAGAAAAATCTTTCAACCTGTGGGGTCCAACACCCAGGGAAATCTGACTAAATGCCCAGACGCCAGCAGAAGATAACGGATCACGCTCAGAAAATTGAAAATATGGCCCAGTCAAAGGAACAAACCAATAGTTCAAATGAGATACAGGAGCTGAGACAACTAATGCTGAATATACGAACAGAAATGGAAAACCTCTTCAAAAACGAAATCGATAAATTGAGGGAGGACATGAAGAAGACATGGGCTGAACAAAAAGAAGAAATAGAAAAACTGAAAAAACAAATCACAGAACTTATGGAAGTGAAGGATAAAGTAGAAAAGATGGAAAAAACAATGGATACCTACAATGATAGATTTAAAGAGACAGAAGATAGAATTAGTGATTTGGAGGATGGAACATCTGAATTCCAAAAAGAAACAGAAACTACCGGGAAAAGAATGGAAAAATTTGAACAGGGTATCAGGGAACTCAAGGACAATATGAACCGCACAAATATACGTGTTGTGGGTGTCCCAGAAGGAGACGAGAAGGGAAAAGGAGGAGAAAAACTAATGGAAGAAATTATCACTGAAAATTTCCCAACTCTTCTGAAAGACCTAAAATTACAGATCCAAGAAGTGCAGCGCACCCCTAACAGATTAGACCCAAATAGGTGTTCTCCAAGACACTTACTAGTTAGAATGTCAGAGGTCAAAGAGAAAGAGAGGATCTTGAAAGCAGCAAGAGAAAAACAATCCATCACATACAAGGGAAACCCAATAAGACTATGTGTAGATTTCTCAGCAGAAACCACAGAAGCTAGAAGACAGTGGGATGATATATTTAAATTACTAAAAGAGAAAAACTGCCAACCAAGACTCCTATATCCAGCAAAATTGTCCTTCAAAAATGAGGGAGAAATTAAAACATTCTCAGACAAAAAGTCACTGAGAGAATTTGTGACCAAGAGACCAGCTCTGCAAGAAATACTAAAGGGAGCACTAGAGTCAGATACGAAAAGACAGAAGAGAGAGGTATGGAGAAGAGTGTAGAAAGAAGGAAAGTCATATATGATATATATAATACAAAAGGCAAAATGGTAGAGGAAAATATTATCCAAACAGTAATAACTCTAAATGTTAATGGACTGAATTCCCCAATCAAAAGACATAGACTGGCAGAATGGATTAAAAAACAGGATCCTTCTATATGCTGTCTACAGGAAACACATCTTAGACCCAAAGATAAACATAGGTTGAAAGTGAAAGGTTGGGAAAAGATATTTCATGCAAATAACAACCAGAAAAGAGCAGGAGTGGCTATACTAATATCCAACAAATTAGACTTCAAATGTAAAACAGTTATAAGAGACAAAGAAGGACACTATATACTAATAAAAGGAACAATTAAACAAGAAGACATAACAATCATAAATATTTATGCACCGAACCAGAATGCCCCAAAACATGTGAGGAATACACTGCAAACACTGAAAAGGGAAATAGACACATATACCATAATAGTTGGAGACTTCAATTCACCACTCACATCAATGGACAGAACATCTAGACAGAGGATCAATAAAGAAATAGAGAATCTGAATATTACTATAAATGAGCTAGACTTAACAGACATTTATAGGACATTACATCCCACAACAGCAGCATACAACTTTTTCTCAAGTGCTCATGGATCATTCTCAAAGATAGACCATATGCTGGGTCACAAAGCAAGTCTCAACAAATTTAAAAAGATTGAAATCATACACAACACTTTCTCAGATCATAAAGGAATGAAGTTGGAAATCAATAATAGGCAGAGTGCCAGAAAATTCACAAATACGTGGGGGCTCAACAACACACTCTTAAACAACAAGTGGGTCAAAGAAGAAATTGCAAGAGAAATTATTAAATACCTCAAGGTGAATGAAAATGAAAACACAACATATCAAAACTTATGGGACGCAGCAAAGGCAGTGCTAAGAGGGAAATTTATTGCCCTAAATGCCTATATCAGAAAAGAAGAAAAGGCAAAAATGCAGGAATTAACTGTCCACTTGGAAGAACTGGAGAAAGAACAGCAAACTAATCCCAAAGCAAGCAAAAGGAAAGAAATAACAAAGATTAGAGCAGAAATAAATGAAATTGAGAACATGAAAACAATAGAGAAAATCAATAAGACCAGAAGTTGGTTCTATGAGAAAATCAATAAGATTGATGGGCCCTTAGCAAGATTGACAAAAAGAAGAAGAGAGAGGATGCAAATAAATAAGATCAGAAATGGAAGAGGAGACATAACTACTGACCTCACAGAAATAAAGGAGGTAATAACAGGATACTATGAACAACTTTACGCTAATAAATACAACAATTTAGATGAAATGGATGGGTTCCTGGAAAGACATGAACAACCAACTTTGACTCAAGAAGACATAGATGACCTCAACAAACCAATCACAAGTAAAGAAATTGAATTAGTCATTCAAAAGCTTCCTAAAAAGAAAAGTCCAGGACCAGACGGCTTCACATGTGAATTCTATCAAACATTCCAGAAAGAATTAGTACCAACTCTCCTCAAACTCTTCAAAAAAATCGAACTGGAGGGAAAACTAC